>NC_069500.1:758934742-759305575 GCF_027579735.1 Bombina bombina
TTATAAAAATATAATTTCCTGACTTTCAAATGCAATCATAAAATATATGCATGGATGACATGAGCATATAAACATTAGCTACTCGCACGCATACACACACATTCACAGACTACAAACATGCACACACACATACAGTATGCACAATGTACAGATAGACAGACATGCAAATACACAGACAGATACCTGTACATACATACACTATTCACACACATGCAACCGCCCACACATATATACGTACACATGCAGATTCACACGCTACAAACATACATGCATACACCAACATACATATATACACTATTCACAAACACACACACCTTTACACACACCTTTACACACACCCATGTACCCATTAAAGGGACATAAAACCCAATTTTTTTCGTTCATGATTCAGATAGAACATACAATTTTAAACAACTTTCCAATTTACTTCAGTTATCAAATTTGCTTTGTATTTTTGTTATCCTTTGTTAAAAAGCTGGGATGCAAGCTCATGAGTGTGCACGTGTCTGCAGCACTATAAGGCAGTGGTTTTGCAACACTAGATGGCCACACTATTTCCTGTCGTGTAGTGCTTTAGGCATGTGCACGTTACCTACCTAGGTATCCCTTCAACAAATAATAACATGAGAACAAAGCAAATTTTGATAATAGAAGTAAATTGGAAACTTTTTTTTAAATGGTATTCTCTTTTTTGTATTCTCTATTACAATCAGCCAATAGAATGCAAGCTCAATCCTGTTTTCTGATTGGATCAGCCAATATGATGAAAGCTCAATCCTATTGGCTGATTGCAACAGCCAATAGGATTTTTTCACCTTTAATTCCTATTGGCTGATAGAATTCTATCAGCCAATCAGAAAGTAAGGGACGCCACCTTGGATGACGTCTTGTAAAGGGAAACATTCTACAGCGGCGATCAGAAGAAGAGGATGCTCTTGAAGATGGACCTGCTCCGCGCCGGATGGATGAAGATAGAAGATGCCGTCTGGATGAAGATTTCTGCCGGCTTCGATGAGGACTTCTGCCCGCTTGGATGAAGACTTCTGCTGCCTGGATGAGGATGGATGTCGGGTCTTCGAAAACTGTAAGTAGATCGTCGGGGGTTAGTGTTAGGTTTTTTTAAGGGTTTATTGGGTGGGTTTTATTTTTAGAGTAGGGTTTTGGGCAATGTAATAGAGCTAAATGCCCTTTTATGGGCAATGTCCATCCAAATGCCCTTTTCCGTGCAGTTTAGTGTAGGGTAGGGTTTTTTTTTTTTGGGGGGGGGAGCTTTTTTCTTTTGATAGGGCTATTAGATTAGAAGTAATTCATTTTTATTTTGGATAATTTTGTTTTTTATTTTGTGTAATTTAGTGTTTATTTGTTTTGTAATTTAGATAATTGTATTTGATTAATTTAATTATTTTATTGTAATGTTAGTTTTTAGTGTAAGGCAGGTTAGGTTTTATTTTACAGGTAACGTTGTATTTATTTTAACTAGGTAGTTAGTAAATAGTTACTAACTAGTCTACCTAGTTAAAATAAATACATACTTAACTGTGAAATAAAAATAAAACCTAAGATAGCTACAATGTAACTATTCATTATTTTGTAGCTAGTTTAGGTTTTATTTTACAGGTAAGTTTGTATTTAGTTTAAAATAGGTTATTTAGGTAATTATTGTAAGTTTTATTTAGATTTATTTTAATTATATTTAAGTTAGGGGGTGTTAGGGTTAGGTTTAGGGATTAATATATTTATGTAGTGTTAGTGATGTGGGCCAGAGGTTTAGGGGTTAATAACTTTAGTATAGTGGCATTGACATTGGGGGCGGCAGATTAGGGGCTAATAAGTGTAGGTAGGTGGCGGGATGTTCGGGCCAGCAGATTAGTGGTTAACTGTAATGTAGGTGGCAGCGATGTTAAGGGCGGCAGATTAGGGGTTAATAACATTATGTAGGTGGCGGCGATGTTGGTGGCGGCAGATTAGGGGTTAATAACATTATGTAGGTGGCGGCGATGTCAGGGGCGGCAGATTAGGGGTGTTTAGACGTGGTTTTTTTATGTTAGGGTGTTAGGTGTAAACATAACTTTTTCTTTACCCATAGACATCAATGGGGCTGCGTTACGGAGTTTTTCATTCCGCGATCGCAGGTGTTAGGCTTTTTTTTTAGCCGACTCTCCCCATTGATGTCTATGGGGAAATGGTGCACGAGCACGTCAAAACACTGCTTGTATTTGGGTGAGGTATGGAGCTCAATGCCACCATATCACCTGTTATGTTCCACTATTCAATTCATAGAATGGATACATACAAGTGTAAATTGATAGTTTGTAGCTATTTGTTGCAAACTCCAATCACATTAGATTCAGTGAGGAAGTTATCCACCTAAATAGCAAAGTTTGTATTGATGTGTTGTTTTCTCAGGTTAATCACAAATAAACAATTAGTTAACTTGTGTTTAGCTGTTAGGCAAAGTTTCGTGTAAACAACAGGAGAGGTAATGAACTTCACGTGAGATCTGGTAAAGATGAACTTTTAAATAACAAATTATTATTCTGAATAATAATATTTTATATTGAAGGATTGATCATGCATTTCAGATTATAACTCTTTTAAGGCTTGAATCTGTTAAAGAACTGAATGTGAATTGACAGGATTAACACAGTCTCTATTTGGAAAAGAGTAAGTGTTAATAATGGTGAAAAGAAAGACAGCGCCTCATAGTGCAAGTAGGTTCCAACAGTGGGGGGTCACAGTGAGAAAATAACAAGTGGTAATATACTCACAAAGATATTGGCACCTTTGTTGAAAGGGGTGCAAATGAGCAGACTGACATTTGAATCAGCAGTCAGTACGCTGGAGCCGTATAGTGTCAGGGTTCCCGGATGGGCCGCTGTGGACTCTCCTCCGTGAGTCAAGGCAGGATCCTCTAGTGTCGTGCTGAGCTGGGTAGATTTTTATTTTCTTCTTCTTTCTCACCACTGCAGGAACCAAGATTCTTTAATGGAACAACATGTACAAAGGACTCAGGTTTCTCCTTGTTGCCTACTGTACAGCGTTGTACAGATAGAGCTCCAGGCCTATGTGTATCTGGAGGCAAACATTGAAGGGGGTGCACTTGAATGCTTCTAATTAAATTTTATCACCGCTTACTAGAGAAATGTTACCTTTGTTGTTAACAGGTAAGAATTAGATTAAGTCCTCTGTCCTTTAGAGTAAATCTGTGTGACTCGTGTGATGCTTCCTCCAGCTCTCCTGTTTCACGATGAGAACTGCACGAGTGAGATGCTGAGCGGACAGCGTGTGACGTCACTCGGCAGTGAGAAAACTGACAAGCTAACGGCAATCCGATGTTGGAGAGAGAGAGATGACGGTTAGTAAGTTTAAAAGTAACGCTGCTGTTTGATTTGGTTATTCAGTGGACTTGTAAGATACAAGCAGGTTTGAGTAGGTAATATTTGAGTGATGAGCAGGGGGAAAGTTTAAATCTGCAGTTGTAATCCAATCTGGAAAGGAGAACTAACATGCTAACTATCCCTATACACTGACATTAATCAAGCAAGGAACATGAATAAAGGAGTGACCTTTATAGATGTTAACAGGAAGTGGTTCAGTTCTTAAAGAGACAGTAGTCCATGACATCGCCCGCACAAGCCGGGTTTTACAAAACCTGTTATACCAGCGCTATAGGGAGGTGAAATAACAACGCTTTTGTGGCGGTCGTTAATTTCCCTATATCACTCAAAACTTGTAATCTAGCTGATAGTTACTTAGTAAATAAGAGGCTAATGTAAGAGCCTGAGCTGATCTAAGGTGCACAATATTAGTGCCAGTATAAGGCTCTATCGGGTTCATATATGTGTTTCTCGCGTGTATTATAGTCAGTGCTTCACCATCCTCACTGCATGTCACTGATATATATATGGATAAAAAGGAGGGGCACCAGCGCTAAAACCAAACTACCACTATGTTCATAAAATTTAAACAATAGTTGTATCTTATATTGAAAGATATCGGTGTTCTGAAAGTTTAGAATCACTATATGATATAAGCAAATAAGTTGTTGTTTATGTACTGTAAGGTATATACGTGCTGCCTATGTAGTGATACAGTGTACCCTTGTCACTGTGGTAAATGAATGTAGAAAGAGAAAATCAAAACAGAAAAAAGGCGCACAGTAATATATGTATAAGCAGCACTACAGCTATAGTTTGATAAGTCTGAATGGCTGCAAAGTTCAAATATAGAATTATTGACTGTTCAAATTCTTCTTTTAAATGACTTCTTGACTACGGTAAGTATATTATGCTTACCAGAAGAGACCTCAGTACTATGAGGTAAGGGACCAGCAGTAGAGTAGAGATGTTCTCTTGGCTCTTTTAGGAATGATAACCTGATGTTTCCTGTAGTTGATTTGCCTGGAAATTGAAATCCTGGACTCTCTTTATAAGTAAAGATGATCGCCTGGCTCTCTTTGTGATGGTATCTGGACGATTCTCCATGAAAAACCTTTTTGGCAATGGCAATCCTGGACTCTCTTGGTATCTTTCTTTGCCTCTGCTGGTGAGATATCCAGTGTCCACACATATTCATGAGTGGATAGGATGTAAAAGGAAAAGACAAGAACATAGTGTGATACTGTATAATAACAGACAATTTATTATGAACAAATAAAATGTGCTTACATTTATAACCCTCAATCCAATATGAGGTAAGATAATAGCAAATGTAAAAAACACACCAAGCTCCACTTGTTTGTTTGATTGTGTGCTTGCAGGTGCAAAAGGTTAATGCAAATAACCGTTGGTTTGTATAAAGTTCTCAAATCCTTAATGTTTGTTTGTGGATATGATAAATAGGTAGACTAACAGTGTGTTAGTATGATGAAGAAAAAAAAACACACAAAGATTGCCCCAGACTACCTTTCGTCAGAGATAAAAGGGTTCAAAGTTCAAAGTTCCGTTTTTAAAACATGCAATAAAAAAACAATATATAAGAGTACAAAGTACAAGAGTGCCGATTCTAACAAGGCCTGTCAGCCCACTTTGTCAAATTATCCTTACGCGTTTCGAAGTACAAACGTTACTTCTTCATCAGAGGAAAAAACAGTGATGTGACAGGCATCGGCGAGTTCCGGTTTTTAAAATACTAAAAAGTGGGCGTGTTTTTCCGGCTTGTTAGTTCGCACGGCAGCTGACGTCTGACGTATGTAGTGATGCGTACGTGTTTCTCTGCGTACTCAGTGACAGTTGCTATAGCAACTCTCAATGCTATTATTTTCATTCAGTATCGAATATGTGTGAACAAAAGGGGGTTATATATTCCGATCACTGTTTTGTTCATAAACGGTTGTATAATATGAAAGACCGGGGGCAAACTTTCATTGAGGAACTATTACTTGAGAACAGTGTTCAACCTGATGTATCATTTAGAAAAGAGCTTATTTTCTAAAGAAGTTAATTGCTTCCTTGTTAATTTAATAGATACGATATGTAGGCTAAATTGTATTAACTGCCTAGGTAAGTATTTGAATATTAGCTATCTTTAAATCTTTCATATTCCTTTCATGTTGGTCTTTTATTTATGATAATATTGTGTTAATAATCAAGTTAGGTAAGATTATATATCATAGATTTAAAATTCCTTAAATGGTTTTATAAGAAGGCTGCTAAATCAATATCTTCATTTAACCCCATAGGTGTCATAGTTCCCATATTGTGTATCCAATACGTTTCCTGTTGGCGTAGTTTTAGGAACCTATCACCTCCCCTCTTGGGAACAGATACTTGTTCTAGTATGGTGCCTTTAAGTAACTTAGGGTCTTGAAGTGTTGAGAGACACTGTGGCCTTTATAGCCTACTTCTATGTTTTTCAGATGTTCCAGTAACCGTATTTTATAGGGGCGTTTAGTACGGCCAATGTATTGTAATTTACAGGGGCACTCAAGGAGGTATATTACAAAGGTACTTTTGCAATTAGTTAAGGTGTTGATTTCACAGTTCTTTTGTGGGTAAGCCTTTGAATAAACTATTTTGGTAGGTTTCTTTGTATCATAAGCGTGCTCGCAGCCTTTGCAGTTGGACCTATTACATTTGAAAAATCCTTTTGTTTTTGAAGTCAGCCAATTGGTTTTGGGCCGGATTTCTTTTAATTTTGCTGGGCGCTAATATTTGTTTCAGACATTTTTTTTTTCTGAAAGTAATTTTCGGTACTGTACCTATACTGTTCTTTAAGAATTTATCCTGTTCGAGTACTGGCCAATATTTTTTGAGAATTTTTTTTATTTCAGGGGCTGCTTCATTGTAGGTGGTGACCATCCCTATTTTTTTGCCAATGTTTTTGGATTGCCCTTTTTCTTTGTTAGTGATAAGGAGTTGTTTCCTATCCAATTTTTTAACTTTTTTGAAAGAATTGTTTATCAACTTTTTTAGGTATTTTTTCTGTACTAGTTTATCTTTGAGTAGTAGGGCTTCTCTATTGAAGTCGCTGTCTTTGGTACAGTTCCTTTTAATGCGCTGGAATTGCCCATATGGGATGTTATGGATCCAGGGCTTGTAATGTCCACTGTCTGCTTGAAGATATCCATTGCAGTCAGTACTTTTTCGGTATAATTTAGTGCATATGTCAGTGTTTTCATTGAAAAGGATTAGGTCTAGCAACTCAATTGATTCTTTTTAAATTTTGATGTAAATTGAAGGTTGAATGTGTTATTGTTAATGTGTTTGATGAATTGGGAGGTAGTGGCTTCATTCCCTTCCCAGATTAGTATGATATCATCAATATATCTACCCCACCAGATGATATTTTTATGAAAGGGATTGTTGGAATAGATATATGTATCTTTCCAGAGGCCCATGTATAAATTGGCATAACTGGGTGCCATGGTTGTACCCATTGCCGTTCCTCTAATTTGCAAATAAAATGAATTGTTAAACTCCAAAAAAAAAAAATTTCAAGGACAAATCTAATGCAATCAGTTATACAATTTTGATGTTCTATTGTTAATTTAATTCTGTTTCTTTTAGAATTTGTTTCATAGCTGTGATCCCACTCTCGTGGGGGATGTTGGTGTATAGAGAGGAGACATCTAATTTCATACATTTGTAAGTTTCTTTCCATTTAATATTATTAATTTTACTTATGGTATCTACCGAGTCTCTAAAATATGATTTTAAATTGGGTACTAATGGTTTAAGGAAGAAATCAACGTATTCTGAAATTCTTGCTGTGAGAGAGTCAATTCCAGAGACGATTGGGCATCCAGGAGGATTTTCTTGACTCTTGTGAATTTTAGGGAGGTGGTAAAAAATTGCTTTTTTGGATATAGATGTGTGAGGTATTTAAGTTCGTTCTGATTAAGTAAATTAAGGTATTGGGCAGTATCGATTAGTGAATTATATTGTTTTTGAAAGGAGTTTGTTGGATCATCTTGTAGTATTCTATATGTATTTGAATCATTCAATAATCTGTTGGCCTCGTTGAGATAGTCTGCCCTGTTTTGTATGACTAATCCCCCTCCCTTGTCGGCCTCTCTAAGAATGATATCGTCCATTTCTTTAATGGATTGTAAGGCTATTTTTTCCTGTGTTTTTAAATGATCCTTTTTAATAGAATAATTTTCGCAAAGATGTTGTAGATCTTTTTGTACAAGTTCACTGAAAGTTGGAATGGCGTTTTCCTTAGATTGTGTTGGGAAAAAGATGGAAGATGGTTTTAAGTTGGAATATTTGTTAGTTTCCTTATATTGTTGTATTTCATTTTCATTATATTATTCCTCAAGTGTGTTTAACAATTCTAAGTCAGTGTTAGAGATATTTTTCAGAAATTCAATATTGTCTTTGGCATTTAGTTTTTCAAAGTGCCTGCCTAGTGTTAATTGTCTGATGAATTTATTGAAGTCAATAAACAAATTGAAAGGATTTGGTCCCTTGGTGGGAGCAAAATTATGGCCTTTGGAAAGTATATTTAATTCTGTGTCAGTGAAATGATGGGTGGAAAGAACCAAGGACACCAAAGAGGGGCAAACAAGAGAACCACTACTGAAAATCTTTAATCTTTCTACTCATCATACTACTCAAAGATAAACTAGTAATGAAAAAATACCCAACAAAGTTGATAAACAATTGTTTCAAAAAAGTTCAAAAATTTGATAGGAAACAACTCCTTATCACTAACAAAGAAAAAGAAAAAGGGCAATCCAAAAACATTGGCAAAAAAATAGGGATGGTCACCACCTACAATGAAGCAGCCCCTGAAATAAAAAAAAAATCTCAAAAAATATTGGCCAATACTCAAACAGGATAAATTCTTAAAGAACAGTATAGGTACAGTACCGAAAATTACTTTCAGAAAAAATAAATGTCTGAAACAAATATTACCGCCCAGCAAATTAAAAGAAATCCGGCCCAAAACCAATTGGCTGACTTAAAAAACAAAAGGATTCTTCAAATGTAATAGGGCCAACTTCAAAGGCTTTGAACACGCTTATGATGCAAAGAAACCTACCAAAATAGTTTATTCAAAAGCCTACCCACAAAAGAACTGTGAAATCAGCACCTTAACTAATTGCAAAATTACCTTTGTAACCTCCTTGAGTGCCCCTGTAAATTTCAATACATTGGCCGTACTAATACGGTTACTGGAACATCTGAAAAACATAGAAGTAGGCTATAAAGGCCACAGTGTCTCTCGACACTTTAAGAAGGTACATAATCAAGACCCTAAGTTACTTAAAGGCACCATACTAGAACAAGTATCTGTTCCCAAGAAGGGAGGTGATAGGTTTCTAAAACTACGCCAACCGGAAACATATTGGATACACAATATGGGAACTATGACACCTATGGGGTTAAATGAAGATATTGATTTAGCAGCCTTCTTATAAAACCATATAAGGAATTTTAAAACTATGATATATAATCTTACCTAACTTGATTATTAACACAATATTATCATAAATAACAGACCAACATGAAAGGAATATGAAAGATTTAAAGATAGCTAATATTCAAATACTTACCTAGGCAGTTAATACAATTTAGCCTGAGTGCTACTATTGTCATCATTGCTATCACCCCTAAAAACATACTATTGCGCACCTGTTATATACAAATCCTAAAAAACATATAGATACTACAAAAACAGAATAAAAACAATACTTATAAAATTTTGGAACTCATAATATAAATTGTATCAATATTTTTAAACGAACGACTGTTGACAGAATAGACAGATATCTTGCCAGGTAAAACCTAACAAGTATTAACAGAAAGATTTATAGGGACTAAAGCTATCCATACATATTTTAGTTTATTTTATTTCCAAATTAATTCTATACACTTGAGATGCCTTCATAGAATTACAATTCTTATTAATATATTAGTTTTCCACATATTTCTGATACAAATATTAAGAAGTGTTCATTTTTTTAAAGAAACTTTTAAATACAAACATATGCACATATATACTAAAAAGAATATCTGCCTAGTGCAGACTTTACCCCAGATCAAATGATAGGGAGTTTATGGTCACATATCTTATCTATTAAATTAACAAGGAAGCAATAAACTTCTTTAGAAAATAAGCTCTTTTCTAAATGATACATCAGGTTGAACACTGTTCTCAGGTATTAGTTCCTCAATGAAAGTTTGCCCCCGGTCTTTCATATTATACAACCGTTTATGAACAAAACAGTGATTGGAATATATAACCCCCTTTTGTTCACACATATTCGATAATGAATGAAAATAATAGCGTCGAGAGTTGCTATAGCAACCGTCACTGAGAACACAGAGAAACACGTACGCATCACTACATACGTCAGCTGCCGTGCGAACTAACAAGCCGGAAAAACACGCCCAATTTTCAGTCTTTTAAAAACCTGGAACTCGCCGATGCCTGTGACATCACTGTTTTTTCCTCTGATGAAGAAGTAACGTTTGTACTTCGAAACGCGTAAGGATAATTTGACAAAGTGGGCTGACAGGCCTTGTTAGAATCGGCACTCTTGTACTTTGTACTCTTATATATTGTTTTTTATTGCATGTTTTAAAAACGGAACATTGAACTTTGAACCCTTTTAACTCTGACGAAAGGTAGTCTGGGGCAATCTGTGTGTGTTTTTTTGTCTTCATCATACTAACACACTGTTAGTCTACCTATTTATCATATCCACAAACAAACATTAAGGATTTGACAACTTTATACAAACCAACGGTTATTTGCATTATCTTTTTGCACCTGCAAGCACACAATCGAACAAACAAGTGGGGCTTGGTGTGTTTTTTACATTTGCTATTATCTTACCTCATATTGGATTGAGGGTTATAAATGTAAGCACATTTTATTTGTTCATAATAAATTGTCTGTTATTATACAGTATCACACTATGTTCTTGTCTTTTCCTTTTACATCCTATCCACTCATGAATATGTGAGGACACTGGATATCTCACCAGCAGAGGCAAAGAAAGACACCAAGAGAGTCCAGGATTGCCATTGCCAAAAAGTTTTTTCACGGAGAATCGTCCAGATACCATCACAAAGAGAGCCAGGCGATCATCTTTACTTATAAAGAGAGTCCATGATTTCAATTTCCAGGCAAATCAACTACAGGAAAACATCAGGTTATCATTCCTAAAAGAGCCAAGAGAACATCTCTACTCTACTGCTGGTCCCTTACCTCATAGGATTGAGGTCTCTTCCGGTAAGCATAATATACTTACCGTAGTCAAGAAGTCATTTCAAAGAAGAATTTGAACAGTCAATAATTCTATATTTGAACTTTGCATCCATTCAGACTTATTAAACTATAGCTGTAGTGCTGCTTATACATATATTACTTTGCGCCTTTTTTCTGTTTTGATTTTCTCTTTCTACATTCATATATATATATATCTAAATATGTGTATGGGTGTATATATAAATATATACGTCTATATAAAGACATACATATATACACATATATCATCGATCTGCTCAATACTGAAGAAGATGCGGGTGGAGGATCGGCAGTAGGTTTACAGTAACAAAAAGGTATTTTAAAAAAGAAGCGTAATTGTTTTTTAATGGCCAACTATCATAGACAAGGCTAGCTAGTAGTTACTTCCATTTTATTAATATCTTGCATTTTTCACATCTTATCTCTTTGCCTCTGCCAGTTAAGGACAGATATGTACCAGGATTAGACTTGTAACGTCTGCAGTAACTATTACTCAGAATTGGAAAACCCGCCACCATGTCAGTGTTTAATTACTGAAAAAACTAGGTAAATAAATAATGAAAGAATATTACAAAGATATTTAAAATGCACAAGTTAACATTTTATGTTCATGTTTCAAAGTTTCATGCCCCTTTAACAACAATTCCCTTTAAGGATATTTATTTGATTAACATCCAGCCAATATTGCTCGTAATAAAATCATAAGGTATTCTGCATTCCATTAAAAGAGTTTGCTGATTAGTTTAAACATTTGATATACGAACAGCTGATTACACTATTGGACGAAACACATGAAAAATAAATTATTGCTTGGCAAAATCAATTTGTGCAGGAATGAGGGGAAAAGATATATTGTTTGGTAAAGAAGCTCATTTGTTTGTAATGATGTACAGGGGGCGTTACCATTCATTTGTCCATTATCCCCTGTCCAATCCTGCCATAGTATTACTAATGTTTGATGTTAGGGACAGCAGGTCAGGCACTAAATGTTGCATTTTAGTCATACAGGAGTTGTATGTTCTTTTAACATTGAAAAAGAGTTTCTTTTAATTATTTGAATCCTATAATGTAATATTTTTGTTAATATTAAAGGGAAAGTCTAGTCATAATTAAACTTTCATGATTCAGATAGAGCAGACAATTTTATGCAACTTTCTAATTTACTCCTATTATCAATTTTTCTTCGTTCTCTTGGTTTAGCACCTAGGTAGCGCTTGCTGTCTAAATGTAGCCCCCAATCAGCAAGTACTACCCAGGTGCTAAATAAAAAATAGTCCGGCTCCTAAGTTTACATTCTTGCTTCTTCAATTAAAGATAGCAAGAGAACAAAGGAAACATGATAATAGGAGTAAATTAGAAAGTTGCTTAAAATTGCATGCTCTATCTGAATCATGAAAGTTTAATTTTGACTAGACTATCCCTTTAATTGTCTATCCCTTTAATGAGTGCTAACGACAGCTCTGAGCCGTCACAGAGTTTCCCACTCAGGTGCTAACGACGGCTCAGAGATCTGGAGGCTCCTACCCCAGCGATCGGCCTGTATAATGACAGACATCCCGGGACTTCACGTTTTGCGTGGTGACATCACGTGCAATGATGTGATGATGTCACCGCACAACTTTATTAACAAAATAAAATGATAAGTATAGGGAAAGGGGACATGCTGCTTAGAAGCCCGTATCTCAGGCATCTAGGCAGCTACAGACCCCCAGTTACAAAAAAAGGTTACAAAAATAAAAAAATATAAAACCCTCAAATCAGCTTAGCACCCAGGTGGGAAAGTGCTTAGCACTCAAAGGGTTAATATTGACAAAAATATTACATTATAAGATTCAAACAATTAAAAGAACATATTTTTGAATATTAAGAAAGAATTTTTTTTTTTTTTTAAATTTAGCCACCAATCAGAAAGTGCTACCCAGGTGCCAGCTTCTAAGCTTTACATTCTTGCTTTTTCAAATACAGCTAGCAAGAGAACAAAGAACAATTGATAATAGGAGTAAATCAGAAAGTTGCTGAAAATTGCATGCTCTATCTGAATCATGAAAGTTTAATTTTGACTAGACTATCCCTTTAATTGTCTATATTAGCCGTTCCCATTTGAAATAACGGTAATGAATCCAAATCCAATATTTATCCGAATCAAATGCCTGCATGGATGAAATTCAGTCAAACCGAACGTTTGAAAAAATATGAAACAAATCTTTTGGACAAACAAATTATTCTTTTTTGTCTCTCTTTAAAGGGACATAAACCCTTTTTCATGATTCAGATAAAACATGCAATTTTAAAGAACTTTCCAATTTACTTCTATTATCAAATATTCACTTGGGATCCTTTCTTAAAGGAACAGCAATGTACCACTGGTAGATAGCTGAACACAATGGTAGAGCCAATGGCAAGTGGCATATATATGCAGCCACCAGCTAGCTCCAGCTAGTGTTTGTCTGCTATTGAGCCTTCCTTGGTATGCTTTCCAACATAGGGATACTAAGAGAATGAAGCAAATGAGATAAAAGACCTAAAATTTAAAGTTGTTTAAAATTACATAGTCTATCTGAATCATAAAAGCTTTATTTTAACTTTATTTTTATATCTCAGGCTGCATCCTTTAGGTAAACTTTACATTACAATAACAGTCTCTCAGTGTGTGGATCACATTTATATGCACTATATCTGTCTATCAGAATAAGTGTGATTGTTTTCAATTTACTTCTATTAGCTAATTTGTGTCATTCTCTTGATATTCTTTGTTGAAAAGCATATCTAAATAGGCTAAGTAGCTGCTGATTGGTGGCTGCACATTAATGTCCCATGTGATTGGCTCACCCATGTACATTACTATTTTATCAACAAAAGATATCTGAAGAATGAAGCAAATTAAAGAATATTAAAAGAGAGAGAGAGATGCACTCAGCTGAGACAGAACAAAAGCTGGAAAAACTTCCGTGCCTTGCACACATGCCCTTAGAGAGATGCGACTGCACCTCACTGAAGAGGCCCACAGAAGGCCGAAACGATCATCTGGGGTTGTTGTTTCTCTTGTTCAGAGAAGAATTGCCTGGTATTTCGGTGCTGGACTGTCATTGGGCAGGGTCAGACTGATATGCTACAGGATATTTTTTCTCTGTGAAGGGGCATTGTGTGCTAAAAGAGTATGCACCCTGAGTGGCACCCTAAAATGAACAGGCACGGAAGTTTTTCTAGCTTTTTTTTTTTTATAAATATTTTTTTTCTTTATTGAGTAGAAATGCACCGTACAGTAATATTAAAGTAGCATTACATCAGAACATATCATATAACATAGTATAACAGTATGTTTGGTTTACAGAAGTTTACATTGCACATATTGGAATAATCAGAAATAGTAAAATAGGTGTGTCATAAGTGTACATTCTCATAGTAATCAATATTGAGACAAAGAAAAAAAAAAACAGGTATCGGGCATTATTTGGCCCTAGAAGAGGGATGAATAGAAAGTGAGCCAACAGAGCCCACGTACAAATTTGTCAGACAACTGAATAAATAGGGATTGTACACATCTCCCCCAGATAGGGAGTAAATGAAGAGATACAAAGAAGAAAGAAGGAGGCAGAGGAAGAGAAAAGGAGATAGAGAGAAGAAGAAAAAAAAAAAAAAAAAAGGGGGGGGAGAGGGGAAGAAGGGAACGGGGGAGGAGACAGCATGAACTCTCTCCTCCTATTTCAGGGGTAGATCGCACTACTGAAGGGTCTCACTCATCGGAGTTCAAACCAGTCAGACCACGTCTCCCAGTAAGAGTCCAAGGTACCATTTTCGCCGGCGACATATCTCTCCATCGTAGCAAAATGATTTATCACATCACAGATCTCATTTAGATTTGTAGGCTCTGTTTGTTTCCAAGCCCGAGCTATGCACAGTTTAGTCGCTGCCAGGACGTAAATTAGGAACTTCTTGGTATTCAAGGAGAAAGACCTCGGAAGAATATGGAGCAAGGCCATCCCAGGCGTCAGGTGGACATCGAGATTCATGGAGCTGAGCAATAATTCAACCTCATTCCATAGGGAGGTGATCTTCGGACAGCTCCACCAGACATGGATATCAGAGCCCTCACCATTGCACTGTCTCCAGCACTCTCTGGTAGAGGACGGGAACATCGCCGCTAGTCGAGTTGGGACTCTATACCACTTCAACACCCCTTTCATATATGTCTCAAAGACTGTGACGCAGTGAAGCGTCTTTTTAGTAAGAGTAATTGCATAGGCAAGGTCTTCTTCAGGAATAGAGATGTTGAGCTCACGACACCAAGCACGTATCTGCCATGGCACACCTGGTGTACAGTCGTTTAGAAGTGTGGTATAGTGAAACGAGATGGGAAGGGATCTCAGTGCTCCCGTACACCACCTGGACTCCCATCCTGTCTTCCCTCTGAGAGCAGTCGTGGGGAATCTCCTAGCCTTGACCACACTGAGCACTCTGAAGCTAGTTTTTCTAGCTTTTGTTCTGTCTCAGCTGAGTGCATCTCTTTTTATATTTATGCAAATTGCTCTTGGGTCTCCCTAAGAGTAAAAGGGGAAACCAGACGTGGACTCCTTGCACACATGCCCTTAGAGATATGCGACTGCACCTCACTGACGAGGCCCACAGAAGGCCGAAACGATCGTCTGGGGTTGTTGTTTCTCTTGTTCAGAGAAGAATTGCCTGGTATTTTGGTGCTGGACTGTCATTGGGCAGGGTCAGACCGATATGCTACAGGATATTTTTTCTCTGTGAAGGGGCATAGTGTGCTAAAAGAGTATGCACCCTGAGTGGCACCCTAAAATGAACAGGCACGGAAGTTTTTCTAGCTTTTGTTCTGTCTCAGCTGAGTGCATCTCGCTCTCTTTTTATATTTATGCAAATTAAAGAATAGAAGTAAATTGGAATATTGTTTAACCCCTTAATGACCGAGGACGTACGCCATACGTCCTCAGAAAAAATACAGTTAACGCCTGAGGACGTATGGCGTACGTCCTTGGTTTGGAAAGCAGCTGGAAGCGATCCTGATCGCTTCCAGCTGCTTTCCGGTTATTGCAGGATGCCTCGATATTGAGGCATCCTGCAATAACAATTTGTACCCCTCCGGTGCAGAGAGAGCCACTCTGTGGCCCTCTCTACACCGGACATCGATGACCGCATTCGTTGGTGGGTGGGAGCTGCAGTGAGACAATTGTGGGGTGGGGGAGGTAAGAGAGCTGTTTGGGAGGGATCTGGAGGGGGTGATGTGTCAGGTGGGAGGCTGATCTCTACACTAAAGCTAAAATTAACCCTGCAAGCTACCTAATTAACCCCTTCACTGCTAGCCATAATACACGTGTGATGCGCAGCGGCATTTAGCGGCCTTCTAAATACCAAAAAGTAACGCCAAAGCCATATATGTCTGCTATTTCTGAACAAAGGGGATCCCAGAGAAGCATTTACAACCATTTATGCCATAATTACACAAGCTGTTTGTAAATAATTTCAGTGAGAAACCTAAAGTTTGTAAAAAAAAATGTGAAAAAGTGAACTTTTTTTTTTATTTGATCGCATTTGGCGGTGAAATGGTGGCATGAAATTTACCAAAATTGGCCTAGATCAATACTTTGGGATGTCTTCTAAAAAAATATATATACATGTCATGGGATATTCAGGGATTCCTGAAAGATATCAGTGTTCCAATGTAACTAGCGCTAATTTAAAAAAAAAAGTGGTTTGGAAATAGCAAAGTGCTACTTGTATTTATGGCCCTATAACTTGCAAAAAAAGCAAAGAACATGTAAACATTGGGTATTTCTAAACTCTGGACAAAATTTAGAATCTATTTAGCATGGGTGTTTTTTGGTGGTTGTAGATGTGTAACAGATTTTGGGGGTCAAAGTTAGAAAAAGTGTGTTTTTTTCCATTTTTTCTTCATATTTTATAATTTTTTTATAGTAAATTATAAGATATGATGAAAATAATGGTATCTTTATAAAGTCCATTTAATGGCGAGAAAAACGGTATATAATATGTGTGGGTACAGTAAAAGAGTAAGAGGAAAATTACAGCTAAACACAAACACCGCAAAAATGTAAAAATAGCCTTGGTCCCAAACGAACAGAAAATGGAAAAGTGCTGTGGTCATTAAGGGGTTAAAATTATAGTCTCTATCTGAATCGTGAAATACATTTTTTGGGTTTTCATGTCCCTTTAAGAACACAAACCTCATCAGAACAGTTAATAAAGTGAGAGCGAGACATGATTAGGAAAGGAAAGGGAAACAAAAAGGAAACAAGGAAACCCCAAAATGTATAAGACATGAAAAATAAAGTCTTCTAAAAGCACCCAGCAAGCAGTAGAGAGGTTACAGCTGTGTAGACATAAAAAAACGTATATGAGTTTAGTTAATATCTCTGCATGAAGCTGTATAACTATTCTTAATTTTACTACATAACCTTCAGTAATAGATGATTATAATACAGCACCATTTACTAGTTATTTATCCATTCAAATAATTTGTTTGCTGTCTAGAATTCACAAACGATAACTGTATGGGCAGACAGCGCCACCTATTGATCATCTACTCAAACTAAATATTATTACTGTTGTGTATATATAAAAAAAAAAAGTATATAAAATACTACCGGGCTTGCTACTTAAAGGGACATAATACTCATATGCTAAATCACTTGAAAGTGATGCAGCATAACTGTAAAATCTGATATCACCTGAACATCTCTACGTAAAAAAAGGGAAGATATTTTACCTCACAACTTCCTCAGCTCAACAGAGTAAGTGCTGTGTAACCAGTTATCTTTCAATTACTGCCCAGCTGCATGTTAAGGAAAAAAAAAAAAAGAAGAAGAAATTAACAGCAGCCAATCAGCATCAGCAGTGCTGAGGTCATAAACTCTTTTACTGTGATCTCATGATATTTCATAGTAAACTTCCTTAAACTGAATAGGGAAATAACATGAGTGTGCATGAGGCACCCTCCCTTGCAGGTACTGGGACAGGCATACTGATTAGCTGCTTAAAGTCCTTTACAATGGGGTTTGAATACTTAGAACATTTTGAGGTAAAATATCTTTCGCCTAGATTACGAGTTTTGCGTTATAGGCTATGCGGTGCTAACGAGCAGTTTATGCTCACCGCTCACTTGCAGACAGCGCTGGTATTACGGGTTTTTACAAACCCAGCGTTAACCGCAAAAAAGTGAGCATAGAGCAAAATTTAGCTCCACATCTCACCTCAATACCAGCGCTGCTTATGTTAGCGGTGAGCTGGTAAAACGTGCTTGTGCACGATTTCCCCATAGGAATCAATGGGGAAGAGCCGGCTGAAAAAAAACACCTGCAAAAAAGCAGCGTAAAGCTCCTAACGCAGCCCCATTGATTCCTATGGGGAGATAAAATTTATGTCTACACCTAACACCCTAACATGAACCCCAAGTCTAAACACCCCTAATATTACACTTATTAACACCTAATCTGCCGCCCCCGACATCGCCAACACCTGCATTATATTATTAACCTCTAATCTGCCGCTCCGGACACCGCTGCCACCTACATTATACTTATGAACCCCTAATCTGCCGCCCCCAACATCGCCGACACCTACATTTTATTTATTAACCCCGAATCTGCCACCCCAATGTCGCCGTCACTATAATAAAGTTATTAACCCCTAAACTTAAGACTAACCCTAACACCCCCTAACTTAAATATTATTAAAATAAATCTAAAGAAAATAACTACAATTAACTAAATAATTCCTATTTAAAACTAAATACTTAGCTATAAAATAAACCATAAGCTAGCTACAATATAACTAATAGTTACATTGTAGCTAGCTTAGGGTTTTACAGGCACCTTTGTATTTATTTTAACTAGGTACAATAGTGATTAAATAGTTACTATTTAATAACTGCCTAGTTAAAATAAAGACAACTTTACCTATAAAATAAAACCTAACCTAAGTTACAATTACACCTAACACTACACTATAATTAAATTAATTACCTAAATTAAATACAATTAATTACAATTAAATAAAATTATCTAAAGTACGAAAAAACCCACTAAATTACAGAAAATAATAAAGAAATTACAAGATTTTTAAGCTAATTACACCTACTCTAATCCCCCTAACAAAATAAAAAAGCCCCCCAAAATAAAAAAATGCCCTATCCTACACTAAATTACAAATAGCCCTTAAAAGGGCCTTTTGCGGGGCATTGCCCCAAAGTAATCAGCTCTTTTACCTGTAAAAAAAAAGTACAAATACCCCCCAACATTAAAACACACCACCCACACAACCAACCCTACTCTAAAACCCACCCAATCTCCCCTTAAAAAAACACTAACCCCTTAAAGATCACCCTACCGTGAGAAGTCTTCACCCAGCCGGGCAGAAGTGGTCCTCCAGACGGGCAGAAGTCTTCATCTAGACGGCATCTTCATCATTCTATCAGCCAATCGGAATTAAGGTCGAAAACATCCTATTGGCTGATGCAATCAGCCAATAGGATTGAACTGGCATTCTATTGGCTGATTGGAACAGCCAATAGAATGCTAGCTCAATCCTATTGGCTGATCGGATCAGCCAATAGGATTTTTTCTACCTTAATTCTGATTGGCTAATAGAATTCTATCAGCCAATAGGAATTGAAGGGAAATGAAGGAACCTTCATTCAGTCGTTGGCCATGGACAGAAGAGGACGCTCCGCGTCGGATGTCTTGAAGATGGACCTGCTCCACGCCGGATGGATGAAGATAGAAGATGCCGTCTGGCCTGTTGGATGAAGACTTCTGCCCGGTTGGGTGAAGACTAGTGATTAGTGATGTCGCGAATTGTTCACCGGCGAATAGTTCCCGGTGAACATAGCTTGTTCGCGTTTGCCGCAGCGGGCAAACATGTGCAATGTTCGATCCGCGCCCTATTCGTCATCATTGAGTAAACTTTGACCCTGTATCTCACCGTCTGCAGACACATTCCAGCCAATCTGCAGCAGACACTCCCTCCCAGACCCTCCCAGCTCCTGAACAGCAGCCATTTTAGATTCATTCGGAAGCTGCATTGTTAGTGAGAGGAGGGACAGTGTAGCTGCTGGTGATTTTATAGGGAAATTGATAGCTAGGCTAGTGTATTCAGTGTCCACTACAGTGCTGAAGGACTCATCTGATATCTACTTTAAGGACAGCACCCCAAAAAGCCCTTTTTAGGGCTAGAACATCATATATTTTTTTTCTTGTGTAATCTAATTGCAGTTGCTTGCCTGCCAAGCCAATTGCCCAGTGCCACCACTCATATCTGGTGTAACAGTAGTGTAAATAATTAAAAAAAAAAACTTTTTTGACTGTGAAACATCAGTCTGCTAGTGTAATCTAATTGCAGTTGCCTGCCTGCCAGCGTGTGTGCCAGGCCCACTTGCCAAGTGCCACCACTCATATCTGGTGTAACAGTAGTGTAAATAATTTAAAAAAAAAAACTTTTTTGACTGTGAAACATCAGTCTGCTAGTGTAATCTAATTGCAGTTGCCTGCCTGCTAGTGTGTGTGCCAGGCCCACTTGCCCAGTGCCACCACTCATATCTGGTGTAACAGTAGTGTAAATAATTTAAAAAAAAAAACTTTTTTGACTGTGAAACATCAGTCTGCTAGTGTAATCTAATTGCAGTTGCCTGCCTGCCAGCGTGTGTGCCAGGCCCACTTGCCCAGTGCCACCACTCATATCTGGTGTAACAGTAGTGTAAATAATTTAAAAAAAAACTTTTTTGACTGTGAAACATCAGTCTGCTAGTGTAATCTAATTGCAGTTGCCTGCCTGCTAGTGTGTGTGCCAGGCCCACTTGCCCAGTGCCACCACTCATATCTGGTGTAACAGTAGTGTAAATAATTAAAAAAAAAAAACTTTTTTGACTGTGAAACATCAGTCTGCTAGTGTAATCTAATTGCAGTTGCCTGCCTGCCAGCGTGTGTGCCAGGCCCACTTGCCCAGTGCCACCACTCATATCTGGTGTAACAGTAGTGTAAATAATAAAAAATAAAAAAAAAATTTTTTGACTGTGAAACATCAGTCTGCTAGTGAAATCTAATTGCAGTTGCCTGCCTGCTAGCGTGTGTGCCAGCCAGGCCCACTTGCCCAGTGCCACCACTCATATCTAGTGTAACAGTAGTGTAAATAATTAAAAAAAAAAAAACTTTTTTGACTGTGAAACATCAGTCTGCTAGTGAAATCTAATTGCAGTTGCCTGCCTGCTAGCGTGTGTGCCAAGCCCACTTGCCCAGTGCCACCACTCATATCTGGTGTAACAGTAGTGTAAATAATTAAAAAAAAAAAAACTTTTTTGACTGTGAAACATCAGTCTGCTAGTGTAATCTAATTGCAGTTGCCTGCCTGCTAGCGTGTGTGCCAGACCCACTTGCCCAATGCCACCACTCATATCTGGTGTAACAGTAGTGTAAATAATTTAAATAAAAAAAAACTTTTTTGACTGTGAAACATCAGTCTGCTAGTGTAATCTAATTGCAGTTGCCTGCCTGCCAGCGTGTGTGCCAGGCCCACTTGCCCAGTGCCACCACTCATATCTGGTGTAACAGTAGTGTAAATCATTTTTTAAAAAAAAACTTTTTTGACTGTGAAACATCAGTCTGCTAGTGAAATCTAATTGCAGTTGCCTGCCTGCTAGCGTGTGTGCCAGGCCCACTTGCCCAGTGCCACCACTCATATCTGGTGTAACAGTAGTGTAAATAATTAAAAAAAAAAAACTTTTTTGACTGTGAAACATCAGTCTGCTAGTGTAATCTAATTGCAGTTGCCTGCCTGCTAGCGTGTGTGCCAGCCAGGCCCACTTGCCCAGTGCCACCACTCATATCTGGTGTAACAGTAGTGTAAATCATTTTTAAAAAAAAACTTTTTTTGACTGTGAAACATCAGTGTGCTAGTGTAATCTAATTGCAGTTGCCTGCCTGCTGGCGTGTGTGCCAGCCAGGCCCACTTGCCCAGTGCCACCACTCATATCTGGTGTAACAGTAGTGTAAATAATTAAAAAACAAAAACTTTTTTGACTGTGAAACATCAGTCTGCTAGTGTAATCTAATTGCAGTTGCCTGCCTGCTAGCGTGTGTGCCAGGCCCACTTGCCCAGTGCCACCACTCATATCTGGTGTAACAGTAGTGTAAATAATTAAAAAAAAAACTTTTTTGACTGTGAAACATCAGTCTGCTAGTGTAATCTAATTGCAGTTGCCTACCTGCCAGCATGTGTACCAGGCCCACTTGCCCAGTGCCACCACTCATATCTGGTGTAACAGTAGTGTAAATAATTTTTTTTAAAATAACTTTTTTGACTGTGAAACATCAGTCTGCTTGTGTAATCTAATTGCAGTTGCCTGCCTGCCAGCGTGTGTGCCAGGCTCACATCGTATACTGTGTCCACTTGCCCAGTGCCACCACTCATATCTTGTTTAATAGTAGTGTAAGTGTACATTTAAAAAAATAAAAACTTTTTGGACTGTGACACATCAGTCTGCTTTTTTGTGTCAGGCTCACAGCGTATACTGTGCCCACTTGCCCAGTGCCACCACTCATATCTTGTTTAATAGTAGTGTAAGTGTACATTTTAAAAAATAAAAACTTTTTGGACTGTGAAACATCAGTCTGCTTTTTTTGTGTCAGGCTCAAAGCGTATACTTTGCCCACTTGCCCAGTGCCACCACTCATATCTTGTTTAATAGTAGTGTAAGTGTACATTTAAAAAAATAAAAACTTTTTGGACTGTGAAACATCAGTCTGCTTTTTTGTGTCAGGCTCAAAGCGCTCACAGTGTAATCTAATTGCAGTTGCCTGCCTGCTAGCGTGTGTACCAGGCCCACTTGCCAAGTGCCACCACTCATATCTGGTGTAACAGTAGTGTAAATAATTTAAAAAAAAAAACTTTTTTGACTGTGAAACATCAGTCTGCTAGTGTAATCTAATTGCAGTTGCCTGCCTGCTAGTGTGTGTGCCAGGCCCACTTGCCCAGTGCCACCACTCATATCTGGTGTAACAGTAGTGTAAATAATTTAAAAAAAAAAACTTTTTTGACTGTGAAACATCAGTCTGCTAGTGTAATCTAATTGCAGTTGCCTGCCTGCCAGCGTGTGTGCCAGGCCCACTTGCCCAGTGCCACCACTCATATCTGGTGTAACAGTAGTGTAAATAATTTAAAAAAAAACTTTTTTGACTGTGAAACATCAGTCTGCTAGTGTAATCTAATTGCAGTTGCCTGCCTGCTAGTGTGTGTGCCAGGCCCACTTGCCCAGTGCCACCACTCATATCTGGTGTAACAGTAGTGTAAATAATTAAAAAACAAAAACTTTTTTGACTGTGAAACATCAGTCTGCTAGTGTAATCTAATTGCAGTTGCCTGCCTGCCAGCGTGTGTGCCAGGCCCACTTGCCCAGTGCCACCACTCATATCTGGTGTAACAGTAGTGTAAATAATAAAAAATTAAAAAAAAATTTTTTGACTGTGAAACATCAGTCTGCTAGTGAAATCTAATTGCAGTTGCCTGCCTGCTAGCGTGTGTGCCAGCCAGGCCCACTTGCCCAGTGCCACCACTCATATCTAGTGTAACAGTAGTGTAAATAATTTAAAAAAAACAAACTTTTTTGACTGTGAAACATCAGTCTGCTAGTGAAATCTAATTGCAGTTGCCTGCCTGCTAGCGTGTGTGCCAAGCCCACTTGCCCAGTGCCACCACTCATATCTGGTGTAACAGTAGTGTAAATAATTAAAAAAAAAAAAACTTTTTTGACTGTGAAACATCAGTCTGCTAGTGTAATCTAATTGCAGTTGCCTGCCTGCTAGCGTGTGTGCCAGACCCACTTGCCCAATGCCACCACTCATATCTGGTGTAACAGTAGTGTAAATAATTTAAATAAAAAAAAACTTTTTTGACTGTGAAACATCAGTCTGCTAGTGTAATCTAATTGCAGTTGCCTGCCTGCCAGCGTGTGTGCCAGGCCCACTTGCCCAGTGCCACCACTCATATCTGGTGTAACAGTAGTGTAAATCATTTTTTAAAAAAAAAACTTTTTTGACTGTGAAACATCAGTCTGCTAGTGAAATCTAATTGCAGTTGCCTGCCTGCTAGCGTGTGTGCCAGGCCCACTTGCCCAGTGCCACCACTCATATCTGGTGTAACAGTAGTGTAAATAATTAAAAAAAAAAAACTTTTTTGACTGTGAAACATCAGTCTGCTAGTGTAATCTAATTGCAGTTGCCTGCCTGCTAGCGTGTGTGCCAGCCAGGCCCACTTGCCCAGTGCCACCACTCATATCTGGTGTAACAGTAGTGTAAATCATTTTTAAAAAAAAACTTTTTTTGACTGTGAAACATCAGTGTGCTAGTGTAATCTAATTGCAGTTGCCTGCCTGCTGGCGTGTGTGCCAGCCAGGCCCACTTGCCCAGTGCCACCACTCATATCTGGTGTAACAGTAGTGTAAATAATTAAAAAACAAAAACTTTTTTGACTGTGAAACATCAGTCTGCTAGTGTAATCTAATTGCAGTTGCCTGCCTGCTAGCGTGTGTGCCAGGCCCACTTGCCCAGTGCCACCACTCATATCTGGTGTAACAGTAGTGTAAATAATTAAAAAAAAAAACTTTTTTGACTGTGAAACATCAGTCTGCTAGTGTAATCTAATTGCAGTTGCCTACCTGCCAGCATGTGTACCAGGCCCACTTGCCCAGTGCCACCACTCATATCTGGTGTAACAGTAGTGTAAATAATTTTTTTTAAAATAACTTTTTTGACTGTGAAACATCAGTCTGCTTGTGTAATCTAATTGCAGTTGCCTGCCTGCCTGCCAGCGTGTGTGCCAGGCTCACATCGTATACTGTGTCCACTTGCCCAGTGCCACCACTCATATCTTGTTTAATAGTAGTGTAAGTGTACATTTAAAAAAATAAAAACTTTTTGGACTGTGACACATCAGTCTGCTTTTTTGTGTCAGGCTCACAGCGTATACTGTGCCCACTTGCCCAGTGCCACCACTCATATCTTGTTTAATAGTAGTGTAAGTGTACATTTTAAAAAATAAAAACTTTTTGGACTGTGAAACATCAGTCTGCTTTTTTTGTGTCAGGCTCAAAGCGTATACTTTGCCCACTTGCCCAGTGCCACCACTCATATCTTGTTTAATAGTAGTGTAAGTGTACATTTAAAAAAATAAAAACTTTTTGGACTGTGAAACATCAGTCTGCTTTTTTGTGTCAGGCTCAAAGCGCTCACAGTGTAATCTAATTGCAGTTGCCTGCCTGCTAGCGTGTGTGGCAGGCCTACTTGCCCAGTGCCACCACTCATATCTGGTGTAACAGTAGTGTAAATAATTTAAAAAAAAAACTTTTTTTGACTGTGAAACATCAGTCTGCTAGTGTAATCTAATTGCAGTTGCCTGCCTGCCAGCATGTGTGCCTGGCCCACTTGCCCAGTGCCACCACTCATATCTGGTGTAACAGTAGTGTAAATAATTAAAAAAAAAAACTTTTTTGACTGTGAAACATCAGTCTGCTAGTGTAATCTAATTGCAGTTGCCTGCATGCTAGCGTGTGTGCGAGCCAGGCCCACTTGCCCAGTGCCACCACTCATATTTGTGGTAACATTAGTGTAAATAATTTAAAAAAAAAAACTTTTTTTGACTGTGAAACATCAGTCTGCTAGTGTAATCTAATTGCAGTTGCCTGCATGCTAGCGTGTGTGCCAGCCAGGCCCACTTGCCCAGTGCCACCACTCATATTTGGTGTAAAAGTAGTGAAAATAATTTAAAAAAAAAAAACTTTTTTTGACTGTGAAACATCAGTCTGCTAGTGTAATCTAATTGCAGTTGCCTGCCTGCTAGCATGTGTGCCAGCCAGGCCCACTTACCCAGTGCCAACACTCATATCTGGTGTAACAGTAGTGTAAATAATTAAAAAAAAAAACTTTTTTGACTGTGAAACATCAGTCTGCTAGTGTAATCTAATTGCAGTTGCCTGCCTGCCAGCGTGTGTGCCAGGCCCACTTGCCCAGTGCCACCACTCATATCTGGTGAAACAGTAGTGTAAATAATTAAAAAAAAAAAAACTTTTTTGACTGTGAAACATCAGTCTGCTAGTGAAATCTAATTGCAGTTGCCTGCCTGCTAGCGTGTGTGCCAGCCAGGCCCACTTGCCCAGTGCCACCACTCATATCTAGTGTAACAGTAGTGTAAATAATTTAAAAAAAAAACTTTTTTGACTGTGAAACATCAGTCTGCTAGTGTAATCTAATTGCAGTTGCCTGCCTGCTAGCGTGTGTGCCAAGCCCACTTGCCCAGTGCCACCACTCATATCTGGTGTAACAGTAGTGTAAATAATTTAAAAAAAAAAACTTTTTTGACTGTGAAACATCAGTCTGCTAGTGTAATCTAATTGCAGTTGTCTGCCTGCTAGCGTGTGTGCCAGACCCACTTGCCCAGTGCCACCACTCAAATCTGGTGTAACAGTAGTGTAAATCATTTAAAAAAAAAAAACTTTTTTGACTGTGAAACATCAGTCTGCTAGTGTAATCTAATTGCAGTTGCCTGCCTGCCAGCGTGTGTGCCAGGCCCACTTGCCCAGTGCCACCACTCATATCTGGTGTAACAGTAGTGTAAATCATTTTTTAAAAATAAAAATTTTTTGACTGTGAAACATCAGTCTGCTAGTGTAATCTAATTGCAGTTGCCTGCCTGCTAGCGTGTGTGTCAGGCCCACTTGCCCAGTGCCACCACTCATATCTGGTGTAACAGTAGTGTAAATAATTTAAAAAAAAAACTTTTTGACTGTGAAACATCAGTCTGCTAGTGTAATCTAATTGCAGTTGCCTGCCTGCTAGCGTGTGTGCCAAGCCCACTTGCCCAGTGCCACCACTCATATCTGGTGTAACAGTAGTGTAAATAATTAAAAAAAAAAAACTTTTTTGACTGTGAAACATCAGTCTGCTAGTGTAATCTAATTGCAGTTGCCTGCCTGCCAGCGTGTGTTCCAGGCCCACTTGCCCAGTGCCACCACTCATATCTGGTGTAACAGTAGTGTAAATCATTTTTAAAAAAAAAACTTTTTTGACTGTGAAACATCAGTCTGCTAGTGTAATCTAATTGCAGTTGCCTGCCTGCTGGCGTGTGTGCCAGCCAGGCCCACTTGCCCAGTGCCACCACTCATATCTGGTGTAACAGTAGTGTAAATAATTAAAAAACAAAAACTTTTTTGACTGTGAAACATCAGTCTGCTAGTGTAATCTAATTGCAGTTGCCTGCCTGCCAGCGTGTGTGCCAGGCCCACTTGCCCAGTGCCACCATTCATATCTGGTGTAACAGTAGTGTAAATAACTTAAAAAAAAAAAAAACTTTTTTGACTGTGAAACATCAGTCTGCTAGTGTAATCTAATTGCAGTTGCCTGCCTGCTAGCGTGTGTGCCAGGCCCACTTGCCCAGTGCCACCACTCATATCTGGTGTAACAGTAGTGTAAATAATTAAAAAAAAAACTTTTTTGACTGTGAAACATCAGTCTGCTAGTGTAATCTAATTGCAGTTGCCTGCCTGCCAGCATGTGTACCAGGCCCACTTGCCCAGTGCCACCACTCATATCTGGTGTAACAGTAGTGTAAATAATTTTTTTTAAAATAACTTTTTTGACTGTGAAACATCAGTCTGCTTGTGTAATCTAATTGCAGTTGCCTGCCTGCCAGCGTGTGTGCCAGGCTCACATCGTATACTGTGTCCACTTGCCCAGTGCCACCACTCATATCTTGTTTAATAGTAGTGTAAGTGTACATTTAAAAAAATAAAAACTTTTTGGACTGTGACACATCAGTCTGCTTTTTTTGTGTCAGGCTCACAGCGTATACTGTGCCCACTTGCCCAGTGCCACCACTCATATCTTGTTTAATAGTAGTGTAAGTGTACATTTTAAAAAATAAAAACTTTTTGGACTGTGAAACATCAGTCTGCTTTTTTGTGTCAGGCTCAAAGCGTATACTTTGCCCACTTGCCCAGTGCCACCATTCATATCTTGTTTAATAGTAGTGTAAGTGTACATTTAAAAAAATAAAAACTTTTTGGACTGTGAAACATCAGTCTGCTTTTTTGTGTCAGGCTCAAAGCGCTCACAGTCTAATCTAATTGCAGTTGCCTGCCTGCTAGCGTGTGTGGCAGGCCTACTTGCCCAGTGCCACCACTCATATCTGGTGTAACAGTAGTGTAAATAATTAAAAAAAAAAAACTTTTTTTGACTGTGAAACATCAGTCTGCTAGTGTAATCTAATTGCAGTTGCCTGCCTGCCAGCATGTGTGCCAGGCCCACTTGCCCAGTGCCACCACTCATATCTGGTGTAACAGTAGTGTAAATAATTTAAAAAAAAAACTTTTTTGACTGTGAAACATCAGTCTGCTAGTGTAATCTAATTGCAGTTGCCTGCATGCTAGCGTGTGTGCGAGCCAGGCCCACTTGCCCAGTGCCACCACTCATATTTGTGGTAACATTAGTGTAAATAATTTAAAAAAAAAACTTTTTTTGACTGTGAAACATCAGTCTGCTAGTGTAATCTAATTGCAGTTGCCTGCATGCTAGCGTGTGTGCCAGCCAGGCCCACTTGCCCAGTGCCACCACTCATATTTGGTGTAAAAGTAGTGAAAATAATTAAAAAAAAAAAACTTTTTTTGACTGTGAAACATCAGTCTGCTAGTGTAATCTAATTGCAGTTGCCTGCCTGCTAGCATGTGTGCCAGCCAGGCCCACTTACCCAGTGCCAACACTCATATCTGGTGTAACAGTAGTGTAAATAATTAAAAAAAAAACTTTTTTGACTGTGAAACATCAGTCTGCTAGTGTAATCTAATTGCAGTTGCCTGCCTGCCAGCGTGTGTGCCAGGCCCACTTGCCCAGTGCCACCACTCATATCTGGTGTAACAGTAGTGTAAATAATTTAAAAAAAAAAAAAACTTTTTTGACTGTGAAACATCAGTCTGCTAGTGAAATCTAATTGCAGTTGCCTGCCTGCTAGCGTGTGTGCCAGCCAGGCCCACTTGCCCAGTGCCACCACTCATATCTAGTGTAACAGTAGTGTAAATAATTTAAAAAAAAAACTTTTTTGACTGTGAAACATCAGTCTGCTAGTGTAATCTAATTGCAGTTGCCTGCCTGCTAGCATGTGTGCCAGACCCACTTGCCCAGTGCCACCACTCATATCTGGTGTAACAGTAGTGTAAATCATTTAAAAAAAAAAAAACTTTTTTGACTGTGAAACATCAGTCTGCTAGTGTAATCTAATTGCAGTTGCCTGCCTGCCAGCGTGTGTGCCAAGCCCACTTGCCCAGTGCCACCACTCATATCTGGTGTAACAGTAGTGTAAATAATTTAAAAAAAAAAACTTTTTTTGACTGTGAAACTTCAGTCTGCTAGTGTAATCTAATTGCAGTTGCCTGCCTGCCAGCATGTGTGCCAGGCCCACTTGCCCAGTGCCACCACTCATATCTGGTGTAACAGTAGTGTAAATAATTTAAAAAAAAAACTTTTTTGACTGTGAAACATCAGTCTGCTAGTGTAATCTAATTGCAGTTGCCTGCATGCTAGCGTGTGTGCGAGCCAGGCCCACTTGCCCAGTGCCACCACTCATATTTGTGGTAACATTAGTGTAAATAATTAAAAAAAAAAACTTTTTTTGACTGTGAAACATCAGTCTGCTAGTGTAATCTAATTGCAGTTGCCTGCATGCTAGCGTGTGTGCCAGCCAGGCCCACTTGCCCAGTGCCACCACTCATATTTGGTGTAAAAGTAGTGAAAATAATTTAAAAAAAAAAACTTTTTTTGACTGTGAAACATCAGTCTGCTAGTGTAATCTAATTGCAGTTGCCTGCCTGCTAGCATGTGTGCCAGCCAGGCCCACTTACCCAGTGCCAACACTCATATCTGGTGTAACAGTAGTGTAAATAATTAAAAAAAAAACTTTTTTGACTGTGAAACATCAGTCTGCTAGTGTAATCTAATTGCAGTTGCCTGCCTGCCAGCGTGTGTGCCAGGCCCACTTGCCCAGTGCCACCACTCATATCTGGTGTAACAGTAGTGTAAATAATTTAAAAAAAAAAAAAACTTTTTTGACTGTGAAACATCAGTCTGCTAGTGAAATCTAATTGCAGTTGCCTGCCTGCTAGCGTGTGTGCCAGCCAGGCCCACTTGCCCAGTGCCACCACTCATATCTAGTGTAACAGTAGTGTAAATAATTTAAAAAAAAAACTTTTTTGACTGTGAAACATCAGTCTGCTAGTGTAATCTAATTGCAGTTGCCTGCCTGCTAGCATGTGTGCCAGACCCACTTGCCCAGTGCCACCACTCATATCTGGTGTAACAGTAGTGTAAATCATTTAAAAAAAAAAAAACTTTTTTGACTGTGAAACATCAGTCTGCTAGTGTAATCTAATTGCAGTTGCCTGCCTGCCAGCGTGTGTGCCAAGCCCACTTGCCCAGTGCCACCACTCATATCTGGTGTAACAGTAGTGTAAATAATTTAAAAAAAAAAAAACTTTTTTGACTGTGAAACATCAGTCTGCTAGTGTAATCTAATTGCAGTTGTCTGCCTGCTAGCGTGTGTGCCAGACCCACTTGCCCAGTGCCACCACTCATATCTGGTGTAACAGTAGTGTAAATCATTTAAAAAAAAAAAACTTTTTTGACTGTGAAACATCAGTCTGCTAGTGTAATCTAATTGCAGTTGCCTGCCTGCCAGCGTGTGTGCCAGGCCCACTTGCCCAGTGCCACCACTCATATCTGGTGTAACAGTAGTGTAAATCATTTTTTTTTAAAAAAACTTTTTTGACTGTGAAACATCAGTCTGCTAGTGTAATCTAATTGCAGTTGCCTGCCTGCTAGCGTGTGTGCCAGGCCCACTTGCCCAGTGCCACCACTCATATCTGGTGTAACAGTAGTGTAAATAATTTAAAAAAAAAACTTTTTTGACTGTGAAACATCAGTCTGCTAGTGTAATCTAATTGCAGTTGCCTGCCTGCTAGCGTGTGTGCCAAGCCCACTTGCCCAGTGCCACCACTCATATCTGGTGTAACAGTAGTGTAAATAATTTAAAAAAAAAAAACTTTTTTGACTGTGAAACATCAGTCTGCTAGTGTAATCTAATTGCAGTTGTCTGCCTGCTAGCGTGTGTGCCAGACCCACTTGCCCAGTGCCACCACTCATATCTGGTGTAACAGTAGTGTAAATAATTTTTTAAAAAAAAACTTTTTTGACTGTGAAACATCAGTCTGCTAGTGTAATCTAATTGCAGTTGCCTGCCTGCCAGCGTGTGTTCCAGGCCCACTTGCCCAGTGCCACCACTCATATCTGGTGTAACAGTAGTGTAAATCATTTTTAAAAAAAAAACTTTTTTGACTGTGAAACATCAGTCTGCTAGTGTAATCTAATTTCAGTTGCCTGCCTGCTAGCGTGTGTGCCAGGCCCACTTGCCCAGTGCCACCACTCATATCTGGTGTAACAGTAGTGTAAATAATTAAAAAAAAAACTTTTTTGACTGTGAAACATCAGTCTGCTAGTGTAATCTAATTGCAGTTGCCTACCTGCTAGCGTGTGTGCCAGCCAGGCCCACTTGCCCAGTGCCACCACTCATATCTGGTGTAACAGTAGTGTAAATAATTTTTTAAAAAAAACGTTTTTTGACTGTGAAACATGAGTCTGCTAGTGTAATCTAATTGCAGTTGCCTGCCTGCTGGCGTGTGTGCCAGCCAGGCCCACTTGCCCAGTGCCACCACTCATATCTGGTGTAAAGGTAGTGTAAATAATTTTTAAAAAAAAACTTTTTTTACTGTGAAACATCAGTCTGCTAGTGTAATCTAATTGCAGTTGCCTGCCTGCCAGCGTGTGTGCCAGGCCCACTTGCCCAGTGCCACCACTCATATCTGGTGTAACAGTAGTGTAAATAATTTAAAAAAAAAAAACTTTTTTGACTGTGAAACATCAGTCTGCTAGTGTAATCTAATTGCAGTTGCCTGTCTGCCAGCGTGTGTGCCAGGCCCACTTGCCCAGTGCCACCACTCATATCTGGTGTAACAGTAGTGTAAATATTTTTTTTTAAAATAACTTTTTTGACTGTGAAACATCAGTCTGCTTGTGTAATCTAATTGCAGTTGCCTGCCTGCCAGCGTGTGTGCCAGGCTCACAGCGTATACTGTGTCCACTTGCCCAGTGCCACCACTCATATCTTGTTTAATAGTAGTGTAAGTGTACATTTAAAAAAATAAAAACTTTTTGGACTGTGACACATCAGTCTGCTTTTTTGTGTCAGGCTCACAGCGTATACTGTGCCCACTTGCCCAGTGCCACCACTCATATCTGGTGTAACAGTAGTGTAAATAATTTTTTAAAAAAAAACTTTTTTTGACTGTGAAACATCAGTCTGCTAGTGTAATCTAAATGCAGTTGCCTGCCTGCTGGCGTGTGTGCCAGCCAGGCCCACTTGCCCAGTGCCAACACTCATATCTGGTGTAACATTAGTGTAAATAATTAAAATAAAAAAAAACTTTTTTGACTGTGAAACATCAGTCTGCTAGTGTAATCTAATTGCAGTTGCCTGCCTGCCAGCGTGTGTGCCAGGCCCACTTGCCCAGTGCCACCATTCATATCTGGTGTAACAGTAGTGTAAATAATTTAAAAAAAAAAACTTTTTTAACTGTGAAACATCAGTCTGCTAGTGTAATCTAATTGCAGTTGCCTGCCTGCTAGCGTGTGTGCCAGGCCCACTTGCCCAGTGCCACCACTCATATCTGGTGTAACAGTAGTGTAAATAATTTTAAAAAAAAAAACTTTTTTGACTGTGAAACATCAGTCTGCTAGTGTAATCTAATTGCAGTTGCCTGTCTGCCAGCGTGTGTGCCAGGCCCACTTGCCCAGTGCCACCACTCATATCTGGTGTAACAGTAGTGTAAATATTTTTTTTTTAAATAACTTTTTTGACTGTGAAACATCAGTCTGCTTGTGTAATCTAATTGCAGTTGCCTGCCTGCCAGCGTGTGTGCCAGGCTCACAGCGTATACTGTGTCCACTTGCCCAGTGCCACCACTCATATCTTGTTTAATAGTAGTGTAAGTGTACATTTAAAAAAATAAAAACTTTTTGGACTGTGAAACATCAGTCTGCTTTTTTGTGTCAGGCTCAAAGCGCTCACAGTGTAATCTAATTGCAGTTGCCTGCCTGCTAGCGTGTGTTCCAGGCCCACTTGCCCAGTGCCACCACTCATATCTGGTGTAACAGTAGTGTAAATAATTTTAAAAAAAACTTTTTTGACTGTAAAACATCAGTCTGCTAGTGTAATCTAATTGCAGTTGCCTGCCTGCCAGCATGTGTGCCAGGCCCACTTACCCAGTGCCACCACTCATATCTGGTGTAACAGTAGTGTAAATAATTTAAAAAAAAAACTTTTTTGACTGTGAAACATCAGTCTGCTAGTGTAATCTAATTGCAGTTGCCTGCATGCTAGCGTGTGTGCCAGCCAGGCCCACTTGCCCAGTGCCACCACTCATATTTGGTGTAACAGTAGTGTAAATAATTTAAAAACAAAAAAAATGTTTTGACTGTGAAACATCAGTCTGCTAGTGTAATCTAATTGCAGTTGCCTGCATGCTAGCGTGTGTGCCAGCCAGGCCCACTTACCCAGTGCCACCACTCATATCTGGTGTAACAGTAGTGTAAATAATTTAAAAAAAAATATTTTTTGACTGTGAAACATCAGTCTGCTAGTGTAATCTAATTGCAGTTGCCTGCCTACCAGCGTGTGTGCCAGGCCAACTTGCCCAGTGCCACCACTCATATCTGGTGTAACAGTAGTGTAAATAATTTAAAAAAAAACTTTTTTGACTGTGAAATATCAGTCTGCTTGTGTAATCTAATTGCAGTTGCCTGCCTGCCAGTGTGTGTGCAAGGCCCACTTGCCCAGTGCCACCACTCATATCTGGTGTAACAGTAGTGTAAATAATTAAAAAAAAAAACTTTTTTGACTGTGAAACATCAGTCTGCTAGTTTAATCTAATTGCAGTTGCCTGCCTGCTAGCATGTGTGCCAGCCAGGCCCACTTGCCCAGTGCCACCACTCATATATGGTGTAACAGTAGTGTAAATAATTAAAAAAAAAAAAACTTTTTTGACTGTGAAACATCAGTCTGCTAGTGTAATCTAATTGCAGTTGCCTGCCTGCCAGCGTGTGTGCCAGGCCCACTTGCCCAGTGCCACCACTCATATCTGGTGTAACAGTAGTATAAATAATAAAAAAAAAAACTTTTTTGACTGTGAAACATCAGTCTGCTAGTTTAATCTAATTGCAGTTGCCTGCCTGCTAGCGTGTGTGCCAGGCCAACTTGCCCAGTGCCACCACTCATATCTGGTGTAACAGTAGTGTAAATAATTTAAAAAAAAACTTTTTTGACTGTGAAACATCAGTCTGCTTGTGTAATCTAATTGAAGTTGCCTGCCTTTCAGCGTGTGTGCCAGGCTCACAGCGTATACTGTGCCCACTTGCCCAGTGCCACCACTCATATCTGGTGTAACAGTAGTGTAAATTTAAAAAAAAAACTTTTTTGACTGTGAAACATCAGTCTGCTTGTGTAATCTAATTGCAGTTGCCTGCCTGCCAGCGTGTGTGCCAGGCTCACAGCGTATACTGTGCCCACTTGCCCAGTGCCACCACTCATATCTTGTTTAATAGTAGTGTAAGCATACATTTAAAAAAATAAAAACTTTTTGTACTGTCAAACATCAGTCTGCTTTTTTGTGTCAGGCTCACAGCGTATACTGGGCCCACTTGCCCAGTGCCACCACTCATATCTTGTTTAATAGTAGTGTAAGTGTACATTTTAAAAAATAAAAACTTTTTGGACTGTGAAACATCAGTCTGCTTTTTTGTGTCAGGCTTAAAGCGCTTACAGTGTAATCTAATTGCAGTTGCCTGCCTGCTAGCGTGTGTGCCAGGCCCACTTGCCCAGTGCCACCACTCATATCTGGTGTAACAGTAGTGTAAATAATTTAAAAAACAACTTTTTTGACTGTGAAACATCAGTCTGCTAGTGTAATCTAATTGCAGTTGCCTGCCTGCTAGCATGTGTGCCAGCCAGGCCCACTTACCCAGTGCCAACACTCATATCTGGTGTAACAGTAGTGTAAATAATTTAAAAAAAAAACTTTTTTGACTGTGAAACATCAGTCTGCTAGTTTAATCTAATTGCAGTTGCCTGCCTGCTAGCGTGTGTGCCAGGCCAACTTGCCCAGTGCCACCACTCATATCTGGTGTAACAGTAGTGTAAATTTAAAAAAAAACCTTTTTTACTGTGAAACATCAGTCTGCTTGTGTAATCTAATTGCAGTTGCCTGCCTTTCAGCGTGTGTGCCAGGCTCACAGCGTATACTGTGCCCACTTGCCCAGTGCCACCACTCATATCTGGTGTAACAGTAGTGTAAATTTAAAAAAAAAACTTTTTTGACTGTGAAACATCAGTCTGCTTGTGTAATCTAATTGCAGTTGCCTGCCTGCCAGCGTGTGTGCCAGGCTCACAGCATATACTGTTCCCACTTGCCCAGTGCCACCACTCATATCTTGTTTAATAGTAGTGTAAGCATACATTTAAAAAAATAAAAACTTTTTGTACTGTCAAACATCAGTCTGCTTTTTTGTGTCAGGCTCACAGCGTATACTGGGCCCACTTGCCCAGTGCCACCACTCATATCTTGTTTAATAGTAGTGTAAGTGTACATTTAAAAAAATAAAAACTTTTTGGACTGTGAAACATCAGTCTGCTTTTTTGTGTCAGGCTCACAGCGTATACTGTGCCCACTTGCCCAGTGCCACCACTCATATCTTGTTTAATAGTAGTGTAAGTGTACATTTAAAAAAATAAAAACTTTTTGGACTGTGAAACATCAGTCTGCTTTTTTTGTGTCAGGCTCAGCTTATACTTTGCCCACTTGCCCAGTGCCACCACTCATATCTTGTTTAATAGTAGTGTAAGTGTACATTTAAAAAAATAAAAACTTTTTGGACTGTGAAACATCAGTCTGCTTTTTTGTGTCAGGCTCACAGCGTATACTGTGCCCACTTGCCCAGTGCCACCACTCATATCTTGTTTAATAGTAGTGTAAGTGCACATTTAAAAAAAGAAAAACTTTTTGGACTGTAAAACATCAGTCTGCTTTTTTGTGTCAGACTCACAGCGTATACTGTGCCCACTTGCCCAGTGCCACTACTCATATTTTGTTTAATAGTAGCGTAAGTGTACATTTAAAAAAAAATTACAGGAAGAGGCAGGCCACCCGGCAAGTGCCGTCGTGGTCGTGGTGCTGTGATTCCCTTTGGCCCAGTGTTCAGAAGTCTGGAAAGCTGCTGGAAGCGATCCTGATCACTTCCAGCTGCTTTCCGGTTATTGCAGGATGCCTCTATATCGAGGAATCCTGCAATAACAAATTTTACCCCTCCGGTGCAGAGAGAGCCACTCTGTGGCCCTCTCTGCACCGTACATCGATGGCAGCATTCGTTGGTGGGAGGGAGCTGAAGTGGGAGGAGGGTGGGCGGCCATCGATGAGGTCTAAGTGAGAGAGAGGGGCGGGATCGCCGGGGGCGGGATCACCGGGGGCATGCGCGCGGGCACGGGAGGAGGCGGGCGGGCGCGTGCACGGGGAGGGAGCAGGTGGGAACCGCTACACTACAGAAAAATTATTTTTGAAAGTGGGAGAAAGGGGGAAGGGTAAATATATATATAAAAAATAAATCTAAGGGATCTGGGAGCGGTTGGGAGATTGGTCTTGAGGGGAGGAAGCTACACTACAGAAAAAAGGGAAAAAAAATAAAAATAAACATTTTATTTGCAAACTGGGTACTGGCAGACAGCTGCCAGTACCCAAGATGGCCCCCAATAAGGCAGAGGGGGGGGGGGGGGGTTAGAGAGCTGTTTGGGGGGGGGATCAGGGAGGTTGGGGGCTAAGGGGGGATCCTAAACAAAAGCATATGTAAATATGCTATAAAAAAAAAAACAAAAAAAAACAACCTTTTTTTTAGTACTGGCAGACTTTCTGCCAGTACTTAAGATGGCGGGGACAATTGTGGGGTGGGGGAGGGAAGAGAGCTCTTTGGGAGGGATCAGGGGGTCTTATGTGTGAGGTGGGTAGCTGATCTCTACACTAAAGCTAAAATTAACCCTGCAAGCTCCCTACAAGCTACCTAATTAACCCCTTCACTGCTGGGCATAATTCACGTGTTGTGCGCAGTGGCATTTAGCAGCCTTCTAATTACCAAAAAGCAACACCAAAGTCATATATGTCTGCTATTTCTGAACAAAGGGGATACCAGAGAAGCATTTGCAACCATTTGTGCCATAATTGCACACGCTGTTTGTAAATAATTTCAGTGAGAAACCTAAAGTTTGTGAAAAAGTTGACTATTTTTTTTAATTTTATCGCATTTGGCGGTGAAATGGTGGCATGAAATATACCAAAAAGGGCCAAGATCAATAATTGGGGTTGTCTACTACACTACACTAAAGCTAAAATTAACCCTAAAAGCTCCCTGCATGCTTCCTAATTAAAACCTGCACTGCTGAGCATAATACACGTGTGGTGCGCAGCAGCATTTAGCGGCCTTCTAATTACCAAAAAGCAATGCCAAAGTCATATATGTCTGCTATTTCTGAACAAAGGGGATCCCAGAGAAACATTTACAACCATTTGTGCCATAATTGCACAAAAGGTTTGTAAATGATTTCAGTGAGAAACCTAAAATTTGGAAAAATGTCAAGTTTTTTTTTTATTTGAACGCATTTGGTGGTGAAATGGTGGCATGAAATATACCAAAATGGGCCTAGATCAATACTTTGGGTTGTCTACTACACTACACTAAAGCTAAAACTACCCCAAAAAGCTCCCTACATGCTCCCTAATTAACCCCTTCACTGCTGGGCATAATACACGTGTGGTGCAAAGTGGCATTTAGCGGCCTTCTAATTACCAAAAAGCAACGCCAAAGCCATATATGTCTGCTATTTCTGAACAAAGGGGATCCCAGAGAAAAATTTACAACCAATTATGCCATAATTGCACAAGCTGCTTGTAAATAATTTCAGTGAGAAACCTAAAGTTTGTGAAAAAATTTGGAAAAATTTAAAGTTTTTTTTTATTTGATCGCATTTGGTGGTGAAATGGTGTCATGAAATATACAAAAATGGGCCTAAATCAATACTTTGGGATGTCTTCTAAAAAAAAAATATACATGTCAATGGATATTCAGGGATTCCTGACAGATATCAGTGTTCCAATGTAACTAGCGCTAATTTTGAAAAAAAGTGGTTTGGAAATAGCAAAGTGATATTTGTATTTATGGCCCTATAACTTGCAAAAAAAAGCAAAGAAGATGTAAACATTGGGTAGTTTTTTGGTAGTTGTAGATATGTAACAGATTTTGGGGGTCAAAGTTAGAAAAAGTGTGTTTTTTTCCATTTTTTCCTCATATTTTTTATTTTTTTTATAATAAATTATAGGATATGATGAAAATAATGGTATCTTTAGAAAGTCCATTTAATGGCGAGAAAAACGGTATATAATATGTGTGGGTACAGTAAATGAGTAAGAGGAAAATTACAGCTAAATACAAACACAGCAGAAATGTAAAAATAGCCTTGGTCCCAAACGGGCAGAAAATGGAAAAGTGTTGTGGTCATTACGGGGTTAAAAAAAACAACACTTTTTTGACTGTGAAATAATAGCAGTCAGTTTCTTTCACATGTGTGCGTTTCAGGGCCTGCCAGGGCACAGTGTCACACCAGTGCAACTCATATCTGGTGTAACAGTAGTGTACATTAAAAAAAAAAAAACTAGAAATTTGACTGTGAAATAATAGCAGTCAGTTTCCTTCACATGTGTGCGTTTCAGGGCCTGCCAGGGCACAGTGTCACACCAGTGCAACTCATATCTGGTGTAACAGTAGTGTACATTTAAAAAAAGAAATATACAATTTTGACTGTAATAGATTGAATAGCAGTTAGTTGTCTGCAAGCGTGTGTGTCAGGCCTACAGCGTCTACTCTGCCAACTTCTGCCAGTGCACAGTGCCACTCATATCTGTTGTCACAGTAGCTTGCACGCATAGTACCACTAATCAAAAAAAAAATGACAAGTAGAGGCAGGCCACCCCGCAGGGGCCATCGTGGTCGTGGTGCTGTGATTCCCTTTGGCCCTAGAATAATGCCCAGTGTTCAGAGGCCACGTACCCTGAACTCAAAAAGTTCTGAGGACATAGTTGACTGGCTAACACAGGACACCCAATCTTCTACAGCTTCCGCTCGGAACCTTGACGCACCATCCTCCTCCAGCTTAGCTTCGGGCACCTCTCAAGTTACCACTCGCCCGCCTGCCGCCACCACCAACACTAGCACCACAGCCGCTTCACTTGATCTGTCAGAGGAGTTATTTACACATCATTTGGAAGAAATGAGTGATGCGCAACCATTATTGCCAGAGGATGTAGATAACAGGGATATGTCTCAGTCAGGCAGCATTACACACATGGACGTACGGTGTGATGATGATGATGTTGTACCCGCTGCTGCTTCCTTTGCTGAGTTGTCAGATACAAGCGAAGTGGTTGATGCTGACGATGCGTCCGTGGATGTCACGTGGGTGCCCACTAGAAGAGAAGAAGAACAGGGGGAAAGTTCAGATGGGGAGACAGAGAGGAGGAGGAGACAAGATGGAAGCAGGGGGAGGTCATCGCATGGAGCTAGTGGCACAGTCAGACAGCATGCATCGGCACCCGGGGTCAGCCAGACAGCACGCTAATCAACGCATGCTGTTGCCAGCACCAGAATGCCGTCATTGCAGAGCTCAGCAGTGTGGCATTTTTTTGGTGTGTCTGCCTCTGACAACAGTTATGCCATTTGCAACCTGTGCCAAAAGAAACTGAGTCGTGGGAAGTCCAACACCCACCTAGGTACAACTGCTTTGCGAAGGCACATGATCGCACATCACAAACGCCTATGGAATCAACACATGAGTACAAGCAGCACACAAACTCAAAGCCGCCATCCTCCTCCTGGTCCAGCATCTTCAGCCACGTCAACCACTGCTGTCCTCCTTGCCCCCTCTCAACCATCCGCCACTCCGTCTCTCGCCTTGAGCAGTTCCTGCTCATCTGCCCACAGTCTGTCAAGGACATATTTGAGCGTAAGAAGCCAATGTCACAAAGTCACCCCCTTGCCCCGCATCTGACAGCTGGCTTGTCTGAATTCTTAGCCCGCCAGCTTTTACCATACAAGCTGGTGGAGTCTGAGGCGTTCCAAAAATTTGTAGCTATTGGGACACCGCAGTGGAAGGTACCCGGCCAAAATTTCTTTGCACAAAAGGCAATTCCCAACCTGTACTCGATTGTGCAAAAGGAAGTAATGGCATGTCTGGCACACAGTGTTGGGGCAAGGGTCCATCTGACCACTGATACCTGGTGTGCAAAGCATGGTCAGGGCAGGTATATCACCTACACTGCGCATTGGGTAAACCTGCTGATGGCTGCCAAGCATGGAATGCGTGGCTCTGCAGAGGAGTTGGTGACACCGCCACGAATTGCAGGCAGGCCTGCTGCCACCTCCTCTACTCCTCCTACTCCATCCACTTCCATAACCTCCTCGGCTGAGTCCTCTTCTGCTGCTGCATTTTGCTCCACATCAACGGCACCCCCCCAGCTCCCCAGGTACTATTCCACATCCCGGATACAGCAGTGTCACGCCGTCTTGGGGTTGACTTGCCTGAAAGCAGAGAGTCACACCGCAGCAGCACTCCTGTCTGCCCTGAACACACAGGTGGATCAGTGGCTGACTCCGCACCAACTGGAGATTGGCAAAGTGGTTTGTGGCAATGGAAGAAATTTGTTGGCGGCATTGAATTTGGGCAAGTTGACACATGTGCCGTGCATGGCAGATGTGTGTAATCTGATCGTACAACGCTTTGTGCATAAGTACCCAGGCTTACAGGACATCCTGAAGCAGGCCAGGAAGGTGTGGGGCCATTTCAGGCGTTCCTACACGGCCATGGCGCACTTTTCAGATATCCAGCATTGAAACAACATGCCAGTGAGGCGCTTGATTTGCGACAGCCCGACACATTGGAATTAAACACTCCTAATGTTCGACCACCTGCTCCAACAAGAAAAAGCCGTTAACGACTATTTGTATGACCGGGGTGCTAGGACAGCCTCTGCGGAGCTGGGAATTTTTTTGCCACGTTACTGGATGCTCATGCGCAATGCCTGTAGGCTCATGCGTTCCTTTGGAGGAGGTGACAAACCTAGTCAGTCGCACCGAAGGCACCATCAGCAACATCATACCATTTGTTTTCTTCCTGGAGCGTGCCCTGCGAAGAGTGCTGGATCAGGCCATAGATGAGCGTGAAGAGGAAGAGTTGTGGTCACCATCACCACCAGAAACAGCCTTATCAGCATCGCTTGCTGGACCTGTGGCAACGCTGGAAGAGGATTGTGAGGAAGAGGAGTCAGAGGAGGAATGTGGCTTTGAGGTAGAGGAGGAAGACCAACCACAACAGGCATCCCAGGGTGCTCGTTTTCACCTATCTGGTACCCGTGGTGTTGTACGTGGCTGGGGGGAAGAACATACCTTCAGTGAGATCACTGAGGACGAGGAACGGGACATGAGTAGCTCGGCATCCAACATTGTGCAAATGGGGTCTTTCATGCTGTCGTGCCTGTTGAGGGACCCTCGTATAAAAAGGCTGAAGGAGAATGACCTTTACTGGGTGTCCACGCTACTAGACCCCCGGTATAAGCAGAAAGTGCCTGAAATGTTACCGAATTACCGCAAGTCGGAAAGGATGCAGCAGTTCCAAAATAAATTAAAAAGTATGCTTTACAGAGCGTATAAGGGTGATGTCACAGCACAACGGGAATCTAACAGAGGAAGAGGTGAAAGTAATCCTCCTCCTCCCACGACCACGCCTGCAAGGACAGGACGCTTTACAGACGTGTTGTTGATGGAGGACATGCAGAGCTTTTTAAGTCCTACGCATCGCCACAGCCCTTCGGGGTCCACCCTCAGAGAATGACTCGACCGACAGGTAGCAGACTACCTCGCCTTAACTGCAGATATCGACACTCTGAGGAGCGATGAACCCCTTGACTACTGGGTGTGCAGGCTTGACCTGTGGCCTGAGCTATCCCAATTTGCGATAGAACTTCTGGCCTGCCCCGCTTCAAGTGTCCTGTCAGAAAGGACCTTCAGTGCAGCAGGAGGTATTGTCACTGAGAAGAGAAGTCGCCTAGGTCAAAAAAGTCTAGATTTCCTCACCTTTATTAAGATGAATGAGGGATGGATCCCGAAGGGACTGACAGTGGGCGATACATTTGACTAAAAAAGGCCTGATGAGATGAGCTGCCTTGGGCTAAAAATGGTTCACACGCCGCTGTATTTTATCTCTGAATGCCAGGTGACGTGCGTGACTTATCCGCCACCAACTAGGGTTCAAGCCGCAATGTTTTAGGGCACTTTCTTCCTGGGAAACAAACATCAATTTTTCTGCAACAATACCTAATTTTTCAGGCATGTGTACATGCCAAATTTTTCTGGCCTCTGGTGCTGCACTGTGGCTTTAAAAACCAAACCAAAAAAAAGGCACATAACAGGGATTAAACTGATAGGAATAGTACTACTTAACACACCTTATAATAACGCAGAGAGAGGCAATGCAGAGAGAGGAGTCTGAAGAAGAGAAGTCAGAGGAGGAAGGTGGCTTTGAGGAGGTGGAAGACCAAACACATCAGGCGTCCCAGGGTGCTTGTTGTCACCTTTCGGGGACCCTTGGTGTTGTACGTGGCTGGGGGGAGGAAGAGACCTTCAATGACATCAGTGAGGACAAGGAACGGGACATGGCTAGCTTGGTATCCAACCTTGTGCAATTGGGGAGTTTGCGGTTGTGCAAATAGACTGTTTGCGGTGCGTTAAACGGGGAGTCTGGTCTGTCACTGTGAAGTGGGCGTAACCCTTACACTACCTGATCGATACAACATCATACCTGATGTTTTAAAGCATGTTATTCCAAACAATTTAGGAATGTTAGGTGATTTATGCCCTTTATGGATTAAAACCAGACTCTGCATCAACTATGTAATTTTCCATGGTAGTTTTGACATGGATCCCCCTCCGGCATGCCACAGTCCAGGTGTAAGTCCCCTTGAAACAACTTTTCCATCACTATTGTGGCCAGAAAGAGTCCCTGTGGGTTTTAAAATTTGCCTGCCTATTGAAGTCTATGGTGGTTTGCCCGGTTCGCCCGTTCCCGAACATTTGCGGAAGTTCGCGTTCGCAGTTCGCGAATGGAAAATTTTATGTTCGCGACATCACTAGTGAAGACTTCTCACGGTAGGGTGATCTTCAAGGGGTTAGTGTTAGGTTTTTAAGGGGGTATTGGGTGGGTTTTAGAGTAGGGTTGGTTGTGTGGGTGGTGGGTTTTAATGTTGGGGGGTATTTGTACTTTTTTTTTACAGGTAAAAGAGCTGATTACTTTGGGGCAATGCCCCGCAAAAGGCCCTTTTAAGGGCTATTTGTAATTTAGTGTAGGTCTTTTTTTTATTTTGGAGGGCTTTTTTATTTTGTTAGGGGGATTAGAGTAGGTGTAATTAGTTTAAAAATCTTGTAATTTCTTTATTATTTTCTGTAATTTAGTGTTTGTTTTTTTTCGTACAATTTTATTTAATTGTAATTAATTTAATTATAGTGTAGTGTTAGGTGTAATTGTAACTTAGGTTAGGTTTTATTTTACAGGTAAATTTGTCTTTATTTTAACTATTTAATAACTATTGTACCTAGTTAAAATAAATACAAAGTTGCCTGTAAAAAATAAATAAACCATAAGCTAGCTACAATGTAACTATTAGTTATATTGTAGCTAGCTTATGGTTTATTTTATAGGTAAGTATTTAGTTTTAAATAGGAATAATTTAGTTAATGATAGGAATTTTATTTAGATTTATTTAAATTATATTTAAGTTAGGGGTGTTAGGGTTAGGGTTAGACTTAGGTTTAGGGGTTAATAACTTTATTATAGTGGCGGCGACGTTGGGGGCGGCAGATTAGGGGTTAATAAATGTAGGTAGGTGGCGGCGATGTTAGGGCCGGCAGATTAGGGGTTAATAATATTTAACTAGTATTTAACGGTGGTTTAGGGGTTAATATGTTTATTTTAGGGGTGGCGATGTCTGGTTCGGCAGATTAGGGGTTACATTTTTTATATTAGTGTTAGATGTGGGGGTCTCGGTTTAAGGGTTAATAGGTAGTTTATGGGTATTAGTGTACTTTTTAGCACTTTAGTTAAGAGTTTTATGATACGGCGTTGTAGTGTAAAACTCTTAACTACTGACTTTTAAATGTGGTACCAGGCTTGACAAGAGAGGGTCTACCGCTCACTTTTGGTCAGACTCGTAATACCGGCACTATGCAAGTCCCATTGAAAATATAGGATACGCAATTGACGTAAGTGGATTTGCAGTATTTCCGAGTCTGGCCAAAAAAGTGAGCAGTACACCTGTACTTGCAAGACTCGTAATACCAGCGGGCGTTAAAAAGCAGCGTTAGGACCTCTTAATGCTGCTTTTTAAGGCTAATGCACAACTCGTAATCTAGGCCTTTCTTTTTTACATAGAGATGTTCAGGTGATATTTTCTAGTCAGTTTTTAAAGTTATGCTGCATCACTTTCAAGTGTTTCAACATTTAAGTATTTAAGTATCATGGCCCTTTAATATATTAAGTTATCGAACCTGTGTAGCGTATCAAATAGAAAATAAGTGTTTCAATACAAAACTAACTTTTATGCTATCAATGGGCCAGACAAAAAGTGGCATATCGCTGGACCACACTAACAATGGCGTGGGAGTTGATATTACAAGTCCATGGTAAATCACATTTACCAGAGAACGGTTAGCGCGACCGACTTCGCTCAGTATGTGTATGTGTGTATTTATATATGTCTATATGTGTATACATGTGTATTTACCTGTATGTGTTTATATGTGTAAATATGTATGTGCACAGATACAAACATATATACACATATAAACACATAAATATACATTAAATATAATTATTTTTTTCATTTTAAATGTGTTTTTTTAATGTGTTTTGAATAAAAATACTTTAGACTCCTATGTTTTTCACTTAGAAAAAAATGTTCTTTCTATTTATGTATATATATATATATATATACTGTATAAACTCACTGGTCACTTTATTAGGTACACCTTGCTAGTACCGGGTTGGACCCCCTTTTGCCTTCGGAACTGCCTTAACTCTTCATGGCATAGATTCAACAAGGTGTTGGAAACTTTACTCAAAGATTTTGGTCCATATTGACATGATAGCATCACACAATTGCTGCAGATTTGTCGGCTTAACATCCATTATGTGAATCTCCCATTCCACCACATCCCAAAGGGGCTCTATTGGAATGATTGGTGACTGTGGAGGCCATTGGAGTACAGTGAATTCCTTTTCATGTTCAAGAAACCAGTTTCAGATGATTTAAACTTTGTGACATGGTGCATTATCCTGCTGGAAGTAGCCATCAGAAGATGCATTGTATACATTGTAGTCATAAAAGGATGGACATGGTCAGCAACAATACTCAGGTAGGCCGTGGCATTTAAATAATGCTCAATTGGTACTAAGGGGCCCAAAAGTTTGCCAAGAAAATATCCCCCACACCATTACACCCCCCCCCCCCCACCAGCCTGAACCGTTGATACAAGGCAGGATGGATCCATGCTTTCATGTTATTTACACCAAATTCTGACCCTACCATCTGAATGTCGCAGATGAAATCGAGACTCATCAGACCAAGCAACGTTTTTTTCCAATCTTCTATTGTCCAATTTTGGTGAGTCTGTGCAAATTGTAGCCTCAGTTTCTTGTTCTTAGCTGACAGGAGTGGCACCCGGTGTGGTCTTCTGCTGCTATAGCCCATCTGCATCAAGGTTCAACGTGTTGTGCATTCAGAGATGGTATTCTGCATACCTTGGTTGTAACAAGTGGTTATTTGAGTTACTGTTGCCTTTCTATCATCTCAAACCAGTCTGCCCATTCTCCTCTGATCTCTGACATCAACAAGGCATGTTCGTACACACAACTTCCACTCACTGGATATTTTCTCTTTTTCGGACCATTCTCTGTAAACCCTAGAGATAGTTTTTCGTGAAAATCCCAGTAGAGCAGCAGTTTTTGCAATACTCAGACCAGTCCATCTGGCACCAACAACTATGCCATATTCAAAGTCACTTAAATCCCCTTTCTTCCCCATTCTGATGCTAGGTTTAAACTTCAGCAAGTCGTCTTCACCACGTCTAGATGTCTAAATGCATGGAGTTGCTGCCATGTGATTGGATGATTAGCAATTTGTGTTGCCAAGCATTTGAACAAGTGTACCTAATAAAGTAGCCGGTGAGTGTATATTCATATAGATATAAAAATATATTTTACAAAAAAAATATTTTATATAAGTGTATATTTAAAAATAAAAAGAACATTTTCTTCTATGTGAAGAATTTAAGAATAAAAAGTATTCCTAACACTTTTGGGTTTAGTGTAATTGGTCTAAACCAGTGTCGGGTTAGCATGCGAGCAATACCAAAAAGTTTTTTTTTTCTGTGTGCAACATAGAAGTATTTGAATCCTAAAGTTGATGCGCCTTGTTCTTTCACTCTTACGCTACCTTTTTACTTTCAACTTGTAATACGCATACTAATGCGGCTGCAAACATTTTTTACTTGCACAGTTTGCACGTCAAAGGGAAAAAAATAGCACACCACTGGTAATCTGGCCCAATGCTGGCACTGCGAGCCATTATATACCTGAGATAAAAATTTCAAAGGTACAATACACAATTGTATCTGAAGAGTCAAGGGTATGAACAAAAATCTGAAGATGTTCACAAGATCAAATGAGAAAGTTCATAATAAATATGTATAACTAGATTATCATTTTTACTTTGTTCTCTTGCTATTTGAATGTAAGCTTGGGAGCTGGAACATTTTTGGTTCAGTACCTGGGTAGCGCTTGCTGATTGGTGGCTACATTTAGACACCAATCAGTAAGTGCTACCCAGGTACTGAAACAGAAATGGGCCAGCTCCTATGCTACCACTTAGCTTAGGATACTTCAGAGCTCTGGTTATGCTAGTCAAAAAGTGTCACAAAAAACATCAAAAATACATTTAAAAGTGCAGTTACACTTATTATAACACTATGTAATAAAAAAAATTAATAAAAAAAATTGCAATAAAAAGTTATATGGGCTCAAAGATATGAGGTCTAAAAGACTTTAACATAGAGATAAATACATACATATGTCTAAATATGTATAAACAGGGCTTGACATTTTCAGTGGTCCACTAGTCCTGGACAACTTAGACATTGCAGCGTACAACTTTTTTCAATCTTTAACATTGAGTGGACTAATAACTGTTTATCTCTGGGCTAGTAGCTTAGTAGCTTTTAACCCCTGACTAGTAAACCATAGTGTATAAATATATAAATATATATATATTAGGGTTAGCTTACGATAGTCATTGCAAAATTTAACTGAACCATCAGGTTTTGAAACAAACACAATTGGACTGTTCCACTCACTGTGTAACTCTTCAATTACCCAAGTTTTAAAATGTTTTCAGCTTCAAGATTAATAGGGCTTAAAGGGATACTAAAATCATTTTTTTTTCATGATTCAGATAAAGCAAGCAATTTTAAGCAACTTTCTAATTTACTTCTATTATTACTTTTTCTTTGTTCTCTTGCTATCTTTATTTAAAAAGCAGGAATGTAAAGCTTAGGAGCTGGCCCATTTTTGGTTTCGTTCATGCGATATTGTAAGTTCGGCTTTTTACACATGTCAGGTTAGTGCGAGGGCAATAACTTTTTACTTTGAACTCATTATCAGCGCAACCCGGCGCGCGCAAAAAAGTATACTTCTAGCGCAATTAGCGCTCTAGTGAAAGCGCAAACAGTGCTCCACTCGTAATCTGGCCCACAGTTGGTTAACAAAAGGTCCAAATTATTCCCATATGTATCAATTATTTTTCTTAGCATACTTTTGCGAGTTTTATTAAACCTCTCCACTAAACCATCTGTCTGAGGGTGATACAATGAGGTCCTTAGGTGTTTTATACAAAGCAAGTTGCACAATTCCTTCATAACCCTGGACATAAAAGGAGTTCCTTGGTCTGCCAAAATTTCCTTAGGTACCCCCTGGGCATAAGCTCTTTGGCTATGGACTTTGCAGAGTTATTACAAAGTGGAACTGCCTCAGGATAGTGAGTAGCATAGTCAAGGACAACCAGTATATACTGATGTCCTCTAGCAGATGTAACCAGTGGATCTACCAAGTCCAAAGCAATTCTCTCAAAAGGCACATCAATTAGAGGTAAGGGCACTAAATTTTTGCAAAAATCTTCAGTGGGAGCTGAAAGTTGGCCCTTAGGGCACAAACCACAATAATTCTTAGGGGCCGAATTAAGAAGAAGACCGCTGCTCCTTAACTCGTCCTCTACCTCTGAGATATGATCGGGATGATTGACACCTCCTGCTAGCGACCAATTGGCTGCGAATGTGCAGGGCATGGCACAAATATTTCACACGAAATGCTTTTGCAATGATAAATGCCGACAGCGTATGCTGTTGGCATTTATCGATGTGGGGTGGACATGATCCGTTACAGAGGATCATTTCTGCCCGTACATTAATAAATCGGCCCATTAATGACAACAAATACCCCTGCCCAATAAAATCTTTTTTTAACTCCCAAGTGTCTCCCCAGTATGTGGCTATGTGCAAGATTTAGTACAGTATCTGGGGCACCAATAATTGTTTAACAATGTCTGTTCTTTTCTTTTCTACCCCATACAGTATATTAAGTAATGAATTACCTCAAAATAAGAATAGGGTAATACATTTTCTGACTGTGTTGCAATACCATTTATAAGCCAGATATTATTTCTTGCTTCTACCAAAAAATTAATCCTCCTACTGGGCCCTCTTAAAATTGCCAGGGCCGACCACCAAATCTAACAAATCATAGGCATTCTTCCCAGCTAGTACTTGGCTCTTCGTTACTCTGAAGAGGTAGCTCTCCCACTAATTCAGGCATAGGGCAATATATTATTTATTTATTTATTTATTATTTTTCTCCATTTCAATATAATCACCTTCCAAATCAGTTTAAGAGAAAGGAAACACATACATCTAATTAGTTTGACCCTTTTCTGGAGATTCCTGAATTGATTTTTCTGTTGAAGCCCATAACTCCAGAATTTTTGGCCATAACTCCAGAATTCATGGGCTAAATTAGGTACTACAACCACACAATATTTTCATTGACCACACCAAGTTTCATTATCTATTTCAGCTGTAGGATATTTGTGTTTATCTCTATGAACACAAATAATTCACATTTTTTCCACATAATCTAATACTACGTCAGTTACAACAGATTTAGCCATTGGTGTGACCATACTTCCTGAATCAAGCAAGGTCCTAAACACTTTACCATAAACTCTCACAGTAATCCAGTGGGAATCATTATTAACAGTGCTGATACAATTAGATAATAATGAATATGCATCATTAAAATCCATAAGTTCATCTTTAAGAATACAGTCTCTGGTTATATGGCCAATCTTATTAAATTTAAAGCAGCTAATAGATTGGATATATCTAAATGTATCCTTAGTTCATGGAAAATGCCCCTGGTGTTTAACATATACACCTGCTGCTCTCCCAATCCCCTCATCCCCTGAACAGTCTTACTAGTTCTTATAGAGTTCTGGGGCTTAGGATATTGGGACTGATCCAGTGAAGATTGGTGGAGAGCTCCCTCTGAAGCTACAAATCTTTTCCCCAATGCAATCAACTGGTCTGCTGATTGAGGATCCCCTTGACTAACCCACCACTGCAGGGAAGCAGGTAATCAATGCTAAAAGCGATCCATCACCAGTGATTCCACTATTTGGTTAGCAGAATTGACCTCCGGTCGCAGCCACTTCCTGGCAAGGTGTATGAGGTCAAATATCTGTGATGTTGCAGCTTTATGAGAGGAATACATGCAGGAATAGAATCTTTGTGCATGCACTGACAAAGTCACTCCCAACCATGCAAGGATTTCAACTTTCAACCTCTCATAATCCCTGGCTCTAATTCCTAGTAGGCCTTCTGAGGTTCACCACTAAGTAATGGGGCAAGTATTCTCGCCCACTCAGCTGCTTGCCATTTCTCTTTCTGCTGTACGCTTAAAGGCCAGAAGGTACGCTTCAACATCATCAGCTGCTGACATCTTTTAAAGATAGTGACTAGCTCTTATCACTTTGGAACTCTGGCCGCCACCAACATAATCAGGTTTCAGACTTTTTGATATCACTTGAAATTACTGTTGCAGAGTTTGTGTAGCATTTTGTTGCTTTTTATGGGCCTTCCAGAATGTCTCAGCTTGCACAGCGGCCATCTGTTGCACCAAAATCTTGGTGCTCTCTCTCTGTGATTTATCCACAAGCATAGCATTCTCTGCCTGGGCCAAAATCAACTGCTGCAGGGCTTCACTATTATCAGCATCTCTCCTGTTAGCCTCTTGCTGTACAGTGTTATACTGGATCAAAGCTTTAATGACCTCCTCCATGTTGCTTGCAGATTATAATGCCCACAGACATATAGGACTAGATTACAAGTACAGCGGTATTTTGGATTTTCGCTATAGTAAAAACCCTGCTAGGATATTAATTTTTGAGCTAGTTGGACTGATATTACAAGTTAAAAGTAAACAGTTTTTTTCTCCAGCGGTAATCCGACTAGCGCAAAAAACTTGTGGAAGTGGGAAAAAAACTAATACCCCACTTACGCGCAAACACCATCACATATTCTGATTAGCGCAAACCCGATATGAAATTAGGAATATTTCATATTCCAAAATTCTTTACATAACGGAATATGTTCTAATTATTCATAAATAAATATTTCTACATATATCTAATGCTTTTATAGCTAAATATATCTGATTATATATCTATAGCAATATCTGTTTTAAAATACAAAGAACATATTCTGCTATTTACAGAACATTAGAATGTCAAATATTTACAATAAATACATAGTTAAAACCTTTATTAAAATTGAATATTGCATAAACTTTTACACAGAACCTACTCTAATGAGCTGAGGACATTTTGAGGTAAAATTGCTTCCCTTTTTTACATAGAGATGTTCAGTGTCATACTCTGCAAGGGAGCAGGTTCAGGAGTTGGGAGCTGTTGTGCAGAGGTGTCAGGTTCTGGGGTTAAAGTTGTGTTTTGTCTGTGTGAGTCTTTCCTTTTTGGCATAATTAAACAGGTACAAGGTTTTAGGAATTAAAGGTCATGGTTTTATTGATAGGATAATTAGCAATGCAGAGATATGCAAATTAGATAAGGCAAAGTCTATAGGCTGTAGTATCAGGCAGGAATACAGATCTTTGTAATAACAGGCAGGATACTTGCATATGCTGTAAACTGGAACTATAGGCTGTAGACTGGAACTGTGTAATAACAGGCAGGAATGCAGGTCTTGTAATAACAGGCAGGATACTTGCATATGCTGTAGACTGGAACTCTCTAATAACAGGCAGGAATGCAGATATTTGTAATAGCAGGCAGGATTCTTGCATATGCTGTAGTCTGGAACTCTGTAATAACAGGCAGGAATGCAGATCTTTGTAATAATGAAGCAGAAAACAGGCAGGATACTTGCATATGCTGTAGTCTGGAACTCTGTAATAACAGGCAGGAATGCAGATCTTTGTAATAACAGGCAGTATACTTGCATATGCTGTAGACTGGAACTCTGTAGTCAGTCCTTAGGAAATAGAGAATTAGCCAAGATCAATTGCCAGGAAATCAGTCCAAAAAGGAAACACAGTGCCAAGGGAATATCCAGTAGTCACAAAATGAAGCAGATCAGGCACCAGGAAATCCAACAAATCTGTATTTCACTCAGGAAACAGGACCAGAGGGTCTGTCAGAGTATAACACTCAATGGCAAGGCCCAGAACTGCAAGCAAACCTCCCAAATATATCAGGCTGCTAATTATATGATTTTTTTCAGCTGGTAAGCAGGTGGCGCCAGAGAGCCAAATTTGCAGCAATCAGGAAACCCAATATTCTTAGCCTGTGATCAAGCCATCTGGTGGCAAAGAGGTAAGACAACAGGCTGGGAAAGAACAGCAGCAGAAATAGAAACAGGTCCAAGTGATTTTGCATATGAGTATTATGTCCCTTTAATGGCAAAAGGCTCTAATGCACTGATATATATGTCTATGTGTGTACATATATGTATGTGTATATATGTCTGTAAATACATATATACACATATAAATACATTATTATATGTACACACACACACACATATATATATATATATATATATATACATACATATCCATATTTAGACATGTATATTTATGTATGTATATGTACATTGTAATATATTTTTGAAGTGTTTTGTGCAACTTTTTAATTTCTTAAAACAGCTAAGTTAGCTAACCACAGCTCTAAGGATTCTTGCATAAATTAAGATTGCGCTAGCGAAATCGCGATTTTGTCCACTTTTAATGTCAGCACAATTGAAAAGGGGTGCAAGCGGTTGTGAAAATGTTGCGCACCACATGTAATATGACCCATAATGTGGTTACCCGGATTCTTCACCAAGTACATATAAATACATAAATACATATGTACATATATATATATATATATATATATATATATATATACACACACACACACATATACATCTTTAGAGATGTATATGTATGTATCTCTATGTTAAAGCTCTTTGTCTGCCTTTTTTCCTTCTAACTTGTTTGTTCATATCTTAAAAACCCTTATAGACTTTTATGTGCAATATATTTTTTTTAAAATTAGATTGTGTTATTATGAGTGTAACTGTACTTTGTAATGTATTTGTGACGTGTTTTGTGACACTTTTTTGTTTTAAGAAGCAGCTAACCACAGCTCTGAGGACGCGCTAACCCGACACCCGTTAACTTAAATTGCACTCTTGCGATTGCGTTTACTTTCAATTTGTAAAACAAGTGAAAAATGCTGGCAAACACCCGCGATAAACCTCTTATCGCTCGTGCGTAATTGTTATTGCTCCACTCATAATCTGGCCCTAAGTGTGAATAAAATACTTTTATTGTGAATTATAATTTTTCATTAAAAAAAACGCCCCTATATAAATCCCCGGTAAGACCCCACCTTGAACATGAATAAAGTTTTATTGACCAATTATTAAAAAGGGAATTGCAGAAAAAGAAGGGGTAAAATAATTAAATTAGCAAGGAGAATGAACGATTTAAGCTATGAGGCAAGGTTAGCCAAAATGGGTTTGTTTACTCTAGTAGACAGTTTAAAATAGATACTGTATGATTACTTTATAGAAAATATATTTATGGTTCATACATTGGGAATGGGGACAAGGTTCCCAGCAATGGAAACTGTACACCATATTGCCAGCAATTAGGAAGCAGACACTGGGTGTCCACTGCTCGCACAAGCACAGCCTCCTGCTGTGTATGAGCAAATTAGTTCAGAGTAATTTATCCTTGTCACTTCTAAGGTGGTGGAAAGCTTAATAAGCTTCTTAACCTAAAGCCTCCTCTGCTTGATACAGGGAGCCAACAGAGTTGACAGAAGCACTGCTTATCCCTAAAAAACTGTTTGTGGCGAAATTTCACACTTTAAGGCTGAAGGAAAAGAGATTCAATCTTCAGCGACAAAGAGTTTTTCACAATAAAAGTAATCAGTACAATGACTGCCAATATAATACCAAAAAACAAGATGAAACACCCTGTAGTAATAAAACCCTGGTGCTGGACACTGCCACAATCTCTACACCCTTCAACACAGAAAATATACCCCAGGAGAGTACAGTCAAATGGTACAGGAGCTTGAGGCAACAAAATTCCTTAGAGGATATAAGTTCAAATATCAGTTCAGATAGACTCACAAACTCACCCCACTGTCAACGTAGCCACGGAACTCACTTGGATTAATCCTGGAATAGGTGCCAATAAGGAAATATGACCATCATAGGTGAACCACAGCTCTGGTGTGGGATTATTCACTGACCTAACCTATTCCGTTGCAAATGCTGCGTGCACCAATGTCGCTCCTCGGGTGTGGCATGTGGCGTCACTAAGGGGGTATGTGAGTATCTCTCAGGTCTGCTCCAATCCGCTCTCTTGGTTATGCCAGTTCTTCAACTCTCCTGAGTACTGTGTGCAGGGGTGACTTCTCGCACCGGGTTGAGGCTACTGAGGCTCTTATGAAATGGACTCCTTGTAGTCCGGATTAAATATAGAGCAAAGACGGGAAAAAAAAGAGTCTCTCTATACATGTAAAATCATCCAAAGGTTTATTAGTAATTGAAGGATAAAAAATCCAATACACCAGCACAAAAAACAGGAGACAGCTGGTCCTACTAGTTTCGGCCTGGTGCCATAATCATAGACCTGCTGGATACTTGGAAAGAGGCGGTTAAAAAGTATAACTCCACACAGTCATTGGACAAAAGGGAGCCAAAGTATAATCCTATTTAACCCTCAAAATTGTACAAAGTTCATAAGGAGGGGCTAAGATTGAAATATATACATGCCAGTTACATAGTGTAGGTAGCCCCAACAGGTAACAGGTAACATTTGAAAAGTTAACAAATAATAATTAACTAAATGTTAGCAATCAACAATAAAAGTACAAATACATACTTTTCATAGTACCATTTTACTGTAAGCAAATATGCTAAGCGTTATGTGTGAAAGGGTAGATAAATTAAACTAAGCAATATAAACAGTAAATTACATAGTAATAAGTTCATAACGAGTAATAACAAATTGAAGAGCAGTATATATAGGGTAGGGTTCTGTCTTCACAATAAATGGCATAGCATTAGCAGCCAATAAGAAGAGTTCCTAGAAAAAAATCTGCTCTAAATCTAAAAGGGTTAAGACATAAACAAATACGGCTTGAGGAGCCAACTAGCAAAGTGGATGATCGCACATTGATAGAGCTCCCGGTTCAAACTTTAATAACAAGGATTTATCTAACTACACTTTATAACTAAAACTTTGTGAAATGATATCCCGCTATATACTTTATACCTAGAACGAACCTGGGAGCCCACAACAGCACGGTACTATTAGAGCATATACTGCATTTGGATTTCCCGTGCAGCAATACTGACATTTGAGGAACTAATATTGCCAAGTCCAATAACACCACCACACTCCTAAGACCCAGAAAATAATCTGAGCACTGACCGTGAGAAACCCTGGCATCGGGCACTGAATATATACCAGTGTTGCAGTTGGATTATAAAGCGTGAAACCTTTACCTCTACCTCTACTAATCTTCCAGCATGAATATGCAGGCATTCTATGCAGCTATTATGGACCTAATGGTGGAATTTGAAAGGAAGACATCCGACTGTCTGGGCAACCCACGCGGGACGACACAGATAAAAGATATAGTTCTTGAAGATATCACAGTGAAGCTGGAGGTGAGCCTGCAGAACGCTGCCCCAGCCATCCTGCTCAAGCATGGAACACCAACGTGGCAACTAGTGGAGTCAGAAATAGAACAGATTAGAAGTGTGCGGGCTTCCGAGATCACAGCATTGGATGAGCAGAATAGACTCTTTGGGAAACTTGGATCGAATCATGATACTGCAGGTCACTCCATGCCCTCGGTTGCCTTACCTCACATCCTCACGGAGGCTCCCGATCTCAAGCAACACCAACTTCTGGACTTTGACCTCATGCCAACTATAGGGAGTCTCTGCTTGCCGACTGTTATGAATCAGCTTGAGGGCGATCAGAGGGATCGCAGGGTAATTCAGAATGGAGCCCTGGCTGACACCCGGACGAACAGTGTCGATTTATACAGCCTTGAAAGCATTTTGTCTATGATGGGATTTCAACAGACTCAGGGGCGCTCAGGTGTAGGCTGAACTTTTATTTATTTTTTAACGCACAGTATTAGGGCAGCACACTATGTTCATATACCTCCTATCGGCTCTTCCTCTTTCCTAATGTAACTTGGTTTTATATAGACACATTACTGCTGACTCACTTAGGTATTTTACCTTTAGTAAAAATAACCCTGATGATGGCATACAAACTTGGAAAATGGGAACTTTTTACATAACCCGGCCTAGTATGGTTTTCTCTCAACAGCCCCTCACATATGTTACAACAGGCACATACCCTTTTTTTACTTTATATAGTCGACTGGAGCAGATAGGAGTGGCCGGTGTGGGGTAGGATATCCTATCTTACCCGGAGGGGATCATCTTGATTCACACAAATTGCTATTCGCATAAAGAGTATATTTCCTGTTTTTCGCAGACTTTCAGAACTAAAAATCGATGTGAATCTTGCTCACATACTGTTTTGATTGTGTTTTTGTTTTTTCAGTGTGACTGGTTGGTTCTATTGTCAATTGGGTTCATAAATACCTCATATACTTACTAAGCTTCTCCTAACTAGCATAACTCCAGTCTTCATTGCTATGCAAAAATATACATATATAGTATATTGGGTCCTTGGAAGATTTCACATACATATACCAGTGCATGTTGTCATGCTGCTAGCGGCCGTGGCAGCATGGCTCTATAAAATTTACTTCTGGAGACATATTTTTGTGGCTTAGTTAAGCCTAAAACATACCAGTCTATTGCTCTCCCATATGACATAGTAAATATACCTTTTCCAGACTATAGGAGATGAGTAGTTTAGCATTTATCATTTAGCACTCAACAAATGCTAATGCTTGTTTATAGCCAGTATGATCCTTGGAGATTACTGCCCTGTATTTCTTTGTTTATAGCCCTTTGGTTTCCAACTTACTTATGGAATTACTATGGACCCACAGTTTAATAAGACAATGTTTGCTTGTTACTCCCTATTTACCTAAATGTATTAGCTTCAGACACATGCATAGCATTTGTACCTGTTTTATTCTCTCACCTAAGCACCTGGCTTTATGCCAAGCTTCTCACTTTGTCTGCGGATTCCTTATGCACAGTCGCACCTCTTAACAAAAATGGGGTATAGTTGATAAATAAATACTAATGCCTTTTTTTTTTTTTTTACATCTCATCTTATCGAGTTGGTTATGCCTTTAATGTATTTTAATTAAAGTCAAAATAACCCCTACAGTTCTCAGAATTCCTAGGAATATAATTTACATGTATATCAATGTTGTCCTGGATTTCTGACCATAGAGCCTCTTAGCCATATCAATACACTTACATATATAGTCCTAGGGAACTAATTTTAATCCCCTGCATATGCTCAATTGCACAATTGTTTGAAGTATCTGCCTATTTTTTCCCTCCACGCAATAGAGCCTGATTCGTTTAACTCTGCTCACATAGATTACATCTATCTAGTACTTTCTATGACTTTCAAATTGCTTGAATGGCTTCTTTTAATCTCCTCCCCCCCCCCCCCACTCGTTCTCTTATTAATGCAGAGAGGTGTTGAGGCACATCAGACCCTCCTATCAAAACCAGCATAAATGACCTGCACACTCTGACCGCACACACTTTGGTATGATAACCCTCGAATTTACAGAGGTCAATATATAGCGCATTCTTGATATGTCTTGCTTATCACACTCTATCACCCCCCCCCCCCATAAAAATGAGCCCCCTATTTTAGGAGGACTAACTAGGCGGTTTATCTTGCCTATACCACACCCTACCTACTGTTTTCAGCTACTTCCTAAGTACTTACTCCTACATAGCACCATAGTGATGAATCTATAAGCCCTACCTAGATCAGCAGGGCTGGTCATTATTACCTGTCAACTAAATATATAATCTTAAAACAGCTCTTGGTTGCCTCTCTGGAGGTGTTAGTTCTAGTGTTTCACTATAGATTCTATTTATCACCAAGGGAGTATATACAATATCACATTATATATTACATTATATTATATACTTTATATTATATTCTATACCTTATTAGTTTTAAGGAAGTTGATATTTGTTCGCTCATAATAAGAAAACTTGAGGTTGATTTAATGTTATTTTGCTAGAAATGCAGTACTGTATTATGGTTATCTTGCAATGCTATGTATCACAATGACCTTGTTGATTGTTGTCATCTGTTTTGTACTGGCTGCGTATGCGGCAATTTTTTTTACTGTCTTTATTTTTTTTTTCTTTCAACCTCAATAAAAAGAAGAAAAAAAAACCAAAAAAAAACAAATACAGCTTAACACACAAAATTACTTAATAGCATTAGTTTATCACCATTTATAAATCATTATTACTATTATATTTATACCAAATTCATACTCAGGGATTTTACCCAGATGTATCCAAAACAGCATAATACATTACAGTGAAATACAGATGTGTTTATCTGCAGAAACAAGGTACTGCCATGGGGGCAAAATGTGCCCCCTCATATGCTAATATTTTTATGGGGTGGCTTGAGATCTATTTTGTTTTATGCGGATAGTAATCCCTTTGCCACACACATCCAATTATATAAACGTTGCACTGACAATTTGTTAATGAATGACACAAATCTGAAATTCATTTTTTGGATGTTGCCCTCAGGGGTGATCCTGTTTCAGGCACCATTGTTACTAAACTCTATCGAAAACCAATATCAGGTAATACCTTCTTGCATAACAACAGTGCCCACCCAAAGCATGTCTTTAAGGGCATTGTCAAAGGGCAACTGTTGTGGGCTAAAAGAATTTGCAATTGGGGAATCTGACTTCAGGCAGGAGAGTTCTGCCATTGAACAGAGATTACTTGAGAGAGGGTATTAGCATACATTGGTAAGAAGTGTGGCTAAAGAGGTAGCTAAAATCAAGAGGAAAGATGCACTACAAAGTAAACCCCCTAGAAATATCAATAAACGCATATCAATTCTGAATTTGATCTGATTAACCATTGGTGTTGAAATATACTTTAAGTCAGACTAATTTTGTAAATACCTATATATGTAAACAATCACATTGGTATTTTGTATTACAAGTGTCAGGAAATGTATCTATATACTATGGTATTATTATTGTCAGTATTTTGGTCTGCAAGTAGATAGATTTTTAGGATTTAGTCCATGTCAGATAGGTATCCTATACATGTCATCGATTAGATATCTGGACAAGTGTATCTTTGCTAATTTGGTTTCTATATTCTGTGTGGTGTTGCTTTTGGTTACGACCACTTTGCACCTTTTATGGACATATAACGTTTTCGTGTCCATTACAAGTTTGTTTCTGTATTGATGCAGGTGTGCCACGATCATGAAGCAACACTAGTACAATTATGCAACAATCTAATGAATACTCTTCAAGTTAAATTGTCTGTGTACATGTATCTACTTGCATAGTTTAAGTGTATTTGTGTAACTTTATGGACTAAGCTAGTCCTATGTATTAGCTACTTGAGATATACACTTTATTTAAACAAGAGAGTTATCATGCACCAGTTTAACTTTTTTCACGTATCACAATGTAACGCATCTGTATTTCACTGTAATGTATTATGCAGTTTAGGATACATCTGGGTAAAATCCCTGACTATGACTTTGGTGTAAATATAATAGTAATAATGATTTATAAATGGTGATAAACTAAAGCTATTAAGTAATTTTGTGTGTTAAGCCGTATTTGTTTATGTCTTAACCCTTTCAGATTTCAGAGCAGATTTTTTCTACGAACTCTTCTTATTGGCTGCTAAAGCTATGCCATTTAACCCCTTAATGACCACAGCACTTTTCCATTTTCTGTCCGTTTGGGACCAAGGCTATTTTTACCTTTTTGAGGTGTTTGTGTTTAGCTGTAATTTTCCTCTTACTCATTTACTGTACCCACACATATTATATACCGTTTTTCTCGCCACTAAATGGACTTTCTAAAGATACCATTATTTTCATCATATCTTATAATTTACTATAAAAAAAAATATAAAATATGAGGAAAAATTGAAAAAAACACACTTTTTCTAACTTTGACCCCCAAAATCTGTTACATATCTACAACCACCAAAAAACACCCATGCTAAATAGTTTCAAAATTTTGTCCTGAGTTTAGAAATACCCAATGTTTACATGTTCTTTGCTTTTTGTGCAAGTTATAGGGCCATAAATACAAGTAGCACTTTGCTATTTCCAAACCACTTTTTTCCAAAATTAGCGCTAGTTACACACTAATATCTTTCAGGAATCCCTGAATATCCCTTGACATGTATATATTTTTTTTTAGTAGACATCCCAAAGTATTGATCTAGGACAATTTTGGTATATTTCATACCACCATTTCACCGCCAAATGCGATCAAATACAAAAAATCGTTCACTTTTTCACAAATTTTTTCACAAACTTTTGGTTTCTCACTGAAATTATTTACAAACAACTTGTGCAATTATGGCATAAATGGTTGTAAATTCTTCTCTGGGATCCCCTTTGTTCAGAAATAGCAGACATATATGGCTTTGGCGTTGCTTTTTGGTAATTAGAAGGCCGCTAAATGCCACTGCGCACCACAAGTGTATTATGCCCAGCAGTTAAGGGGTTAATTAGGGAGCTTTTAGGGAGCTTGTAGGGTTAATTTTAGCTTTAGTGTAGTATAGTAGACAACCCCAAGTATTGATCTAGGCACATTTTGGTATATTTCATGCCACCATTTCACCGCCAAATGCGATCAAATTGAAAAAAAAGTTAAATTTTTCACAATTTTAGGTTTCTCACTGAAATAATTTACAAACAGCTTGTGCAATTATGGCACAAATGGTTGTAAATACTTGTCTGGGATCCCCTTTGTTCAGAAATAGCAGACATATATGACTTTGGCGTTGCTTTCTGGTAATTAGAAGGCCGCTAAATCCTGCTGCGCCTCACACGTGTATTATGGCTAGCAGTGAAGGGGTTAATTAGGGAGTTTGTAGGGAGCTTGCAGGGTTAATTTTAGCTTTAGTGTAGAGATCAGCCTCCCACCTGACACATCCCACCCCCTGATCCCTCCCAAACAGCTCCCTTCCCTCCCCCACCCCACAATTGTCCCCGCCATCTTAAGTACTGGCAGAAAGTCTGCCAGTACTAAAATAAAAGGGTTTTTTAAAAAAAATAAAAAAATTTTTAGCATATTTACATATGCTAGGGTGTAGGATCCCCCCCTTAGCCCCCAAAACCGCTCTCTAACCCTCCCCTCTGCCTCATTGGGGGCCATCTTGGGTACTGGCAGCTGTCTGCCAGTACCCAGTTTGCAAAAAAAAGTGCTTTTTTTTATTTTTTTGGGCTTTTTTCTGTAGTGTAGCTTCCCCCCCCCACACAGACAATCCCCCACCACCTTGCTGATCTTTTTTTTTTTAAATGTACTATTATTATTTAGAAATGTGTACATTTTTTATAAATTCATTTTCTGTAGTGTAGCGGTTCCCACCCGCTCCCTCCCCGTGCACGCGCCCGCCCCCGCCCTCCCGTGCACGCGCGCGCGTCCGTGCGCGCCCCCGCTCGTCCCCGCCCACGATCCCGCCCCCCCTGCACATAACCAGGGCCATCGATGGCCGCCACCCGCCTCCCGGTCCGGCTCCCACCCAACAAAGCAGGGAGCCACCGATCTCCGGTGCAGAGAGGGCCACAGAGTGGCTCTCTCTGCACCGGATGGCTACCAAAGGTTATTGCAGGATGCCTCCATATCGAGGCATCACTGCAATAACCGGAAAGCAGCTGGAAGCGAGCAGGATCGCTTCCAGCTGCTTTCCACACCGAGGACGTGCAGGGTACGTTCTCAGGCATTAACTGCCTTTTTTTTGAGGACGTACCCTGCACGTCCTCGGTCGTTAAGGGGTTAATGTGAAGACAGAACCCTACCCTATATATACTGCTCTTCAATTTGTTATTACTCGTTATGAACTTATTACTATTTAATTTACTGTTTATATTGCTTAGTTTAATTTATGTAACCTTTCACACATAACGCTTGGCATATTTGCTTACAGTAAAATGGTACTATGAAGAGTATGTATGTGTACTTTTATTGTTGATTGCTAACATTTAGTTAATTATTATTTGTTAACTTTTCAAATGTTACCTGTTACCTGTTGGGGCTACCTACAATTTTGAGGGTTAAATAGGATTATACTTTGGCTCCCTTTTGGCCAATGGCTGTGTGGAGTTATACTTTTTAACCGCCTCTTTCCAAGTATCCAGCAGGTCTATGATTACGGCACCAGGCCGAAACTAGTAGGACCATCTGTCTCCTGTTTTTTGTGCTGGTGTATTGGATTTTTTATCCTTCAATTACTAATAAACCTTTGGATGATTTTACTTGTATAGAGAGACTCTTTTTTTTTGTCTTTGCTGTATATGCCAACATAATACATAACTTTAAGAAGGACTCAGTGCCTAGATTACAAGGGGAGCGCTAATTTATCCCACTCCCGCAAACGGGCATATTTGTAATACTAGCAAAAAACTATATTTTGCGCTCCGCTTGTAATCTAGCCCTAAATTTGTTTGTTTTTTCCTAAAAATCCAAATATTAGGATTGTTTGTCACAGTGAAGATTTTTTAAATGTATGATTGGCAGTTGGCGGTTTTTTGTTATAAAAACAGGGATCAAAGAAGATTTATTACTATGCCACTATGTAGCAGATCCAATGTATACTTTTAATGCTATTTTACTTAATTTTGTTGTATCAAGTTACCATGTTTTGATAAAAGTAACCACATATTAGACCTTCAGTATTTAATAGATGTTCATCATCATGATGTCCTGAGTAGCTGTATTAGAGCACAATTACATAATATCTCCTTTGCTTATGTTTTGCAGGTACCGGACAAAGCTGTAATGGAGGAGTATGAGCCATTTGTGCACGAGGCATTGACCTTCTCACTGTGGGATTATGGGGTCTTCGCTTTCATGCTCCTGGGATCTACTGGCATTGGGTTATTCTATGGTGTATTTAGTGGTGGTCAGAAGACATCAGATGACTTTTTCACAGGGGGTAGGAAGATGGCAGCTCTGCCAGTTGGTCTATCTCTGGCTGCCAGCTTCATGTCAGCAGTACAAGTCCTTGGGGTGCCCGCTGAAGCATATCGCTATGGAATCAAGTTTATGCAGATGTGCATAGGTCAGAGCTTGAACAGCATTCTGACCGCCTTCATTTTTATGCCAGTCTTCTACCGATTGGGAATAACCAGTGCCTACCAAGTAAGAAATCTGCCTTGCTGTGGAACTACATGATATTAATGAGTAAAGTAAGCTAGGGCCACAAGCATTAATCAGTGTTTGTCCATTTTTTAAGATGACCAAAGTGAATTAATAAAGGTCAATTTATTGTGAATATGTGGCAAGCTGAATTCATTTTTTTTTATTCTCTAATCCCCAAAGACTATGTAGAACATTATCAGGGTAAATGTTTTTTTTAATACAATTAGACACAGCTTGCAAACTCCTGTGTATTATTTGAGCATAATTTGTGACTGGCAACAAAATGTGTGAACAGAATTATATACAGGCGTACTTCGGATATGTTGTGGGTTTGGTTACAGACCACCACAATAAGGCAAATATTGCAATAAAGTGAGTCACACAACTGTTATGGTTTCCCAGTGCATATACAAGTTATGTTTACAATATATTGTAGTCCACGAAGGACTAGATTACAAGTGGTGTGCTATTTAGCACTTTCCCATTAGTGTTAACACTGCCAGAATAAATCAGATTAGAGCACATTTTACAAGTTGAAAGTAAAAGTTTTGCCCGTGAGCGAAACCTGCAACTCGCTAACCAAAGGACTTTGGATTTCACGACCGCACTAACTTATTCTCCCCATAGACTTCATTGAAGAGCGCAGAAGGAAAAACCTAACACTTATCGCTAGCTTAACCCGACAGGAAGGAGTTATTAATATTTTACATTCCAATGTTCTTCAGACACAGGAAAATGTTATTTGTATTATTAAATTTATATTCTTTTATATATATATATATATATATATATATATATATATACCTATAAATCAATCCCTATAGAAATATAGGTATAGATATATATTTACATTAATATTACCAGATATATAAAGAAATATATATTTAATAATAACAATTACATTTTGAAGAACAATGTAAAATATGCTTAACGCACTTTGGGTTTCATTAATAATTGTTAAAGTTACAAAAATGTTGAATTTTCAGTACGTCTAAAATAATTATTATTAAAATATTCAATATTTTATATTTACATTATGCGGCTTAACATAATTAATGCTTCATGCACGCTAACCCAACACCACATTAGACCTAAATGGGCCTATTTAACAAATGTCTGTCCGACATGATCCGATCAGCGGATCATGTCCGATGATGCGGAGAGCAATGCGCTCTCCGCATTCAGCATTGCACCAGCAGCTCTTGTGAACTGCTGATGCAACGCCGCCTGCAGATTTGCGGACAATCAGCCGCCAGCAGGGGGTGTCAATCAACACGATCGTATTGGATCGGGTTGATTTCACGCGATCTCTGTCCGCCTCCTCAGAGCAGACGGACATGTTATGGAGCAGCGGTTTTTAGCAGGCCTTCAAGCTCTATACGGAGCTTGATAGATAGGCCCCAAAGTTTGAAACCAAAAGCTCATTGCACATATTTTACATTCCAATGTTCTTAACATATAATTTTTTTAACGTTTGATATTTAAAAATATATTTCTATATAAATCTGACAATGTTAATGTAAAATATATATCTATACCTGTATATCTATAGGACTTTATACAGGTATAGGTATTTACATAAATATATATTTATATATATATATATATATATATATATATATAAATCCCAAAGATAAATAACAAGTGGCGCCAGCACTGTTTCTTTAAAAGTAAATAATCTTTATTGGGGTGTCATCATGGAAGGACAGCAACGTTTCGGGTCACACTGAGCATGATTAAGGGTCAGTGTGACCCAAAACATTGCTGTCCTTCCATGATGACACCCCAATAAAGATTATCTACTTTTAAAGAAACAGTGCTGGCGCCACTTATTATTTATCTTTGGGATTTATATGTAAGAGGTGACAAAGGACCCTCTGGCGGACGTGCACTTTATTACCTGCAATGAACTGTGGTAATTTCTACTAGTGCTGAACCTATTGCCCTTCTTTTATATATATATATATATATATATATATATATATATATATATATATATATATATATATATATATTAATATGCAGAGGGGAACCAGCACACACTTTCAATAATTCACCATCCGGGGTGATCTTCAAAGAATATACATAGAAAACAGGCAATGGGAAGGCACTCACCATTACAAATAAATCACTTTATTTCTTGTTAACGTTTTCGGGGTTACCCCCTGTCCTCAGACCAGCAAACATGTATCAAAAAAGAGCACTCTCCAGGACTTGCAATTGAATCACCTTTACTAAGTAGTAGTATTCAATATTTTAATAATTTTTAATCTCTGCTACTGACACCAGTTGCTCCACCTCAACAATACACTATATCCATATTATATAAGGGAGGTTTGTCTCCCGCTTGCAACTGAGTGCTCTTTCAACCACTCCTACTATACATCTACTTTTCCCACTGATGGTACTGGGATCCAAAATTAGCAGATGGTACATCATGACTAAAAGCGGAAAAATATTGATTAACGGAATCACCTTGTAATATAAGGGATTCCTAAGTGAGTAGCGCACAAAAACCCATTTTTATATATATATATATATATATATATATATATATATATATATATATATATTATAAAAATAAAATTTTCTTGTATGTGAAGAACATTAGAATGTTGAATATTTACAGTAAATACACAGTAATACACATTCTAAAATATTATTCATAATTATTTAAATACATATATATATATATATATATATATATATATATATATATATATATATATATATATATATATATATATAATAGCCCTTTGCAGTCAAATACTGTACATGGCCATATACCATATACTTTGAACCATTTTTAAAAAATTGTATAAATATGTATATGAATATATTTTTATTAGAAATTGTTTATATGAGTGTAACAGTAAATTTCAATATATTTATGTTGTGTTTAGGGCAATTTGTGAAATTAGCAACATTTTTATCAATATTGTAGTTTTTATTAATTGCAATAAATTATTACAGAAACATTTGTATCACTATGCTCAGTGAGTGCCTTTTCTATGTGAAGTATGGCTATAGATAGATAGATAGATAGATGGATAGATATATAGACAAATAGATAAATATATATAGATATATTGATAGAAACGTTATGCCACTTTAAGTTAAAAGATCTAGAACTGACTGTGGTGACTCTTTTTCTGTTAGTCACTCAATACACCACATCTCTAATATTTAACATTATGGGGCCTATCTATCAAGCTCTGGATGGAGCCTGAGGGCCTGTGTTTCTGGTGAGCCGGCAGGCTTGCCAGAAACAGCAGTTATGAAGCAGAGGTCTAAAGATTGCTGCTCCATAACCTGTCTGCCTGCTCTGAGCAGGTGGACACACATCTCCAAAAATCAACCCGATCGATTGACATCTCCCTGATGGCGGCCGATTGGCCGTGAATCTGCAGGGGGCGGCATTGCACCAGCAGCTCACAAGAGCTGCTGGTGCAATGCTGAATACAGAGAGTGTATTGCTCTCCGCATTCAGCAAGGTCTGGCGGACCTGATCCGCACTGTCGGATCAGGTCCGCCAGACCTTTGATAAATATCCCCCTATACATCATAATCCCAGTTCTATTACCCTCTGTGCCCCTACACCATAATCACCTGTCTACCACTATCCTGCTTGATAACAACCTGATCTAAGTCTCCTCTTCTCTCACCATTCAGTATCTGGAGATGAGGTTCAGCAGAGGCGTCCGGCTCTATGGCACTTCTCAGTTCCTAGTGGCAACAGTAAGTGTCGGGTCATGGGGGTTACATTGAGTAATATGATCAAGGTTATGACACTCTGCTTTCTGTATTTTCAGACACTATACACAGGAATTGTGATCTATGCTCCAGCCTTAATACTCAACCAAGGTTATCTTTATAATCATGATTAAGTTCTCTTACACTTTGCACAAAATATGTTATCTTATACAGATGTCTTTCTTCTCTTTTAGTCACTGGGTTGGACATTTGGGCTTCTCTGATTTCTACTGGAGCAATCTGCACATTCTATACATCTGTGGTAAGTTAAAATTGCCTCCCTTACAGTACCCCCTGTCTACTACCTCCAGAGTTGAATCAATTTAACGCAATTATTAACATAACTTTCTACCCAGATTTTGCATTTCTTTGTAGAAAAGTGTGCATCAACATTTTCTCTGTTCCTTCTAGGGTGGTATGAAAGCTGTAATATGGACAGATGTATTTCAGGTGCTGATAATGATGTCAGGGTTCTTTGCAGTGATTATTCGTGGAACCCAGGTGGTTGGTGGAGTCTCTATTGTTCTGGATATTGCTAGGAATCACTCCAGGATTAACTTTGGGGAGTATGTATGGAGCATGACTAAGGTCCTTTTTTTTATCAGAAAGGTTATAAAAAAGCTTTCTTAGGTTAGTCTGTATAATTTTCAAGGTATGTGCTTTTGTGTTAGTTTTGATCTCCAGCTAGACTGTAGACTTTTTTTTATTATAGGCAGGTGCACCACTGAGTATATACAGTATATAACTAAGTAGCAAACATTATAAGGGGAAAAATCAAAACATCAAATAATAAGTACTCTAAAAAGCATTTAGTTGATCTCTTAATGTCATGTAGAACAATACATAAATGCCCTCTATAAATAGGGTGACCATATTGCCTCTTTAAAAAGGGACACATATGAAAAATACATATGTCAGGGTTCTTTTACAAAACATTTATTTAAAAAGTCATATGTGTGCCTTTTTAAAGCGGCAATATTGTCACCCTATCTATAAAGTTATGTGAAATCCACAGTAATATTATATTATGATAATAAAAATGACCATGTAGTTAATTGTCTTAAAGGTATTGCAAAAGCAGATAAACACATATCTTGGCTCACAAGGAACAAGGTGCAATAATATACCTTTGACTTACTTTGCTAATTTGAGTAATATCATAGTTCATCTAACATGATAGTGATTGTCTTTTCTGTGCTCCAAAGCTTTGATCCTGACCCTCGTAGACGTTACACCTTTTGGACATTTGTCCTGGGAAGCACACAACTCTGGCTATCTATGTATGGCGTCAACCAAGCACAGGTTCAGCGCTATGTGGCCTGCAAAACTGAAAAGGCAGCCAAACTGTGAGTGACATTTATTTATTTTTTCGTAAAATTTCCTTCCTTGATTAAATGGTTATGCTTTGCTGTTTACTTTGGTTGCATGTTCTTCTGTAAGTGTTAAAAAATTCTAAAAGTTTTTATTGGAATTACTCCTTTCAACAGAGTTTACTCTCTAATAAAGGTTCAACTCAATATTTGTTAATGACCATGTTTCAGATAATCATGAAGCTATTTTATTGTGCAGTTGTCTATGATACCATATTTTTAACTGAAATGAGAAAACATGAGAAAAGAGGAACTAAGGTTTGGTGGAATTGCTTATCCAGCTCTAATGATACAAATGACCTAGATAAAAGTAATCTAATAAGGCTCTTAACATATCTATTCACACTTTTTCTGTATCATTAAAGGACCAGTCAATACAGTAAATTTGCATAATCAACAAATGCATGATAAGAAGACAATGCAATAGCACTTAGTCTGAACTGCAAATGAGTAGTAGATTTTTTTTAATAAATTGCAAAGTTATGTATATTTCCACTCCCCCTGAATCATGTGACAGCTATCAGCCAATCACAAATGCATATACGTATATGCTGTAAACTCTTGCACATGCTCAGTAGGATCTGGTGACTCAAAAAGTGTAAATATTAAAAGACTGTGCACATTTTGTTAATGGAAGTAAATTGGAAAGTTGTTTAAAATTGGATGCTGTATCTGAATCATGAAGTTTTATTTTGACTTGAGTGTCCCTTTAAATGGAGACGGAATGAGTGGATTATTTCCTGTTCAAAATGACACAAAGATTTAACAGAAATAAAACTATTAGCATTCCGTATTTTTACAAAATATATACATGCAGACTTACCTTAGCTGAAAAACTTAAAGGATGCAGACAGAAGTATGCACTTTTAAATACGTTTCCAATTTATTTATTTTTTCTAATTTTTTTTGTTCGCTGTGTATCCTTTGTTGAAAGTATACATAGGTATTCTCAGAAGCATCTTATTTGTGGCAGCACATATATGCCTCTTATCTTTAGTCTGTTGGCTCTCAGCTAACTCCCAGTGGTGAATTGCTGCTCCATCAACAAAGGATAACAAGAGAATTAAGCAAATTATATAATAGAAGTAAATTGGAAAGTTATTTAACATTGTATGATATATCTTAATGGGACACTGAACCCAAATGTTTTCTTTCGTGATTCAGATAGAGCATGTAATTTTAAGCAACTTTCTAATTTTCTCCTATTATCAATTTTTCTTCGTTCTCTTGCTATCTTTTTTTGAAAAAGAAGGCATCTAAGCTAAGGAGCCAGCCAATTTTTGGTTCAGAATGGTGGACAGCACTTGTTTATTGGTGGAGGAATTTATCCACCAATCAGCAAGAACAACCCAGGTTGTTCACCAAAAATGTTATAAAGATACAATAGATAGAGGCGCCAATGGTGCAGATCAATGAGGAATCTCAGGAACTACCAGTAAGAGATATACACAGGGTACTCACTTGTAGCAAAGGCACTCAATTATGCCCATAGAGACAGGCTGGATTCTTACAGCAGTCCAGCTAGCTGATCAGGGCCCCACGGACAGCTCCAAGGTGTAAGAGATCATCAGGTCCAAAGTATATACCAAGAGATATACAAGCAGGAATACAGGAACAGGGACTCACTCCCTAATAGTAGCGTAGCTCCAAGATATAATGGACACTTAGAGTTGGTAAAATAAAAACAAGTTTATTTAAAAATGGTAAAATACACAACTCATTATTGTGCCAACTAAAATCTTGGATAAGAGGATAAACAATGCAACGCGTTTCTCAGTAAAACTGTTTCATCAGATGAAACAGTTTTACTGAGAAACGCGTTGCATTGTTTCTCCTCTTATCCAAGATTTTAGTTCTAAAGTACACTAACACCCATAAACTACCTATGTACCCCTAAACCGAGGCCCCCCCACATCGCCGCCACTCTATTAAATTTTTTTAACCCCTAATCTGCCGACCGCACACCGCCGCCACCTACATTATCCCTATGTGCCCCTAATCTGCTGCCCCTAACACCGCCGACACCTACATAATATTTATTAACCCCTAATCTGCCCCCCCCAACGTCGCCGCTACCTACCTACAATTATTAACCCCTAATCTGCCGACCGGACGTCACCGCTACTATAATAAATGTATTAACCCCTAAAGCTAAGTCTAACCCTAACCCTAACACCCCCCTAAGTTAAATATAATTTTTATCTAACAAAATAAAATAAATCTTATTAAATAAATTAATCCTATTTAAAGCTAAATACTTACCTGTAAAATAAACCCTAATATAGCTACAATATAAATAATAATTATATTGTAGCTATTTTAGGATTAATATTTATTTTACAGGTAACTTTGTATTTATTTTAACTAGGTACAATAGCTATTAAATAGTTATTAACTATTTAATAACTACCTAGCTAAAAGAAATACAAAATTACCAGTAAAATAAATCCTAACCTAAGTTACAATTAAACCTAACACTACACTATCATTAAATAAATTAAATACAAATACCTACAAATAAATACACTAACTAAAGTACAAAAAATAAAAAAAGAACTGTTACAAAAAATAAAAAAATAATTTACAAACATTATACAGGTAGCCCTCAGTTTACGCCGGGGTTAGGTTCCAGAAGGAATGGTTGTAAATCAAAACTGTTGTAAATTGAAACCCAGTTTATAATGTAAGTCAATGGGAAGTGAGGGAGTTAGGTTCCAGGCCCCTCTCAAAATTGGCATAAGTAACACCTAATAAATTACTTTTAAAGCCTTGAAATGAAGACTTTAAATGCTAAACAGCATTATAAACCTAATAAAATAATCACACAGCACAGAATATATAATTAAACTAAGTTAAATGAACAAAAACATTTGCCAAACAGCATTATAAACCTAATAAAATAAGCACACAACACAGACTTTACTTGCATTTTTCTGCAAACAGTTCTTTCTATGCATTCTAATCTGGACTGATTTATAGACAGGAAGATCTTTTGCAAGCTGCTCGATAGCTCAGGTCTAGTTAAACTGATTAATTTCAGCTTGCTTGGCTTGCATATCTTTGCTGCAACACTAGCGGACAGCTCCACCTACTGGCTATTTTAATCAATGCACTGCTTCTCAATACTTTTCAATAGCAGTCACATGAGGTTGTTATTCTGAAACGGTGTAAATTGAACCGTTGTAAACCGAGGGCCACCTGTAAAAATATTACAACAATTTTAAGCTAATTACACCTACTCTAAGCCCCCTAATAAAATAACAAAGCCCCCCAAAATAAAAAAATGCCATACCCTATTCTAAAATAAAAATGGTAAAGCTCTTTTACCTTACCAGCCCTTAAAAGGGCCTTTTGAGGGGCATGCCCCAAAGAATTCTGCTCTTTTGCCTGTAAAAAAAAACATACAATACCCCCCCCAACATTACAACCCACCACCCACATACCCCTACTCTAACCCAAACCCCCCTTAAATAAACCTAACACTACCCTCTGAAGATCTTCCTACCTTGAGTTGTCTTCACTCAGCCGAGCCGAATTCTTCATCCAATCAGGGCGATGTCTTCATCCAAGCGGGGGCTGAAGAGGTCCATCATCCGGCTGAAGTCTTCATCCAAGCGGGGGCTGAAGAGGTCCATCATCCGGCTGAAGTCTGCAATCAAGCGGCATCTTCAATCTTCTTTCTTCCGGCTCCATCTGGCTCCATCTATCAGACAATCGGAATTAAGGTAGGAATAATCTGATTGGCTGATGGAATCAGCCAATCAGATTCAAGTTCAATCCGATTGGCTGATCCAATCAGCCAATCAGATTGAGCTTGCATTCTATTGGCTGTTCCGATCAGCCAATAGAATGCAAGCTCAATCTGATTGGTTGATCCAATCAGCCAATCGCATTGAACTTGAATCGGATTGGCTGATTCAATCAGCCAATCATAATTTTCCTACCTTAATTCCGATTGGCTGATAGAATCCTATCAGCCAATCGGAATTCGAGGGACGCCATCTTGGATGACGTCCCTTAAAGGAACCTTCATTCGTCGGGAGTTCGTCGTGGAGGAAGGATGTTCCGCGTCGGCGGGATGAAGATGGAGCCGGAAGAAAGAAGATTGAAGATGCCGCTTGATAGAATACTTCAGCCGGATGATGGACCTCTTCAGCCCCCGCTTGGATGAAGACATCGCCCGGATTGGATGAAGAATTCGGCTCGGCTGAGTGAAGACGACTCAAGGTAGGAAGATTTTCAGGGGGTAGTGTTAGGTTTATTTAAGGGGGGTTTGGGTTAGAGTAGGGGTATATGGGTGGTGGGTTGTAATGTTGGGGGGGTATTGTATGTTTTTTTTACAGGCAAAAGAGCAGAGCCCGCAAAAGGCCCTTTTAAGGGCTGGTAAGGTAAAAGAGCTTTACAATTTTTATTTTAGAATAGGGTAGGGCATTTTTTTATTTTGGGGGGCTTTGTTATTTTTTTAGGGGGCTTAGAGTAGGTGTAATTAGTTTAAAATTCTTGTAATCTTTTTTTATTTTTTGAAATTTAGTGGGTTTTTTTTTGTAATTTAGTGTTTTGTTTTTTATTTTTAATTTAGTTTAGTTGATATAATTGTAGGTAATTGTAGGTAGTTTATTTAATTAATTTATTGATAGTGTAGTGTTAGGTTTAATTGTGACTTAGGTTAGGATTTATTTTACAGGTAATTTTGTAATTATTTTAACTAGGTAGCTATTAAATAGTTATTAACTATTTAATAGCTATTGTACCTGGTTAAAATAAATACAAAGTTGCCTGTAAAATAAATATTAATCCTAAAATAGCTACAATATAATTATTATTTATATTGTAGCTATATTAGGGTTTTTTTTTACAGGTAAGTATTTAGCTTTAAATAGGAATAATTTATTTAATAAGATTTATTTTATTTCGTTAGATAAAAATTATATTTAACTTAGGGGGGTGTTAGGGTTAGGGTTAGACTTAGCTTTAGGGGTTAATACATTTATTATAGTAGCGGTGAGGTCCGGTCGGCAGATTAGGGGTTAATAATTGTAGGTAGGTAGCGGCGACGTGGGGGGAGCAGATTAGGGGGTAATAAATATAATATAGGGGTCGGCGGGGGTTAGGGGCAGCAGATTAGGGGTTCATAGGGATAATGTAGGTTGCGGCGGTGTACGGAGCGGCAGATTAGGGGTTAAAAATAATATGCAGGGGTCAGCGATAGCGGGGTCGGCAGATTAGGGTTTAATAAGTGTAAGGTTAGGGGTGTTTAGACTCGGGGTACATGTTAGGGTGTTAGGTGCAGACATAGGAAGTGTTTCCCCATAGGAAACAATGGGGTTGCGTTTGGAGCTGAACTCTGCTTTTTTGCTTTTTTTTTTTCAGCTCAAACTGCCCCATTGTTTCCTATGGGGGAATCGTGCACGAGCACGTTTTTTAAGCTGGCTGCGTCCGTAAGCACCGCTGGTATTGAGAGTTGCAGTGGCCGTAAATTATGCTCTACGCTCCCTTTTTGGAGCCTAACGCAGCCCTTCTGTGAACTCTAAATACCAGCGGTATTTAAAAGGTGCGGGGGAAACAATACACGCGTAGCTAATGCACCCCTTTGGCCGCAGAACTCTAAATCTAGCCGATTGATAATCAGAGTTGTGACGTGAGTCACCAAGATCTGAGGGCCTGTTATGGAACGTTCTTTGGGTAGGAGGTACATGGGCTTAAGGAAACCCAGACACTGCATGGAAATGTGGAATTTTAAGTGCTGGACACCCCATGTACTTTCATAACTCTGTCTTATGTTCATGTCACCCTGTATCCATAAATACAGGATGGGTACAGGGTGTGAGTGCCCCTTGTGGGAGCAATTGTAACTCTATAAACCAAGTGGGCATAAAGGACTTAAAGGGACAGTATACTGTAAAATAGTTTTTCCCTTAATGTGTTTACAATTGCTTTTTTTACCAACTGCAGAGTAAAAAATGTATGAACATTAGCTTTTTAAGGCTTATTTGTGTATATTAAAGCTCTGATTTTGTGTTTTGAAGCCACAACCTAATAAAATGGGTTGAGCTTGTAGGTATAATCAGATCTCATTACTGTATCACATTGTGCACATATACCTGCTTCTTTATCTTATATCTGTCCTTAAAACAATCACCAGTACTTTGAGAGAACAATGGAAAATCAACATTTTATTACCTTATCTCTGCTATATCGCATTGGGAGTGTAATTTCTTCTGCTGGCTGTGTTTACAAAGCTTATCTATAGCTGGTACGTGCGGCCACAAACTTTCAGAATAGGTGGGGATACCACATGCTAAATCAACAATTTCAAATGCCAATATAAGGGTAAAGGAGCTACTTGTAAACAATTTAATACACTCCAGCTAGTAAAGTGGATCAATGGGAACAAATTAAAGGGGAGAAAATTTTTGAGTAAACTGTCCCTTTAATAGTTAATAAGAGCTGTTTTTATATTTTGTAATAAGATGTATTTTATTTACGTTTCTGATCTGATTGTGTCTCAGGAGTCTGTCTGGGTAAACTGATTGTGTTCCTGTGTGATTATGTTAACTAGACTGCCCAAAATCAGATTGTCTGAGTAAACTTTCCTCCCCAGTTAATTAACTTGATATGTTAATCTGTTTTACCTGTGAATAGACAATTGTTAGAGGTTTGATGTATTGTTCATATGTTTGCTTTACTGTTTAACCAATGCCCTCTGTAACCTGATGCTCTGTGACTCTGGAATGCCAGGGTGTATAAATATGTGTGCTGCTTTTAAATAAAGTGTTCATTTTTGTGTTCAGACAACTGAGTGTTGCCTCAGTTCTGTTCACCTATATAACTTTAGACTGCAGTCAAAGGGAGATACCAGGAGCTATTGCTCTGGATAAAGGGATGTCCAGGACAAGGGAAGTGTTCTGACGGAGGTACTCATTCGGGGTATCAGGCGGTCCATCACATTTGGTGGCAAGCGTTGGGATTTATTTCTTGTCCTGCTGACAGAGGAGGAGAGGCACTGTCACCCGCAGCTATGGAAGCGGAGCTCCTATGGCGAATACAGCAAGTGCTGACCCACCTTGATGAACCTGTTTCTGCACAGGGCAAGCTGGGTTGGAGGGATGTGCTACCTACAGAGTGCGGAGAAGGTTGTCAATCTACGGAGCCAACCCATCCAAAAACAGCAGTCCGGGTAATGAACGCCGAAGTGGTGAAGCAGATCACCAGGTATCGGAATATTCAGACAGCTGAGATGCTGGGATCAGATATCTCTAAATGGGAAGTTCCAATATGGGACTTCGAGTGGCAAGTCAAAGTTGCCCTTGCTGTTTTAGGGGGGCCAGTTCCAGAGGAGATGTGCCTGGAATGGAGAGCCCTGATTCGGCTAGAGATGTGGGAAGATGCACTGGAGAATTGGTATGGCTGCAGAGGCAAAGTCCTGCCCTCCCCAGAACAGCGCTTCAGGGATCAGGTAAACTTGCGGCTCTGCTTACTGAGAGGACGACCCACAGGTGAGGAGGTAACCGAACTGAAGTGTCTGGTGCAAAGAGAGGTCGAGCTTGAGGATCGGTACAGAGCGTTATATTGGTTTGCAGACAGGTGGCAGTCGAAGGCAGAAATGCACTATTCCCCAGAAGGTGATGACTTTGGTGGCCCCGGCTTATTATAGGAAGCATTTGAGGAGAAAGTTGACTTTGGCAGTCCTGAGGGATATAGATTCTGGGACATTCAAAGCAAGAGGCAGGAGCTGTTATAGCCATCGGAAGCACTTGCCTTAGAACCTGACCTAACATGGCTTATCTATCAGGAATGGTACCTTGAGGTGGATTACCTAGAAATGCTGGAAAGTGGTCCTTTACTTAAACAGGAATGACAGCCTCACGCTGGCAGAGGGACCGGAGGAGCATGCAGCAATCCCAGCAGAGGAGCTGGCATTAGGACCAAGAGATGTCGGCCTCTCTCTGCAAGCAATGGCAGATTCCTATTCAGTACAAGTGGATGGGACTACAGTCTCCACCTGTATTCTCCAGGGATGCTGGGCAGTTGGCTCAGATCCGCAACAGCATGTTGGAGTGAGCCCAGCCACCCTGTCTTCTCTCCAGCGACTGAAAGGACTCCAGAGAGAAGCAACAGTAGGCACTTCTCCCCAGCAGCAGATATGTTCTATGAGAGAGGCAGAGGTCGGCTAGGTGAGTGATGCTCTGTTTAGGACAATTTGTTTGGGCTACTGTGTGGATACAGGCTTTGGGGGAATAGATCTATGGACTAACTTCGAAGTCAACCCGTCTGGGGTCTCCTCCTGTGTTAGTTTCCTTCCAAAGGGGGAGATATGTGATGTGAGTCACCAAGAGGGCCTGTTATGGAACATTCTTTGGGCAGGAGGTACATGGGCTTAAGGAAACCCAGAGACTGCATGTAAATGTGGAATTTTATATGCTGGACACCCCATGTACTTTCATAACTCTGTCTTATGTCCATGTCACCCTGTATCCATAAATACAGGATGGGTACAGCGAGGCTCGCCAGAAACACCAGTTATGAAGCAGTGGTCTAAACCGCTGCTCCATAACCTGTCTGCCTGCTCTGAGGCGGCAAACAGACATTGTCGGAAATCAACCCAATCGAATACGTTCGGGTTGATTGACACCCCCTGCTAGCGGCCGGTTGGCCGCAAATCTGCAGGGAGCGGTATTGCACCAGCAGTTCACAAGAACTGCTGGTGCAATGATAAATGCAGAGAGCGTATGCTGTCATCATTTATCGATGTGCAGCGGACATAATCCGCAATATCGGATCATGTCCACTCGCATCATGATAAATAGGCCCCTCTATTTGAATCATGAATAAATAAAATTGGGTTTAGTATCCCTTTAATGAAACCAGACTATAGAATAATGTAAACATTAGTTTTGTCTCACTGACACTTTGGGGATATTATCCAGTGAGCTGTAGTCTTTATGGTAAGCAAAGGCTTGCCTGTATTTACATATGCATTAAGGTGAGTTGTCTTTTCTTTATTAAAGGGACACTAAACCCAATTTTTTAGAGCATGCAATTTCTAAGCAACTTTCTAATTTACTCCTATTTCCTGGATAGCGCTTGCTTATTGGTGGCTACATTTAGCCACCAATCAGCAAGCGCTACCCAGGTTCTGAACCAAAAATGGGCCAGCCCCTAAGCTTTACATTCCTGCTTTTCATTAAAGACAGCAAGAGAACAAATGAAAATTGATAATAGGACTAAATTAGAATGTTGCTTCAAATTGTATGCTCTATCCGAATCATTGAAGAGAAAATTTAAGCTTAGTCTCCCTTTAAAAGCTCTCACAACAGTGTAGAAAGTCTAATATATTTTACTAGCAAACCTTTTTCTCCCTGCAAAAACTGACTTGTCCCAGAAGGAAGTATAAGTATTGTTTGACTCATAAATGCAATTTAGCCTATATTTAGTTGAGTAATATGTTGGCACTTTATAGATAATAATATGACTAATACTACTACTACTAATAATAATAATAATAAAATAGTAATTAGGAAGGGAAAAGCAAATGATGACAGAGATCATTTTCTTTATGATTCTATTAAACTTCAGAACATGCATCAATACCCAATCACAGCAGCCAGCTAGCTGGAGAGTCAATACTACATGGTTTACTATGGATAGTAAAAAGGAACTTAAAGGGACAGTCTACTCATGAATTTTTATTGTTTAAAAAGATAGATATTACCTTTATTTCCCATTCCCCAGTTTTGCTTAACCAACACGGTTATATTCATTTACGGCTAGATTACGAGTTTTGCGTTATGGTGAAAAAGCAGCGTTATGGCTCTTTTTCACTACCGCTGGTATTATGAGTCTTGCAGGTATATCTGTACCGCACACTTTTTTGACCGTCATGCAAAGTAACTACCGCAGCTTTCAAAAAGTCATTTTTCAATGGGACTTCCACAGCGCCGGTATTACGAGTTTGCCTGTCCGGCCAAAAAGTGAGCGGTACAGCCTATACCGTCAAGATCCATACCGTAAACTGAAAGTCAGTAGTTATGAGTTTTATGTTACAGAGTTGTACCATAAAACTCATAACTAAAGTGCTACAAAGTACACTAACACCCATAAACTACCTACTAACCCCTAAACCGAGGCCCCCCGCATAGCAAACACTAAAATAAAATTATTAACCCCTAATCTGCCAATCTGGACATCGCCGCCACTATAATAAACATATTAACCCCTAAACTGCCGCACTCCCGCATTGCAAACACTAGTTAAATATTATTAACCCCTAATCTGCTGTCCCTAACATCGCTGCAACCTACATTACTGTTATTAACCCCTAATCTGCTGCCCCCAAAATTTCCGCCACTATACTAAAGTTATAAACCACTAAACCTAACCCTAAGTCTAACCCTAACACCCACTAACTTTAATATAATTAAAATAAATCTAAATAAAAATTACTATCATTAACTAAATAATTCCTATATAAAACTAAATACTTATCTATAAAATAAGCCCTAAGCTAGCTACAATATAACTAATAGTTACATTGTAGCTATCTTAGGTTTTATTTTTATTTCACAGGCAAGTTTGTATTTATTTTAACTAGGTAGACTAGTTAGTAAATAGTTATTAACTATTTACTAGCTACCTAGTTAAAATAAATACAAATTTACCTGTAAAATAAAACCTAACCTGTTAATACACTAACACTAACCTTACACTACAATTAAATCAATTACATTAATTAAATACAATTAACTAAGTTACAAAAAAAAACAAACACTAAATGACACAAAATACGAAGAAATTATCAAATATTTAAACTAATTACACCTAATCTAATAGCCCTACCAAAATAACCCCCCCCCAAAAAAAAAATAAAAGACCCTAGCCTAAACTAAACAACCAATAGCCCTTAAAAGGGCCTTTGCGGGGCATTGCCCCAAAGAAATCAGCTATTTTACCTGTAAAAAAAATACAAACAACCCCCCAACAGTAAAACCCACCACCCACACAACCAAACCCCCCAAATAAAATCCTATCTAAAAACCTAAACTCCCCATTGCCCTGAAAAGGGCATTTGGATGGGCATTGCCCTTAAAAGGGCATTTAGCTCTTTTTCAGCTCAAACCTTAAGCTAAAAATTAAACCCACCCAATAAACCCTTAAAAAAACCTAACACTAACCCCGAAGATCCACTTAAAGTTTTTGAACACCGGACATCCATCCAAATCAAAAGCCAATCAGAATTCAAGGGATGCCATCTTGGATGACGTCATTTAAAGGAACCTTCATTCTTCAGCGACCATCGAAATAAGAAGATGCTCCACGCCGGATGTCTTGAAGATGGAGCCGCTCCGTGTTGGAAGGATGAAGATAGAAGATGCCGTCTGGATGAAGACTTCTGCCCGCATGGAGGACCACTTCTTGCCGCTTGGATGAAGACTTCTCCCGGCTTCGTTGAGGACTTCTTGCCGCTTAGATGAAGACTTCTCCCGGCTTCGTTGAGGATGGATGTCCGGTCTTCAAAAATTGTAAGTGGATCTTCGGGAGTTAGTGTTAGTTTTTTTTTAAGGGTTTATTGGGTGGGTTTTATTTTTAGCTTAGGGGTTTGGACTGAAAAAGAGCTAAATGCCCTTCTAAGGTCAATGCCCATCCAAATGCCCTTTTCAGGGCAATTGGGAACTTTTTTAGATAGGATTTTATTTGGGGGGTTGGTTGTGTGGGTGGTGGGTTTTACTGTTGGGGGACGTTGTTTGTATTTTTTTTTAAAGGTACAATAGCTGATTTCTTTGGGGCAATGCCCCGCAAAAGGCCCTTTAAAGGGCTATTTGCAGTTTAGTTTAGGCTAGGGTTTTTTTTTTATTGAAGAGACAGGAAGTGGACAGCATGGCTCCCAAAGCCGCCTCCAGGAACAAACAGCGAACCGAAATTAGAGATATAAACTGCACAGATAGCTGGGATAGTAGAGGTGCTGCTCACCACATAAAGGAAAGTCGATCCGGTAATGCAGCAGAAAGAAAGAGGCGGCACTCCAGGTATATGAAAAACAAATAGGAGATTTTAATTTATTTTATTTTGGGGTGCTTTTTTATTTTGATAGGGCTATTAGACTAGGTGTAATTAGTTTAAATATTTGATCATTTCTTTTTTATTTTGTGTAATTTAGTGTTTGTTTGTTTTTGTAATTTAGTTAATTGTATTTAATTAATGTAATTTATTTAATTGTAGTGTAAGTTTAGGTGTTAGTGTAAGACAGGTTAGGTTTTATTTTACAGGTAAATTTGTATTTATTTTAACTAGGTAGTTAGTAAATAGTTAATAACTATTTACTAACTAGTCTACCTAGTTAAAATAAATACAAAGTTGCCTGTAAAATAAAAATAAACCTAAGATAGCTATAATGTATCTATTAGTTATATTGTAACTAGCTTAGGGTTTATTTTATAGGTAAGTATTTAGTTTTAAATATGAATTATTTAGGTATTAATTGTCATTTTTATTTAGATTTATTTTAATTATGTTAAAGTTAGTGGGTGTTAGGCTTAGGGTTAGGGTTAGACTTAGGGTTATGTTTAGGGGTAAATAACTTTAGTATAGTGGCAGCGACATTGGGGCGGCAGATTAGGGGTTAATAAGTGTAATGTAGGTGTCAGCGATGTTGGTGGCGGCAGATTAGGTGTGTTTAGACTCAGGGTTTATGTTAGGGTATTAGGTGTAAACATAAATTTTGTTTCCCCATAGGAATCAATAGGGCTGCGTTACGAAGCTTTACGCTCCTTTATTGCAGGTGTTAGGTTTTTTTTTAGCCGACTCGCCCCATTGATGTCTATGGGAAAATCGTGCACGAGCACGTAAAACCAGCTCAAAGCAGCGCTGGTATTTGAGTGCGGTATGGAGCTCAATTTTGCTCAACGCTGCAATATTGCCTGCTAATGCCGAATTTATGAAAACTTGTAATAGCAGCGCTATAGGGAGGTGAGAGGTGGCAATAACTTGCAAGTTAGTACCGAGCCGCTCATAACGCAAAACTCGTAATCTAGCCGATACTTTTTACCTCTGTGTACAATTACCTTGTATCTAAGCCTCTGCAGACGGCCCCTTATCTCAGTTCTTTTGATAGACTTGCATTTTAGCCAATTAGTGCTGATTCTTAAATAACTCTACGGGAGTGAGCACAATGTTATCTCTATGATACACATGAACTAGCCCTGTCTAACTGTGAGAAACTGTCAAAATGGACTGAGATAAGAGGCGGTTTTTAATAGTTAAAAAATCAGTTTGAGCCTACCTAGGTTAAGCTTTCAACAAGAATACAAAGAGAGCAAAGCAAATTTGATGAAAAAAGTAAACTGGAAAGTTGTTTAATATTGGATGCCCTATCTGAATCATGAAAGTTTAATTTTGACTAGACTGTCCCTTTAAGTTTTTAATTTTCAGTCCCACGTTTGGAAATCCTGAAAAAAAGATAGATCCATTATCAGTTAATTATATTAAAGTTTAAATTAATTGCTAGCGGCTAAATGGTTAAAAACGTTTTTTTCTTTCTTCATTATCTGGTTTTGGCTGGGTGGACTTTGACGATCTCTCTTTTCACAGAGCCATTCTGGTGAATCAAGTGGCACTTTGCATCATAATTTCCAGTGCAGTCATCTGTGGAATTGTGATGTTTGCAATCTACCATCTCTGTGATCCCCTTCAAGCTGGAAATGTTTCTGCTCCAGATCAGGTAAAGCCCGTCATTCAGCTGACCCAATTTAACCTTTTAACTCTTCTCTGTGCAATGCCTGGCAATACCAAAATACAAAATATAATCTGTCCAATGAAAAACATCAGAGGTCATTTAAATCTTACTAGAAATGTATCTGTATCTATCTATCTATCAATCAATCAATCAATCAATCAAACAATCAATCAATCAATCAATCAATCAATCAATCAATCTATCTTTCTATCATCTATTCATCTTTCTGTCTATCTATTTATACACACCTTCCCACACAACATATTAACACAATACACTCATATACACACATATATTCAATGTAAAAAAACAGGGGCTTGAGTTTAAGTTTTCAATCAAACATTAACAAGTTTGCAAATTCTGAAAAGAAACCCCCCACCAAAGTATATATTATGTTATCATATTATTATATTACATGGAGTAGGGGAGTGTAATTTCAGAATTTTCATGTTTTTAATATTTAACTGGAAACATAAACTCTGGTAATAAAGCAATTTCTTGCCATTAAATTTGCTAGTTTTTTTTTATTGTAAAAAATGTAAACGTGTGTGCTGTGTGTTTAGTGTGTGTATATTGTGGGTGTTAAGTCTGTGTAGTATGTGTATAGTGTGAGTGTGTAGTATGTGTAGTGTGTTAGTGTGTATAGCGAGTGGTGTGTGTGTGTGTAGAGTGTTAGTGTGTATAGTGAGTGGTGTGTGTAGTATGTGTAGTGTGTATAGTGAGTGGTGTGTGTGTGTAGTGTGTTAGTGTGTATAGTGAGTGGTGTGTGTGTGTAGTATGTGTTGTGTAATAGTGTGTATAGTGAGTGGTGTGTGTTTGTGTAGTGTTTTAGTGTGTATAGTGAGTAGTGTGTGTGACTGTGTGTGTAATATGTGGTGTGTGTGTAGTGTGTTAGTGTGAATAGTGAGTGGTCTGTGTGTGTGTAGTGTGTTAGTGTGTATAGTAAGTGGTGTGTGTGTGTGATATGTGGTGTGTGTGTAGTATGTGTAGTGTGTTAGTGTGTGTGTGTATAGTGAGTGGTGTGTGTATAGTGAATGGTGTGTGTGTATAGTGAGTGGTGTGTGTATAGTAAGTGGTGTGTGTGTAGTATGTGTTGTGTGTTAGTGTGTATAGTGAGTGGTGTGTGTGTAGTGTGTTAGTGTGTATAGTGAGTAGTGTGTGCGTATGCTGTCGGCATTTATCGATGTGCAGTGAACATGATATGCTACATCGTATCATGTCCGCTCACACATTGATAAATATGTCCCTTACGGCTAGATTTAGAGTTCTGCGGCCAAAGGGGTGCGTTAGCTACGCGTGCTTTTTTCCCCCCGCACCTTTTAAATACCGCTGGTATTTAGAGTTCACAGAATGGCTGCGTTTTCAGTGCGTTAGGCTCCAAAAAGGGAGCGTAGAGCATAATTTAACGCCACTGCAACTCTAAATTCCAGCGGTGCTTACGGACGCGGCCAGCTTCAAAAACGTGCTTGTGCACGATTCCCCCATAGAAAACAATGGGGCCATTTGAGCTGAAAAAAAACCTAACACCTGCAAAAAAGCAGCGTTCAGCTCCTAACGCAGCCCCATTGTTTGCTATGGGGAAACACTTCCTACGTCTGCACCTAACACTCTAACATGTACCCCGAGTCTAAACACCCCTAACCTTACACTTATTAACCCCTATTCTGCCGCCCCCACTATCGCTGACACCTGCATATTTTTTTAACCCCTAATCAGCCGCTTCGTAAACCGTCGCTACCTACATTATCCCTATATACCCCTAATCTGCTGCCCCTAACACCGCCGACCCCTATATTATATTTATTAACCCCTAATCTGCCCCCCACAACGTCGCCTCCACCTACCTACAATAATTAACCCCTAATCTGCCGACCGAACCGCACCGCTACTATAATAAATGTATTAACCCCTAATCCACCTCACTCCCGCCTCAATAACCCTATAATAAATAGTATTAACCCCTAATCTGCCCTCCCTAACATCGCCGACACCTAACTTCAAACATTAACCCCTAATCTGCCGACCGGAGCTCACCGCTATTCTAATACATTTTTTAACCCCTAAAGCTAAGTCTAACCCTAACCCTAACACCCCCCTAAATTAAATATAATTTAAATCTAACGAAATAAATTAACTATTATTAAATAACTTATTCCTATTTAAAGCTAAATACTTACCTGTAAAATAAACCCTAATATAGCTACAATATAAATTATAATTATATTGTAGCTATTTTAGGATTAATATTTATTTTACAGGCAACTTTGTAATTATATTAACCAGGTACAATAGCTATTAAATAGTTAATAACTATTTAATAGTTACCTACTTAAAATAATTGCAAAATTACCTGGAAAATAAATCCTAACCTAAGTTACAATTAAACCTAACACTACACTATCAATAAATTAATTAAATACAATACCTACAAATAACTACAATTAAATAAACTAACTAAAGTACAAAAAATAAAAAAGAACTAAGTTACAAAAAATAAAAAAATATTTACAAACATTAGAAAAATATTACAACAATTTTAAACTAATTACACCTACTCTAAGCCCCCTAATAAAATAACAAAGACCCCCAAAATAAAAAAATGCCCTACCCTATTCTAAATTTAAAAAGTTCAAAGCTCTTTTACCTTACCAGCCCTTAAAAGGACCTTTTGTGGGGCATGCCCCAAATAATTCAGCTCTTTTGCCTGTAAAAAAAAACATACAATACCCCCCCCCTAACATTACAACCCACCACCCACATACCCCTAATCTAATCCAAACCCCCCTTAAATAAACCTAACACTAAGCCCCTGAAGATCTCCCTACCTTGTCTTCACCTCACCGGGTTCAGCGATCGGTCCAGAAGAGGGTCCGAAGTCTTGATCCAAGCGGCGGCTGAAGAACTCCATCATCGGGCTGAAGTCGGAAGTTCATCATCGGGATGAAGTCTTCTATCAAGCGGCATCTTCAATCTTCTTTCTTCTGGAGCGGAGCGGAGCCATCTTCTTCCCAACCGACGCGGATCCATCCTCTTCAACCGACGCCTACTAGCCGAATGACGGTTCCTTTAAATGACGTCATCCAAGATGGCGTCCCTCGAATTCCGATTGGCTGATAGGATTCTATCAGCCAATCGGAATTAAGGTAGGAATATTCTGATTGGCTGATGGAATCAGCCAATCAGATTCAAGTTCAATCCGATTGGCTGATCCAATCAGCCAATCAGATTGAGCTCACATTCTATTGGCTGATCGGAACAGCCAATAGAATGCAAGCTCAATCTGATTGGCTGATTGGATCAGCCAATCGGATTGAACTTGAATCTGATTGGCTGATTCCATCAGCCAATCAGAATATTCCTACCTTAATTCCGATTGGCTGATAGAATCCTATCAGCCAATCAGAATTCGAGGGACGCCATCTTGGATGACGTCATTTAAAGGAACCGTCATTCGGCGAGTAGGCGTCGCTTGAAGAGGTTGGATCCGCGTCGGCTGGGAAGAAGATGGCTCCGCTCCGCTCCGGAAGAAAGAAGATTGAAGATGCGGCTTGATAGAAGACTTCATCCCGATGATGGACTTCCGACTTCAGCCCGATGATGGAGTTCTTCAGCCGCCGCTTGGATCAAGACTTCGGACCCTCTTCTGGACCGATCGCTGAACCCGGTGAGGTGAAGACAAGGTAGGGAGATCTTCAGGGGCTTAGTGTTAGGTTTATTTAAGGGGGGTTTGGGTTAGATTAGGGGTATGTGGGTGGTGGGTTGTAATGTTGGGGGGGGGTATTGTATGTTTTTTTTTTTACAGGCAAAAGAGCTGAATTCTTTGGGGCATGCCCCGCAAAGGGCCCTTTTCAGGGCTGGTAAGGTAAAAGAGCTTTGAACTTTTTAAATTTAGAATAGGGTAGGGCATTTTTTTATTTTGGGGGGCTTTATTATTTTATTAGGGGGCTTAGAGTAGGTGTAATTAGTTAAAAATTGTTGTAATATTTTTCTAATGTTTGTAAATATTTTTTTATTTTTTGTAACTTAGTTCTTTTTTATTTTTTGTACTTTAGTTAGTTTATTTAATTGTATTTATTTGTAGGTATTGTATTTACTTAATTTATTGATAGTGTAGTGTTAGGTTTAATTGTAGATAATTGTAGGTATTTTATTTAATTAATTTATTGATAGTGTAGTGTTAGGTTTAATTGTAGATAATTGTAGGTATTGTATTTAATTAATTTATTGATAGTGTAGTGTTAGGTTTAATTGTAACTTAGGTTAGGATTTATTTTACAGGTAATTTTGTAATTATTTTAACTAGGTAACTATTAAATAGTTATTAACTATTTAATAGCTATTGTACCTGGTTAATATAATTACAAAGTTGCCTGTAAAATAAATATTAATCCTAAAATAGCTACAATATAATTATAATTTATATTGTAGCTATATTAGGGTTTATTTTACAGGTAAGTATTTAGCTTTAAATAGGAATAATTAATTTAATAAGAGTTAATTTATTTCGTTAGATTTAAATTATATTTAACTTAGTGTTAGGGTTAGACTTACCTTTAGGGGTTAAAAAATTTATTATAGTAGCGGTGAGCTCCGCTCGGGGGATTAGTTGTTAATGCTTGAAGTTAGGTGTCGGCGATGTTAGGGAGGGCAGATTAGGGGTTAATACTATTTATTATAGTGTTATTGAGGCGGGAGTGAGGCGGATTAGGGGTTAATAACTTTATTATAGTAGCGGTGAGGTCCGCTCGGCAGATTAGGGGTTAATAAGTGTAGGTAGGTGGCGGCGACGTTGGGGGGGGCAGATTAGGGGTTAATAAATATAATATAGGTGTCGGCGGTATTAGGGGCAGCAGATTAGGGGTACATAGGGATAATTTAGTTGGCGGCGGTGTACGGAGCGGCAGATTAAGGGGTTAAAAAATTTAATAGAGTGGCGGCGATGTGGGGGGACCTCGGTTTAGGGGTACATAGGTAGTTTATGGGTGTTAGTGTACTTTAGAGCACAGTAGTTAAGAGCTTTATAAACCGGCGTTAGCCCAGAAAGCTCTTAACTCCTGGGTTTTTTCTGCGACTGGAGTTTTGTCGTTAGAGTTCTAATGCTCACTTCAGCCACGACTCTAAATACCGGCGTTAGAAAGATCCCATTGAAAAGATAGGATACGCAATTGACGTAAGGGGATCTGCGGTATGGAAAAGTCGCGGCTGCAAAGTGAGCGTTAGACCCTTTACTGACTGACTCCAAATACCAGAGGGCGGTAAAAACCAGCGTTAGGAGCCTCTAACGCTGGTTTTCACGGCTACCGCTCAACTCTAAATCTAGCCGATAGTCTTTCTTCCTTAATTGTGTTTAGATGTTTGTTCCTACTGGGTATATGTGAGATAATTCAAAATAAGATAGCCAAAACCTTTATATCTCAGCAAACAAAAAACATACTAGACAATAAAATGTATCTGTAAGTTAAATTTTGCAAAGATTAGCTAAGAATTTATGCTGATGTTTTGGCTAATTGCTTTCAATTTAATGGGATATGGAAAATAATTAATAACTGCAAAAATATTCAATTCATTTACTTCAAATTTAAAGCATTTCCAGTAATTGAGAGTTACCACAAAACCGATTGATATAAATATATATTGTCCATAGGGCACAGCACTCACGCTTTCACTGAACCAACTGCTGCATTGCTGTGGTGCCAATAAATATAATATAGAAATGATCAGACACCCCTCGCCGGGTCTCCATAACATTCGGTTTATCACTTACACTCCTAAAGGACATTTTGGAGTTTTATCCCTGTCTACGTTCATCCCCACTAGCTGATGACGGGGATAAAACTCTGAAACGTCCTTTATGAGTGTATATGATAAACAGCATGTTTCGAAAACCCGGCGGGTGCTGTCTGATGATATATATATATATATATAATGAAAAGGATTTTGTTCACTTGATATCCTTTGAGGACTAGACTATTTTATTATTATAATAAAATTCACCAAGGGATATAGAAAGAGTGCATTAGTGGGAATGGAAGTGATGTATTAACTTTAATGCATTCCTTCCAGTAATTGCAGTAAGACCCCAAACTGTCATTAAAAATTATACACATTTAAAGGGACAGTCTACACCAAACATTTTCTTTTTTAAAAAGATAGATAATCCCTTTATTACCCATTCCCCGTTTTTGCATAACCAACACAGTTATATTAATATACTTTTTACCTCTGTGATTACCTTGTATCTAAGCCTCTGCAGACAGCCTCCTTATCTAAGTGCTTTTGACAGACATGCAGTGTAGTCAATCAGTGAAGACTCCTAAATAACTTCACGGGAGTGACCATAATGTTATCTATATGACACACATGAACAAACACTGTCTATGAAAAACTTTCAAAATGCTCTGAGCTAGGAGGCGGTTTTCAACTGTTTAGAAATCAGTTTGAGCCTAGCTAGGTTTAGCTTTTTAAAAATACCACCAAGGGAACAAAGCAAATTTAATGATAAAAGTAAATTGGAAAGTTGTTTAAAATTGCATGCCCTATCTGAATCATGAAAGGTTAGTTTTGTTTTTACTGTCCCTTTAAGTTTTTTATAATTTAAATATAGCTTTACCATTCATGGTGTACAAAAGTGAAGCCTATAGGCCTACACCATTTTTTTTAGTGGTGGCTCATGGTGATATAATTATTTATTAATATTTCATTTTCCAAAATTTAAACAGTATGTAGTCATAGCCTTTTTTGGACTCACATTTCATATCAAAAGACCAACTTTCAAGAGTTTTACAAGTATGAAGAAATACAAATACTGTATGTTTAAATAATAATACAGCATTTGTTAAATTACTAAATTTAAAGTTATATTATAGTAAAGTCACTATTAAATAGATTCAGACAGAGCATGCAACTTTGCACAGTTTCAAATTACTTCTATTATCAAATTTGCTTAATTATCTTGGTATCCTTTATGGAAGAGCAGGGTAAGGAGCAGAACAGCACTATTGGGAGCTAGCAGGATATATTGGGTGAGCCAATGACAAGAAAAATATATCTGAAGCCACCAATCACCAGCTAGTTCACAGAAGTCCAGTGCTGCTCCTAAGTCTGTCTAGGAATGCTCTTTGATGAAGGATAATTAAAGAACAAAGCAAACATGAAAATAGAAGTATGCTCTCTCTGAATCACGAAAGTGTAGTTATGACTTTATTTTCCCTTTAAGTTATATATATGCATCAGAAACTGCATATGGAGATCTTTAAACTGAAGACTTTTCTGTTCAGGGAAGCCTAACACCTAACTCAATAATAAATTAATTTCACTTACCTAACATTTCCCTCATCTAACTCTGCATTAACATTTTTCTCAATCTTGCAGTCCTCACCTCCTGCTTCTCAACCTCCTACCCTTCTAGATTGTAAGTTCCCACGGGAATAGCGCCCTCAATTCCTCCTGTATGTGTTTTTTTGTCCTGTCTCTTACAAGTTTTATATCACTGTTTTATTTAACCCCTTAATGACCGCAGCATTTTTCCATTTTCTGTCCGTTTGGGACCAAGGCTATTTTTACATTTCTGCAGTGTTTGTGTTTAGCTGTAATTCTCCTCTTACTCATTTACTGTACCCACACATATTACATACCGTTTTTCTCGCCATTAAGTGGACTTTCTAAAGATACCATTATTTTCATCATATCTTATAATTAACTATAAAAAAATTATATAATATGAGGAAAAAATGGAAAAAACCCACTTTTTCTAACTTTGACCCCCAAAATCTGTTACACATCTACAACCACCAAAAAACACCCATGCTAAATAGTTTCTAAATTTTGTCCTGAGTTAAGAAATACCCAATGTTTACATGTTCTTTGCTTTTTTTGCAAGTTATAGGGCCATAAGTACAAGTATCACTTTGCTATTTCCAAACCCCTTTTTTTCAAAATTAGCGCTAGTTACATTGGAACACTAATATCTTTCAGGAGTCCCTGAATATCCCTTGACATGTATATATTTTTTTTTAGAAGACACCCCAAAGTATTGATCTAGGCCCATTTTGGTATATTTCATGCCACCATTTCACTGCCAAATGCAATCAAATAAAAAAAATTGTTCACTTTTTCACAATTTTGTTCACAAACTTTAGGTTTCTCACTGAAATTATTTACAAACAACTTGTGCAATTATGGCATAAATGGTTGTAAATGCTTCTCTGGGATCCCCTTTGTTCAGAAATAGCAGACATGTATGGCTTTTGTTGTTGCTTTTTGGTAATTAGAAGGGCGCTAAATGCCACTGCGCACCACACGTGTATTATGCCCAGCAGTGAAGGGGTTAATTAGGGAGCATGTAGGGAGCTTCTAGGGTTAATTTTAGCTTTAGTGTAGTCTAGTAGACAACCCAAAGTATTGATCTAGGCCCATTTTGGTATATTTCATGCCACCATTTCACCGCCAGATGCGATCAAATTAAAAAAAACGTTACATTTTTCACAATTTTAGGTTTCTCACTGAAATCATTTACAAACAGCTTGTGCAATTATGGCACAAATGGTTGTAAATGCTTCTCTGGGATCCCCTTTGTTCAGAAATAGCAGACATATATGGCTTTGGCGTTGCTTTTTGTTAATTAGAAGGCCACTAAATGCCGATGCGCATCACACGTGTATTATGGCTAGCAGTGAAGGGGTTAATTATGTAGCTTGTAGGGAGCTTGCAGGGTTAATTTTAGCTTTAGTGTAGAGCTCAGCCTCCCACCTGAAACATCAGACCCCCTGATCCCTCCCAAACAGCTCACTTCCCTCCCCCACCTCACAATTGTCCCCGCCATCTTAAGTACTGGCAGAAACTCTGCCAGTACTAAAATAAAAGGTATATTTGTTGTTTTTTTTAGTTTTTTTTTAGCATATTTACATATGCTGCTTTGTAGTATCCCCCTTAGCCCCCAACCTCACTGATCCCACACCAAACAGCTCTCTAACCCTCCCCCTCTGGCTTAGCGGGCGCCATCTTGGGTACTGGCAGCTGTCTGCCAGTACCCAGTTTAGTAAAAAAAGAAATCTTTTTTTTTTAAAAATCCCCTTTTCTGTAGTGTAGCTGTCCCCCCCCCCCAACCTCCCACCAGTTGCAGATCACTTAGAAACATTATTCTTGTCTTGTTTATTATAGCTATTTTCAGATTTGTTTTTCTGTAGTGCAGCGGTTCCCTCCCGCTCCCGCCCCGTGCACGCGCCCGCCCGCCGCCCCCGTGCACGCGCGCACTCACATGCGCGCTCCCGTCGCTCCCGCCCCCGATCCCGCCCCCCTGCATATTACACGGCGCATCGATGGCCGCCCACCCGCCTCCCAAGTCCGCTCCCACCCACCAACGATACCGGCCATCGATGTCCGGTGCAGAGAGGGCCACAGAGTGGTTCTCTCTGCACCGGATGGCCATTTAAGGTTATTGCAGGATGCCTCCATATCGAGGCATCACTGCAATAACCGGAAAGCAGCTGGAAGCGAGCAGGATCGCTTCCAGCTGCTTTCCACACCGAGGACGTGCAGGGTACGTCCTCAGGCGTTAACTGCCTTTTTTTTTGAGGACGTACCCTGCACGTCCTCGGTCGTTAAGGGGTTAAATGAATTGTACCCATGGACAGCGCTGCGGAATATGTTGGCGCTTCATAAATAAAGTATAGTAATAATAATTAAACATAGTATGACCGAAATGTTGTTAATATGTATGTTTAATCAGTTTTGTATGTTGAGAACATCCCAGACCCCTTCAAGGCCTGCTCAGCATGGTATGGGGGGGATCAGCGGTCTAGTTTTTAATCCTATATGCAAGAGACAGAAGAAAGGGGCGGTTTCTACCTTCCACCACCATATTCTCCCCTCTCTTAACACAGCCCATTTCCTTCTGTTTATACTATCCCCCTTCTTGCCTCTATACTCTATGCACCTCATCCTTCCTTCCCCTTCCCCCCCTCCCCTTCCAACCTCGTCTTTCATTATCCTCCTCTCAAATTACTATACGTGACATGCCTTTTGGAATCAATGATTAATCTACCCTATCCCTTTACAAGCCGGACAGAGAGATACCCCCTCCAGGAGTCTTTACTCTCTATCTTTTTCCTTGCACTCTTAACATGTGTTTTTCTCCCACACCTCTTTTTTTTTTCCTTTTTCCTTTTCTTCTTTCCTTTTTTTTACCCTCTGACCCCCCTACCTTCTAGTGCTCATCTAACCTCTCCTCTTCATCACTCACCTACATACCCCTTATCACCTTAACTCTTCTCCCCCCTATTTTTTTTTTTTTTTTTTTTTTTTTTTAACTCTTCTCCCCCCTATTTTTTTTTTTTTTTTTCCTCCCCCCCTTCCCTCACTAGCACAGATCCCAACCATGGCGGGTAAAATGAGCAGATTTCAAGAACATAACTTGTTAATTACTTCTATCAATGTCAAAGGCCTTAACAGTCCTGGTAAACGGTCTATAGCATGTAGGGAATTTTCTAGATTAGGGAGTCAGATCTTTATGGTTCAGGAAACTCACTTTCAGAAAGGTAAGGAACCTAAATGGAATACCCCACAATATCCCATCACAAGTTTTGCTTCAGGACCCCATAAGAAAGGAGGGGTGGGTGTACTGATCCATAGATCTCTCCCCTTCCAGGTTACACAAATTGATAAAGACCCAGAGGGACGTTATATCCTTATGATAGGTCACCTATATGGCCAACAACTATCATTGCTGAACATCTACGCCCCAAACCAGGAGCACACCTTTTTTTTTAGAAAGATCTCAAACTTGATCTTAGACAAGGTCAAGGGGACCTTATTCCTGGGAGGGGACTTCAACCTGGCCTTTGATCCAGGGCTGGACTCCTCTAGAGGAATCTCATCTGCCCCGAGGTCCAAATTGAAAACAATAAAGCAATTCTTCCACAATCTACACCTACATGACACATGGAGGACCTTACACCCACAAACCACTACTCTTACTATTCACCCCCTCATAATTGCTACACTAGGATAGATTATATCTTCACTGATGCTGACGGCTTATCACTAACTACCCACTGTGAGATTGGTCAAATAACCTGGACTGACCATGCACCAGTAACTTGTTCAGTTCAATGGCCTGACCTCCCAATAACATCCAAAATTTGGAGACTCAACGACACCCTCTTAGAAGATCCCATTGCGCTGGCAGACTTGAAAAAGGAGGTTGTGGAATATTTCTCGCTTAATGGCAACTCTACAACTTCGCTTCAATGCGAATGGGAAGCCCATAAATCCGTCATGAGGGGTATATTCATCAAGCGTAAAACTAGGCTACTCAGGCAAGCTAGAGAGAAACACACAAACCTTCTACATAAAGTAGGAACTCTAGAAGCAGCTCATAAGCGCAACACTGACAGTGACACCCTCAGAGACGAATTGTTTAAAGCTAGAGCTGAGTTAAAAGCACATCTGATAACAATACACCAGCGTAATGCACTCCATCTGAGGCAACACTATTATGAGGGAGGGGACAAACCAGGCAGGGTCTTGGCTAGATGTCTGAGGAGAAAACAGTTATCCTCTCATATTCACAGCCTCCAATCCTCGGAGGGTCAGTTAATAAAAAGCAATAAAACCATAGCGGCCACATTTAGACATTACTACAGTGAACTTTATAACATTCAACAATCTAAGGCTCAGCCACAGGGAGAAACTCCCCTCTCGGATCATATTGCCCACCTTGACAGCTACTTTCAGGGATTAGACTTGCCCACTTTAAACGAAGAAGGGAAAACACACTTAGAATCACCCATCACAATTGAAGAAATATTACAGGCAATCAAAGATTCCCCATCAGGGAAAAGCCCAGGCCCGGATGGTTACACAATGAGCTATTACAAGAAACTATCGGAAGTTTTATCCCCGCACCTATTAAAACTATTTAATGATTTAAGAAATAACCCATATCCCAGGCCCATATCACAGTCCTCCCCAAGACAGGCAAATCTGCAACTCGTCCTGAAAACTTCCGTCCCATCTCTCTCATCAACACTGACATGAAAATCCTAGCTAAAATTTTATCTACCAGATTAAACAAATATCTCCCCAATTTGATATCCTGTGATCAATCCGGATTTATTCCGGGTCGAGAAGCCAGAGACAATGTTATCAAGACCGTCCATCTCATTAATTTTGCTAAGGCTTCGGGCACACCTATGGTCCTCTTCTCGTCTGACGCGGAGAAGGCCTTCGATAGGGTTCGCTGGTCTTTTCTGCGTCGGGCTATGACTGAGATGGGAATTCCGGAATCTTTCCTACATCTGACCTTTGCTTTATACTCTAATCCCAACGCAAAGATAAGGGTGAATAACACCCTATCAGAACCTTTTCTCATAAACAACGGAACTAGGCAGGGATGTCCACTATCCCCCTTGCTTTTCGCCATCTCTATAGAAATTTTAGCCCAAAAGGTTAGGAACAATACCAAGATCAGGGGCCTTAGAATAGGCCACTCAGAACATAAGCAAGCGCTGTACGCGGATGACATCTTGTTCTCCCTGACAGAAGCGGAAAGCTCCATGCCAGAGTTATTGGCAGAGTTGGAGGCCTACGGGAATGTTTCTAATTTCAAACTTAACATAGCAAAATCAGAAATCCTGAATATCAATACTCCCCACAAAATCATACAGGATATTAAAGACAACTATGGAGTCCCTTGGGCCCCACGTACACTAAGGTATCTGGGTGTCCAACTGACACCTAACACCCAAGATCTCTTCAAATTTAACTACTGCCCCCTGAAAATTGATATAACACGAGACTTATCCTCCTGGAGAAACAAACCCCTGTCCTGGCTAGGCAGGATAGGAGTGATAAAAATGAATATTCTCCCTCGGATTTTATACCTAATGCAAGTATTGCCCATACAGCTCCCAGACAACTACCTCTCTCAATTACAAAAGATAATAGACCAATTCATATGGGCTGGCACCCACCCCAGAGTTCCAAAGAAAACACAATACCTTCCTAGAGATAGCGGGGGGTTGGGGATCCTGAATCTCTCAGCTTATAAACAAGCAATAGCTCTCCGCCACATAGTAGAATGGGACCATAACACCGAAAACAAGACATGGCTCCAGTTAGATAGAAATATACTTAAGGTAAATAATGTAGCGACATTAGCCTGGACCCCGGCACAACAGAGACCTAAACACATTCAACAATACCTCATTACAGCACATATTCTATCGGAATGGGACAGAATTATGTCTACCACGACACACATCTCCTCAAAAATAGGCCCGCTCTACCCGCTGCTAGAAAACATTGATCTTCCTTACCATAAGCTGAAAAGTAAAATATTGACCCCATATCCTCTTAGGACCGGTTCTATCAGTTTCATTTCTGAGGAGGGTGGGTTGAAAACACAACAGACTTTGGCGGAGACACATGGGGGAATCTTCTCCTCATGGCTCCGATATAACCAACTGATTAACTATATATCGCACCACAAACACAGATCAGACTTTGGGAGAACCCTTACACACTTTGAGAAACTTTGCACACATCCTAGTTATCCTACCCATTTGATTTCCAAATTATATAAACTTATCGCTGCCCCCTCCACAGCCTCTCTCCCATCATATACAACTTCATGGCACCGGGAACTGAACCAAGAAATAGATCCTGAAAAGTGGCTGAGAGCATTTAGGCTCATTAAGTGCTCCTCGGTTTCAGCAAAAGTACAAGAAATTCACCTTAAGCTAACTAGCAGATGGTACTTGACACCATTAAGACTGAGTAAGATGTTCCCCGGCACAACCAACACTTGTTGGAGAGGGTGTGGGGAAGTGGGTTCTCTCCTTCATATCTGGTGGAGTTGTCCCCGCTTGACTTGTTATTGGAAGACGGTGTTCCAGGCTATGTCGGACGTGCTGGGAACAACGGTTCCGCAAGTGCCTGAGACATTAATATTCTGCTCTGTGCCCCAACTAACAGCAAGGGGCAAAAGAGCTTTGTTTCTACTTATGTTGACAGCGGCCAAAAAGATCATTCCAAAATACTGGAAAACACAAACAATCCCCTCAGAGCAGGAATGGCGGAGCCAGGTGGAGGATCTGCTATTATTAGAGAGATACCATTACCTGAAAGTCCACAAATTAGATATCCATGATCTTTTAGTTGCATACTGGAACAAAACCATATAGTATTGTTGTCCATTTAGCTAGGGACCGGGGTCCTATCCTATGTGGAGCGACCCTGCTCCAGGGCTCGCCATACCTCCTTCCCCTTCGCCATTAGTGTCGTTTTTTTTTTTTTTCCCCCCCCTTTTCTCCCTTCCCCTCTCTCCTTCATCCCTTCTATTCTAACGCTTTCTCTCTTTCACTCTCCGGAACCTTCCGGTCACCACCCTTATCTGCACATACAATGTTATACATTCTTGAATGGAAAAAAGGAAAATGAGGTTTCACCTTTTAGATAGAATCCGAAAGAGACCAATCACTCACGGTGAATTTCCCAAACGACAAGAACTATATTAGGCTGAAGATTAAGTTTCATTATCGTATAGCTAGATTGTATTAACTCTCAGTTCGCAACATCTTTAAAACTATGTACTAATTATTGTCAATGGAACTATTGTGTCAATATCGTGTAATGGTGTTTGTCTCAACTTTTATTTGACTTGTTTGGTGAACCTCAATAAAAAATTTAATAAAAAAAAAAAAAAAAAAACATAGTATGACCTTGAACTTGGCTGAACCGATACACGTTGGAATTTGTCAATGTTACTCACAAATCTCTGTCTCTTATAATTACGCTATTTCTGTTACAGTACATGCCATACATGGTTCTTGAAATATTTAAGGAATATCCAGGGTTCCCAGGTCTCTTTCTTGCTTCTGCATACAGTGGGACACTAAGGTGAGATGCAAATCATTATAGTGTACAAATAAAAGGTTATATAGTCTATCCTTATTAGAGAGTCGGTGCTTGCAGATAATTCTGTCCGTTGTTTCCAGTAATGTTTTTGAAATACATTAAGGGCTAGATTACAAGTGGAGCGTTAAATTGTCGTGCACCAGCGAATGGGCAAATTTGTTTGTGGGGGTGCAATAATTAACCAGCTCTTACAAGTGTCTGGTTATTGGTACCGAAAGTTTGCGGTAGCAATTAGTGCTCAGAAAATTACCAGAGATCCGATCTCTGGTCAGTTTTCTAAAAGTTCCCCAAATGCCCTCAAAATAGAGGGCATTGTAGTTTTTTTAATTACACTTTGCTGCTTTTTGTCGGATCATTTTTTATGTATCATCATAGATGCAGTTTCTCCCCCAGTGAAGTGATATTAAAGCACTTTTGGGAGTTTGCAATACCTAACATACACTGGGGCCTATTTAACAAAGGTCTGTCAGACAGTGCGGATTAGGTCCGACAGACATCGCTGAATGCGGAGAGTAATACGCTCTCTGTATTCAGCATTGCACCAGCAGTTCTTGTGAGCTGCTGGTGCAACGCTGCCCCCTGCAGATTCACCAGCAGGGGGCTGTCAATCAACCCGATCGTACCGCTGCTTCATAACTGGTGTTTCTGGCGAGCCTGCAGGCTCGCCAGAAACACGTGCCCTAAGCTCCATCCGGAGCTTGATAAATGGGCCTCACTATTTACTGATATTTTGTTACAATATTACACTTATTTTTTTATTTTTTTTTAACCACCAATGTTCATGGTCATATCTCCATTTTTTTGGTTCTCAGACTCCATATAATGTGTCATAGCATTACTTGACAGCTCTTTATAAATAATGTTTTTCAGTTTTAGAAAGTCTTGTCCGACATTGTGATACAAAGGTAACAAGATAAACTCATTGTTGAAGTGACACGAAAAACAAAATTAAACACTTGTGATTTAGATAAAACCTACAATTTAAAAAAAAAGCAAAACACCCAATTATGGACCAGATTACAAGTGGAGCTCTATCGTTAGCGTGAGGAGTACAAACGCTATAGCAAGATTCAGTGTTTTTTGTACTTGAATCCATATTACAAGTGGCTCAGTGTTTAAATTACTGCAAATTAGTTTGAGTGAACTCGTGGTAATTTATGCATCCCATATTTTCTATGGGCGGTGTTGAGCAGCAATATGAGATCATATTATAAATTAAAAGTTAATGTGAACGCTCAAGCGAATTAGCATTTTATGGTCAAACTTTTTACAAGACTTGAAAGTTTGTGTAAAGAGTTTGGACGGAAAAAGTTGCACTACACTGTACTATTAACCCCTAAACCACCACACCCTCACATTGCAAAGTACCCCGCTACACTAGTAACACCTAAACCGCCACACACCCACATCGCAAACTACCCCACTACACTATTAACCCCTTCCCTACTGGGATTTTCAGATAAAAACTTGCACAAAATACCACAGAATTTTTAGCATTTTCGCTATCACTCATTTAAACAGAAAAAAACATTGTTTAAATAACTTGCCCCAATAAACCGGAAGTTTGCGGTTCAATTTGGATGCTATTAGATCTTTTTATGGAAGATCCCAACTCAGTACTAATTGATCAAACTTGTTCTAATGAAGAGACCATTCTCCTGGATGGACGTACTGATGATTTAGGTAATCTGCTTCCCAATTGTTCACTACCGGAATGTGAATGGTCGATACAGTGCAGTGGTTTTCCTCTGCCCAAGACAGAATGTGAAATACCTCCCGCATTGCTAAGGGACTTCGAGTCCCTCCCTGATGATCGCTGTATACCACGGCAGTGATGTCTGACTGGAATCAAAATAATTTTTCCTGTTGTTCTAGGATGTTCATAGGTTACCTTGCTTCCTGAGGGGACCATACTCCCTGCTCCCTTTGTGACTCCCAAACAGCACCCCAACCATTCAGACTTTCGGTTATTTGTAGAGCGCCAAAAGATTCCGCAGTGCTATCAACAAAGGCAGAGTACAACAAAACAATTATATTGATCAAATGGGTAGAGGGCCCTGCCAAGAGTCGCACTGTTGTAGTCAGCTCTTAAGAAGGTGATCTGCAAACAGCTGGACTCTTAGGCATACATGCTAAGGGGATACAGGGAATAGCAATGAAGGAGAGGAACTGGTATAAAGAAAGGTTAGCGTAGGTTGTATGCATCCCTGAACAGTAGAGTCTTTAGGGAGCGCTTGAAGCTTTCAAAACTAGGGAAGAGTCTTGTGGAGCGAGGCAGAGAGTTCCACAAGATGGGAGCCAGTCTGGAGAAGTCCTGTAAATGGTAGTGTGATGGGGTAACAAGAGAGGAGCAGAGTAGGAGGTCATGAGCAGAGCGAAGGGGATGGGAGGGAGAGTATCTGGAAACAAGGTCTGAGATATAGGAGGGAGCAGTGCAGTTCAGGGCTTTGTATGTCAGAGTGAGAATTTTGTGTTTAATCCTAGAGGCAAGAGGAAGCCAGTGAAGGGATTGGCAGAGAGGTGCAGCAGATGAAGAGCGACTTGTAAGGAAGATGAGTCTGGCAGAGGCATTCATTATGGAGTGTAAAGGAGCTAGGCAGCAGCTAGGGAGACCAGAGAGGACAGAGTTGCAGTACTCAAGGAGGGAAAGGATGAGAGAGTGGATTAAAATCTTAGTTGTGTCTTGTGTAAGGAAATGTCTAATTTTAGCGATGTTTTTAAGGTGGAAGTGGCAGGCTTTAGCCAAGGACTAAATGTGAGGAGTGAAAGAAAGATCTCAGTCAAATGTGACCCCGAGACATCGGGCATGTGGGGAAGGGGTAATGATGGAGTTGTCAACAGTTATAGAGGGATTGGAGGTGTAGATTTTGGAAGAAGGGGGGAATATAAGGAGCTCAGTTTTGGAGAGATTTAGCTTGAGGTAGTGGGAGGACAGCTAGGAAGAGATGTGAGAAAGAGAGTTAGATGATTTGGGTGTCATCGGCATACAAATGATATTGGAAACCGTGGGACTTTATTGGGGAACCTAATGATGACATGTAGATTGAGAAGAGTAAGGGACCGAGGACAGAGCCTTGCGGTACCCCGACAGAAAGTGGTGACGGGGCAGAGAAATCCCCAGAGAAGGCTACACTAAAGGTACTGTTTGACAGATGCTGTGTCACAGATGCCGAAGGATTGGAGGGTTTGGAGCAAAAGAGGGTGGTCAACAGTATCAAAGGCTGCGGACAGATCAAGGAGGATAAGCAGAGAGAAGTTGCCTTTTGATTTTGCTGTAAGTAGGTCGTTGGTAACATTAACGATTGCTGTCTCTGTGGAGTGATGGGGACGAAATCCATATTGCAGTGGGTCAGGGAGGTAGTTTAATGTAAGGAAATGGGATAGGCAGGCATATACTAGTTTTTTGAGAAGCTTTGAGGCAAGAGGGAGTAGGGAAATAGGGCGATAGTTGGATGGGGAGGTTGGATCAAGGGAATGTTTTTTGAGGATAGGTGAAACCAGTGCATGTTTCAGAGATGAGGGAAATATACCGGTGCTGAGGGAGAGGTTGAAAATGTGTGTGAGTATAGAAGTAAGGGTAGAAGAGAGGGAGGGGAGTAGCTGTGAGGGGATAAGGTCAAGGGGACAGGTAGTGAGGTGAGAGCGCAGTATAAGTGCCGAAACTTCTTCCTCAGTAACAGGGGAGAAAGAGCTAAGTTTATGGCTATGTAAAGGTTAATTTTTAATTTTGGGGTGTTTTTTTAAAGGGGGGGCTTTAGTTTTAAAACAGGCATAACTGTGGGGTTTTTTTCTAGTAATTTTTTTTAATGTTAGGTTTTTTATTTTTATGTAGTGGTAGTTTTTTTTATTTTTATATAAACGTAAGGAATTTTTTATGTAATGGTAGGTTTTTTATTTTTGTAACTTACGGGGTGTTAGGTTAGTGGGTGTTGGGGGGCTAGCTGTTAGGAGGTTAGGGGGTACTTTTCAGTGGGCTATGTGTCAGTTTAGGGGTTAATAGTGTAGGGAGTTAATTATGGTGGGCTTTGCGGCGGTTTAGGGGTTAGCGTAGGGAGTTAATTGCGGTGGGCTATTAGGGAGTAGGGAGTTAATTGCAGTTTATGGTATTAATAGTGTAGTGGGGTAATTTTCAGTGGGGGTTGTGGTGCTTTCGGGCTTATAAGAGTAGGAGGCTTATTACGGTTTTCTGGGTTCCCTGAAACTTCACTAGACGGAGACTTTTTTTTTGTGAGTTGGGTAGTGTGCTCGCAAAATTTTTACTTTAACTCATAATAGGAGCGTACCCCATGGGTGTAAAAAGCCTTAGTCTCATAAAGTTAACGTGTGAGCAGGAGGGCAAATTAGAACTCCACTCGTAATCTAGCCCTAAATTTTGTTGCTAAATTAGCCCTTTTGCTTTGTATCCTTTGGCGACACTTAGCACCTTTCTATGAGAGTGTGCACGTGACTTGAGCAGTATATGTATAACATTGTTACAAACATTGTTGCAACCACTGTTTCCACATAGTCTAATCTAAAAAAAAAAAAACTAAGACTAACCCCAAAGTTGGTACTCACCGTTGATGATGGGCGGCACTCCATCTTCATCCCGGTCTGCGCTCTATCTTCATCTTCTTCCTTCTTCATCCCAGCATCTGCGGTCCATCTTCTATCTTCATCCTGGTGGCAGCGGCAAGGTCAGCGGCGATGGCAGTGGTGACGTTGGTCCTCCTCTTCAGACCTTCAACACGGAGGTACTCTTCATGCGGTCTACAGCCGCACACTGAAGAGTAAATGAGAGGTACCTCTTTTATATAAGGGTACCCTTGCATTCCTATTGGCTGATTTGAATCTTCAAATTCAAATCAGCCAATAGGATGAAAGGAAAAAGTCGACCCATCATCATCTGGTTTTTTTTATTTTATTTGGGCAGCAAAAGAGGTGAATGCCCTTTTAAGGGCCATGCCCATCCAAATGCCATTTTCAGGGCAATGAGTAGTTAAGTTTTTTTTAGGTAGGTATTTTTATTTTGGGGGGTTGAGGAAGTGGGGGTTGTAATATTAGGAGGTTATTGTCTTTTTTTTTTTTTTACCAAAGGAGCTGTTCGCTTTAGGGCAATGCCCTACAAAAGGCCCTTTTAAGCGCTATTGGTAGTTTATTTGAATAGGGTTTTTTTATTTTGGGGTGGAGTTTTGTTTTTTTTAAGGGGTATTAGAATAGGATTTATTTATTTATTTTGGTAATTTCATTTGTTATTTTGTTTTGTAAGGGTAGATTTTTTTTTTTTTTGTAATGGTAGGGGGTTTTTTTTTTCTAAATGTTAGGTTTTTTATTTTTTGTAAATGGTAGTTTTTTTATTTTTTTATGTTTTTTTCTTTACTGTAATGGTAGTTTTTTTTATTTTAAGGTAAGCTTAGCTTTAATTTAATTTTACAGGTAAGTATTTTTTTTAAGGTAGTTAGGATTTTTTTTAGTAAATTTATGGGTATTTGATTTTGGGTTAAGTTAGGGGTTGTTAGGTTATGGGGTTTAGATGTTAGTTTATTACTTTGTGTTGTGGGGGGATGGTGGTTTAGGGGTTAATAGTTTATTAATGTAGTTTGCCTTGTTGGGGGATGGCGGTTTAGGGGTTAATAGTTTATTTATGTAGTTTGTGTTGTGGAGAGATAGCGGTTATGGGGTCAATAGTTTGTTTATGTAGTTTGCGTAGTGGAGGGATGGTTAATAGTATTAAATAGGGTTGGCAGATGTGGGGGATGGTGGTTTAGGGGTTAGTAGTGTAGTTTAATTTTTGCGATGTGGGGGGATAGCAGTTAATAGTATAATTTAGTCTTTGGGATGTGGGAGGATTATGGTTTCGTTGTTAAGAGTGTAGTTCATGGGTGTACGTGTAGTTTGCAATGTATTTTTGTTGTGTTTTATGCAACTTTTTATTTTCGAAACGCAGTTTACCACAGCTCATAGATCTCAGTAAGGATTGAAGTGCAATGTTATATCAGCGAAAGAAAATGGATCGCAAAATCCCGATGGCGCTACCACAAAACCATTTGCGCCGCACTTGTAATCTAGCCCACAATGTTTTATTACTGCACAATGCATCTCACTTGTTTTATTTGTAATGTTTACCGCCCCTAAAAAGCTTTATCTAAATCGTACAAGTTTAAATTTGATTTCGATGTCCCTTTAATTGAGCTGTAACTAAAGCATCCTACATGATTTCATTGGTAACACACAAGAACAACATTAGCAGTGTGAAACTTATTATGACAAACTAACAATCGTTAGCTTTTAATTCATATTTGTAGGTGATGTCAATGTTTATTTTATGTGTTTTTTTCTTCTTATCGCCCTAAGTACAGTGTCCACGAGCATAAATGCAATGGCAGCAGTAACTGTGGAGGATCTAATAAAACCGCAGAGGCCTAACATTCCTGCAAAGAAACTGATGTATATTTCAAAGGGGCTCTGTAAGTGTCTATTTAAAAAAAATCAGTATGTTTTACTTTTTAACAAATAAGGTTTTAAAATGACACATTAAACTTTGAGGAAAAATAGTGCACCTTTTAGAAAACTGTTTGTTTCTTTCCAGTCAATCAAATTGAGTTTTTAGTGGCAGCATTGTTCTCATAGCTGCTCTATTTTAGTGTTCTGATTATACTCCAGTGTTTTTTTAGTGATATGTCCCTATATGTAAGTGAGACTGGCTTTTGATGGTTGGTCTCCATTGAGGTTATAGACCCAGTTGTTATGAAATTGGCACCTATATCACATAAGCAACTTATTGTATAGTAAATTACCCCTACCTGACATTATACAGCTGCCCCTTCACAACAAATACACCAAACATGTACCTCCTCACAACAACAAAAATTGAACCTCATTTTCCCAATGCCCCCGCTACTATTAACCACAAAAGTATAATCCTCCTCTCTCAAATACCCCTAACGATTGACCCCGTCCTCCACTATGCAATTAACCGTAAGCACAACCTACAATCACCAAAACTAAACTTAAAGGGCCATAATACCCAAATGTTTAAACACTTGAAAGTGATGCAGTATTGCTGTAAAAAGCTGACTAGAAAATATCACCTAAACATCTCTATGTAAAAAAGAAAGATATTTTACCTCAAAAGCTCCTCAGTAGCCACATCCCATTGTAAAGGATTTCTAAGCAGCATTTTAGTGTGTCTGTCCTGGGACAGCTGAAAGGATGAGCCTCGTGCACTCTCATATTATTTCACCAATCAGGTAAAGGAAGCTTACTATGAAATCTCATGACAGTTAAGTCAAATCTCATGAGATCACAGTAAGAGTTCATGACCTCAGCACTGCTGATACTGATTGGCTGCTGTTCATTTCTTCATTGTTTTTATTTTTTTACCTGCAGCTGGGAGCAGCCGAGTATAACTTTTTACACAGAACTTACTCTGCTGAGCTGAGGAAATTGTGAGGTAAAATATCTTCCTTTTTTACATAGAGATGCTCAGGTGATATTTTCCTGTCAGCTTTTTACAGTTATACTGCATCAGTTTCAAGTGATTTAGCATATGAGTATTATGTCTCTTTAATGTCTGACCCAATTCACACACTGCAATTATTAAGCATAATCCCCTAATCTAAGCAACCCCACAGCAATCACTCCCTACACTATTTCTCCCCAACTAAAATACCCCTCAAAACCCTACCTCATACCTTACACAAAAACTGCTGTATGGGCAGATGTTGTTTTAGACCTTAAAAATAGTGGGGGTAACACAAGATTTCACAAAGCCATATATACAGGGTTTAGGGAGATTGAGGTTCTTCTTTTTTCTTTTTTTACTAATGTTCTTATTTAAATCCCTCTTTTATCTCAATTCCTGTCCTGGTTAGAGAAAAAAGGATGTGTAAAAAGGGATGACTTACACATTAAAGCATCTTGACATTTTTAACAAATGGATTTGCTATAACTTTGAATGGAGTTGTTAGTGTCCCCTGCATCCTCTTGAACTGACCCTGCATGTGATTTTAAAGGGACAGATTACCCTAATTCTTTCATCATGACATAACTGATATTGCATGTGCTATCCCTACCTATACTGAAAGTTTCTATACTTAAAAGGACAGTGTGTACACTTATATTTCTACACTTTAATGTGTTCCCAGCTGTCCATTTTACGTACTGGAGTGTATTAAATTGTTTTCAAATAGCTTCTTCACCTTTTATTTTGTAATTTGAAAAAACTGATTTTGTCTATTGTTTCCCCATCCATACTGAACATTTCTGAACTTAAAGTGATTGTAAATCCTAGCGTTTGTGAAACGCTAGGATTTACAATTGGATCAAATAAAGAGGACTTTCATTCATGAAATATAAAATACTTCATGCTGAAAGCTCCTTTATTTGTTTGAAGCGATTCTCCATACTGAGCTGCTCAGGCAGCCCACGGCATAACGCTATTTGCTGTGAGGTGACTTTTCCACCTCTTAGCAAATAGCCGTGCATTCCAACTGGCGCCAAGAGGATACTGCGAGAGGATGCTGCGAATATACCTGTAACCCCTCAGGTGGAGGCTAGAGAACGGTTCCTGCGATGCCTGAGGGCAGTTATGGCTGTCAGATTACCCACTAGGGCTCTGGAAAGCACATAACAGAGGTAATCCTCATCCATGTTTTACAAAGAGTTTTAAATCTTGTTGGAGTGAAGTTGCCAAGGGGTACTGGTTCCCAAGTCAGGTCTGAGCCCACAAATCATATAAAAAAATGAATCAACTCTTGATACTGGAGCACCTCTGAAATCTATAACCTCTCTCCTCAGAGGCCAATAACAAACTGGAGAGGGAGAGGAGGTGGGAGGGGCTAAAGCTCTGTGAGGGTTATTGATCTCCTCCTGATAGGCTGGAATATATCCCACATGTTATGAAGCTATGGACTTTCATCAGCTAAGAAGGAAAATACGGAAATCCATTTTCCCTACATGCTCAACCCATTTCAATGGATTGTGGTTAAAAAAAAAAAAAAACATCTATTTCATATACAAAAATAAACCCAAAGAAACTATTTTTTATGCATTTTATAATCTACAGCTGGTGTAACAAGTCATTGGAAAAAAGCTATTTTACAGTACACTGTCCCTTTAATCCTTATTATTATTATTACTACATGTATTTCAATATTTTTAGAACTGAATCCATGAACATGTTTAAGTTTGCAGAGTTTGAATAGTTTGGAACAAAGGGTCTGTGCAGTTTGCAGGGTTTGTGCAGTTCTAGGATTCCTATACAGAAAATAGGACATTTATAAAATTTTCCCAATTTGGGATCAGCCTGCAAATTATGGAATAATTGAAAGGTTTCTCATTATTATTGTATCTATTATAAATATTATTATTACTATTATATGCCTCTAACATTTCCCACTAGCATCTTGTACCTGGAGGTTTGAGGGTATAGTCATTGTTATTTATTGTCCAAGTTTCAGTGATCTGGGGACAGTCAGGAGTGACGGTGTGGGCAGAGTTTGGGGGGTTTTTCATGGTGGTCACTGGTTTCAGTTTATGAAAACAGGGACATTTACGGGAAAGGAAGAGAGGATGGAGAGACAGGAGATGATGGAGAGACAGGAGAGGATGGATAGACAGGAGAGGATGGAGAGACAGGAGAGGATAGAGAGACAGGAGAGGATAGAGAGACAGGAGAGGGTGGAGAGACAGGAGAGGATGGAGAGACAGGAGAGGATGGAGATGATGGAGAGACAGGAGAAGATGGAGAGACAGGAGAGGATGGAGAGACAGGAGAGGATGGAGAGACAGGAGAGGATGAAGAGACAGGAGAGGATGCAGAGACAGGAGAGGATGGAGAGACAGGAGAGGGTGGAATTGATGGAGAGACAGGAGAAGATGGAGAGACAGGAGAGGATGGAGAGACAGGAGATGATGGAGAGACAGGAGAGGATGGAGAGACAGGAGAGGATGGATAGATAGGAGTGGATGGAGAGACAGGAGAGGGTGGAGATGATGGAAAGACAGGAGAGGATGAAGAGACGGAAGAGGATGGAGAGACAGGAGAGGATGGAGAGACAGGAGAGGATGGAGAGACAGGAGAGGATGGATAGACAGGAGTGGATGGAGAGACAGGAGAGGGTGGAGATGATGGAAAGACAGGAGAGGATGAAGAGACAGGAGAGGATGGAGAGACAGGAGAAAATACTGCACATAAAAATAGCTGTTTGAGGCAATTTGCAGCATTTTTAAAAAAAAAACATACATTACTGCTTTTGCTTCTTGGCCTCACTAGGGGGTGTGGTTAAATTTTTTACACAAAAAATGCAACTGGTGTTTAATGTTTCTTTAAAGGGACATGAAACCCAAAAGTTTTCTTTCATGATTCAGATAGATCATACAATTTTAAACAACTTTCCAATTTACTTCTGTTTTCTAATTTGCTTTGTTGCAGAAGCAGCAATACCCTACTGGGAGCTAGCTGAAGGCATTGGGTGAGCCAATAACAAGGCATTTATGTGCAGAGACTAATCAACAGCTCCTGAGCCTACCTAGGTATTCTTTTCAACAAGAGATACCAAGAGAACAAAACAAATTAGGTTATAGAAGTGAATTGGAAGGTTGTTTGAAGTGAAAGTAAATCTTAGCGTTGTACAAACGCTAGGATTTACTATTGAAACAATTAAAGGGCACTTTTATTCATGAAGTATAAGATACTTCATGTAGAAAGCTCTTTTATTTGATTCAATCGGTCGCCGTTCTTAGCTGCTACAGCAGCACACGGATAAAAAACTTTTTGGCTAAGAGGTAACGTTTTCACCTCTTAGCCAATAGCTGTGCGGTAAATCCGGCTCCCATGGGCGCCAAGCAGGAATTACCGCACGGCTATTGGCTAAGAGGTGAAAACGGTAGCAGCTAAAAACGGCGATCGGATTGAATCAAATAAAGGAGCTTTCTATATGAAGTATCTTATACTTCATGAATGAAAGCGCCCTTTATTTGTTTCAATAGTAAATCCTAGCATTTGTACAACGTTAGGATTTACTTTTACTTTCAAATCACATGCTCTGTCTGAATTATAAAAGAATAAAGTTGGGTTTCATATCCCTTTAAAATGGGCTCATTTATTACAGCAAAAAAGATGGTGTGATATTGATGAAGCTGACCTTATTACTGAAATAAAATGACAACATAATGGGGATTTCAATCAACACATGGTATTATGGGAAATACTGGTTATAAGCAAGCTGTTGGCAGGTCCAAAACTGCTTCCCCAGAGGGATTTATTTAAATGGAAACAATCACTGGAGGTTATCTCTGAAAGTAAAATCACCTTATCCATAACCTTGCTGAAAATCACTCAGGTGTGGACAAATTATTTAAATAAACCTGTTTTAAAACCCCTGTTGCATGACTTACATTAGCTGAAAGCTTGCAGCTCTTGACAATTAAAACATTTAAGGGATATGAAACCCAACAATTTTCTTTTGTGTTCAGGCAGAGGAGCCGAATTATCAAGCAGTTATGAAGCAGCGGTCTAAAGACGGCTGCTCCATAACTTGTCCGTCTGCTCTGAGGCTACGGACATCAATCCGCCCGATCCTATACTATCTGGCTGATTGACACCCCCTGCTAGTGGCCGATTGGCCGCAAATCTGCAGGGGGCGTCAGTGCACAAGCAGTTCACGAGAACTGCTTGTGCAATGATAATATGCTGTCGGCATTTATCGATGTGCGGCAGACATGATCGGCCCCAGAGTATACCATTTTAAAAAGGTTTCCAATTTATTTCTACTATCAAAATTTGCTTAATTCCCATGATATTCTGTGTTAAAGAGATACCTAGGTAGGCATCTGGAGCATTACATGGCAGGAAATCCTGCTGTCGTCTAGTGCTCTTACATTTGTGCAATACTGCTGTCATATAGTGCTCCAGAAATGGGCCAGCTCCTAAGCATACATCCCTGCTTTTTAACATAAGATACCAAAGAGACTTAAGAAAAATTAGTAAAGTAAATTAGAAATTTTTAAAAAATTGCATGCTCCATCTGAATCATAAAAGAAAAATGTGTGTTTCACATCCCTTTAAGAAATAGACACCGAGATTACAAGATCTGTTTTATGACTCAGGTATGCGTTAGTTACGTGTACGTTATTTCCAATGTGCACTTTTCTTAACGTTGGAATTATGAGTCTCAAAACAACCTCGTAACACGTCGCGGTAACATGACTACCGCGTTTATATTTTACGCGTAATCACAGCAGAGTTAAACATTCTCCCATAGAGATCAATGATAAATGAAAGAAGCACGGATTTTTCAGCTAACACTCGATCTCGCGAGAAATACGCACTGCTCTGTCATATTACGTATACGGAATAATACACAACAAAAACACAGCTCAGATGTACAAACAACAATCACTCAACATAGCACATACGCATTACACATTCACAATCGGAAAAGAAAAAGAATGCACAACATTTACACTAAACGAGGAATACATAAATACATTACGATCTTGCAACACGGAACAAAACAACACGAAAAAAGAATTGCACACTCATACACAAACAAAACATTCGCATTCAAGATTACGGAACATTAGTACAAATAAACATTTACAATACTTTACAAAAATACGACACCATCACAAATATGAATTTACATTTACAGATAATATTTTTGGACAATGTTATGCAAAACGATCACTATGACATCATCGCATTATACACATTACACAAATACTAACTCAATATGAGCATGTGCAAATTCACACAACTAATACACATTGCACACATACAAATTACTAACAAAGCACACCTGAACATACTTTACTTGGCAAACCGGTACGTCATTAAACATTTACATAGGGTATATAAGCACGCTACAAGCATGGCTTCTTTGACTGTGTTGCTGGCGGATTTTGTGAGATTATAGAGATTTAGTGAGTTACTGTTATTGTGAGAGTTAGTGTTAGTGTGAGCGAGTGAGTTAGTGTTATTGTGAGAGTTAGTTAGTGGTAGTGTGAGATAGTGAGTTAGTGTTAGTGTGAGATAGTGAGTTAGTGTTAGTGTGAGAGTTAGTTAGTGTTAGTGTGAGAGTTAGTTAGTGTTAGTGTGAGAGCCAGTTAGTGTTAGTATGAGATAGTGAGTTAGTGAGAGAGCATTAGTGAGCGAGAGTTTGTTTGGGTGAGTGTGCGAGTGGTTTTTCTGAATACTTATATTAACACATTTACATGCAAACACATTCAATACATACATACACTTATCAATAACACTACATACACTCCATACCCCATCCCCTCTCATACTACACTTCATACCCCATTCCCTTTCATCCCATACCCCATTCCCTTTCATCCAATACCCCATTCCCTTTCATCCCATACCCCATTCCCTTTCAGCCCATACCCCATTCCCTTTCAGCCCATACCCATCCCATAGTTAGATTTTGTTTACATATCCTCATTTTAGTCTTTTTCTACATTTTTGTCTGTTTAATACCCCTTACCCTCTTTTATTTATACCCCTTTAACACTTTTTGCACTTTCTACTGTTTGTTATTTATTTTGACCCCCTTTCATTTGGGCAAATTCACTTTGTGTTTGAGTATGTCGGGAGGGGGGATAGGGGGCAGATTAGCCCGGAACTATTAGAGTTCCTAAGGATTCAGTTTAGAGAAGAGATTATAGAGGAGGTCAGGCAGGAGGTTAGTCAGGAGAGAGGGAGGGGGAGAGGGAAGGGAACGGGACAGGAAGGGGGAGAGGAAGGGGGAGAGGAAGCGGTGGGTGGACCTGGCCACTTTGTTCAAGATGAACAAGTGGCTGGGCCCAGTGGCGTGCAGTGTAGAGCTTCACAGTCCGGGAAATAGAGGCTCACATCACAGGGGAAAGCTAAGCTGAGTAGGGAGGCGAGATATACCATGGATGAGAAGGAGGCCCTCATAGAGGCTCATATGGAGAGGGCTAGGAGGCTGCAGGCTCAGAAGGCCACCCCTAAGGAGAAGAAGAAACTATGGCTGGAGATCAGGGATGCCGTTAATGCAGTTGGGCTCCATAACAGGGATGTCAAGTCTATACAGCATCGCTACTGGGACTGCAAAATGGAACTAAAAAGAAAGCTCTCAAGGGAGAACCAATATCTAACAGGGACCGGTGGCGGTCCTGAAATGATCGTTGAATATTCTCGATGGGAGGAAATGCTGCGTCCCAGCATCTCTGAGGTGGCCATAGTCGGTATCGGAGGAGTCAATACCGGGAACCTGCCACTCTCATCTGACAGTAAGCTCATTTAATAATCTCTTTACATAAAAAAAAATGTATTTAAGGATATGATTAACGCAATTACGCTTTTTTAGACATTATTATGTAAACGCATTCACAATTACCTTGCGAAAGTTGCATTTCACGAAAAGCCATCACATTAGTATCTAGTCTACAGATTAGGTGTGCATTTAAACAGACTGAAAACAAACACAAAAACACATTTAGATTGACCATATAGATATCTGAAACACGGTTTGGAAAATGCGGAAATAGTACTGATTGCTTTTGCTTACAATAGAATTACAAAGGCAGCCTCATTAATACACTTTCAAATACAACATTTACATCTTTATTTGGAACTGTGCTAATATCTTGATTTCTTTCTTTTTACAATATACAGAGTCTGAGCCCGTTGAGGAGGCAGCACAGCAACCATAGGCTCCTCCTTCACCCAGGCATGAGAGTGGTGCAGATGACTCACCACCTAGGAGAGACATGGAAGACATCCCTCTACCCTCATCCTCTGAAGAAGCCCCCACTGCAGAAGAGATCCCTGCAGCAGCCCCTCCTGCACCAGCATCCCACCGTGCACCAGCAGCTACTGAGGAGGAGATACCAGCAGAGATAGCAGAGCTGCAGATATTAAAAGATTTTCTAGAAGAGATACGTGCCTCCCAGAGGGAACAGGCGGAAAGCAAAGTCCAGCTGACGGAAGCAATTAATGATATACGCCAAGACCAAAGAGAGATTCGCCAAGACCAAAGAGAGATCTTGAATACTCTTAAGGATATATTGCAGGTCCTCCGGGAGGCGCATAACACACCATCTGCTGCTGCCCCATCTGCTGCTGCTGGACCATCTGATCCGGGGCCATCTGCTGCTGGACCATCTGCTCCTGGCCCTCCTCCATCTCATCCTCAATCTCCTCCTCAGCTGGGTGATCCCATTACTCCTCCTTCCCCTCTTCCCCAAACATCACCTAGGAGAACTTGTCGGAGGGGGCAGTTGCCCCCCTAGAGCCTTAGTCTTGTGGGAAGAGGGGAAGGAAGAGGAAGTAAAAAAATGTTATATATATTTTTAGTTATTTAATGTGTAATGGATAGGTATGTGATAATGTGGTCTTCTTACACTTGTGGAGCACACTCTGTATATAATCTGCTTCTATGGGACAGGGTCCATTGAGGCAGATTGTTTGCAGAGTGTGTTTTACAAGTGTGTGGAGACCACATCATCACATACCTATCCTTGTTGATTACATTGATTGGTTTCTGTGATGTGATGTCCAAACTGTTTCCCTAATCTCAAACAAAATGACCATTACAATTATACATGATGGCATATCACTGTTTTGATGCCAGCAACACATCTTAAAGGTACAGTCAGAACATTAATTATTGTTGGTTACAAAGAAAACACTTTATTACGCATGATCAAATTTTGAAAAACAAGACTTAGAGAAATACACGTTTTATTTCTGTGATTAACCTTGTATCTATGCCTTTGAAAAATGACCACTTATTTCAGTTCTTTTGACAGACCGGCATTTCAGCCAATCACTGATTAATCCAGGGTAACTATACTGCATGAGCTCAATGTTTTCTATATGAAACACAAAAAATAATGCCCTCTAGTGGTCAAAATACATTCAGATTAGATGCACTCTTCATCAATGAGCAGATGAACCTCCTAGGTTTAGCTATCAACTAAGAACACCAAGAGAACTAAGATAAATTGGTGATAAAAGTTTGAGATATATTTTCTAAAAATTGCAATTTTTGAGATTTAAATCATTACTGTTTTGCTTGACTTGACTGTCCCTTTAAACAAGAACATATGCTAGCATATACTAATCCTTAGAGATTGTTGGTATATCTACACATACTTGTTCAAACAAAAAAATATTTTAATAGGATACTAAGCAAGTACGCCATATTTCTCTCGACGTGTTAAATAAAGTCTATTTTATTAAAGATACATTATAGTGTTTGAATTTTCAATCTGGTTTCATGTCCTTTTAAGAGTTACATTAGAAATATATGCTCACAGTAATATATTTGGAGATTAACAATGTGTACACTCATTTTCATAGAACTGCATGTAATAGACACTACTATCAAGAACAAGATGCCCAGATACTGATATAAAAATCCATGATAAAATGGGTTAAAGACTTACTTAGAAACTCTCAGTTTAGCTATGTTGAAAAGTTAGCTGGAAAGCCCATTGCAAGTGGGAAATAAGACACTCCCCACTCCCCCTTCTTTTGCATATGAAAAGACCCTTTACACAAACAGGAGCAAGCTGGAGAAGGTAGCTGACGGTATTCACATCAAACTTTGTGGCTTGGTTAGGAGTCAGAAAATCACAGCAATGTTATTTAAAAATAAGCAAAACTATACATTAAAAAAAAAAAATATGGGCTATATAAATAGATCATCTACAAAACATATATGCAAAGAAAACATGAGTGTATAATGTCCCTGTAAGAAACAAAATCAGGACATAACATCTAGAATAAGTAGACATCTCATATATTTATCATATGATAAAGGTCAATGCATATTGATTACTTTATTCAAATACAAAAGCGCATCTTTAGGAATTAGATATGTAGAAAATTCAACACAACACAGTAATTATTTATAAAAAGGAAAATATTGTTGACAAACATATTAAACAAGATGGAGTATATTCATGGATTTGCACTTGCCTCAAAATATATTATGCATGGAAAACATATTGCCTTTCATTCGTTTCTTCAACGAGACAGCCATCAAAAGAGATTTTTGTGTTCTTTATCAGCTATGGTTCAACAATGTACATGATTGACACAATCCATAATCGTCATGGTTTTAAACTTGTCTTCTCATTCGCAAACGTGGGTTACATGCAAAATCAAATATTGCGGGACAACGTAATCCAATCAGACAAATTTAAAACCTTGGCATGTGACGTCTTAAGCAACATGGCGCATCCAAGATCGCGTAAAAACGTCATCTAATCAAAGGCGCATTCGAGATCGCGTAAAAACAGCATCCAATCCAAGAACTCATTTTACAGCTTGGCATGTGACATCAAGATTCACAGAGAGGATACTATTTCCATCAAATTCATAATTTACGTAGATGATCTCAGTTTAATAATCTTAGGATCATTTGTTAAAGGTGCATCAATTCACGAATAGTTTAGAAATGAACACATGGATGAGCCAACAACAACATACATATATATATATATATATATATATATATAAAACCAACAATCAATATCTAGAACCTCACTTTTCTGCATGATCTTTCAAAGATAAACCTTTCTGCAAAGTAAATCAAGAAAATAAAGAAAATTAAATAAGAGATGTAAATATTATATTTCTGGAAAATGTTATTAGATATCTGAATCCTGAAAGACCATTTTTGGGTTTCATGTCCCTTTAAGGATTAACCACATAAAAACATAAAATATAGATTTTAATAAATGACATAAATAAAGAGGACAAATAATATATTAATGACATGTATTTTATTATGATGTCATAAAACATAAAGAAATAAGATAACGTTACAAACATTCATATTGATAAATCAGCCCCATTGGAGCCATCTGACAAGGTGAAAGAGTGCATCACAGTCCTTGGAGGGAGTTGACAAGGGCCAACACAGCTCCATTGGAGCCATCTGACAAGGTGAAATAGTGCATCACAGTTCTTGGAGGGAGTTGACAAGGGCAAACAAAGGCCAACACAGCCCCATTGGAGCCATAGGACAAGGTGAAGGAATGCATCACAGTCCTTGGAGGGAGTTGACAAGGGCCAACACAGCCCCATTGGAGCCATCTGACAAGGTGAAAGAGTGCATCACAGTCCTTGGAGGGAGTTGACAAGGGCCAACACAGCCCCATTGGAGCCATTTGACAAGGTGAAATAGTGCATCACAGTCCTTGGAGAGAGTTGATACTGTATAAGATTGACACATTAAATATGTTCTTCAGAGATAAACCACTAAGATATTAAGACAAATCAAAACCCTATCAATCTTGAAAAATATATTTCTTTGGTTTATGACACACTGTGAAAATGGCAGTGATACCAACTCAAAAATAATTGGCATATATACATAATAGATATTCAACATCTAGTCAATACCATTTAGATATTAGAAAATGTGGATGTTGATTTAACAAAATGAAGATTGGAAACATTTACATTAATCAAATAAAGAAGATGTTTATAAAAAAACATTTTCTATTCAAATTCAATTTATGTATAATTAGATCAGTATAATGTCCCTTTAAGAAAGTATGTTCTAATGTGGATTTGTAATGATACTTACATCGGTGGCTGGGAAGGACAATCCAACACCCAGGTCAATGAAGGTGGGGACTGTGGTAGAAGTCTTGAGGGGGAGGGATGGGGGGAGGGATGGGTGAAGGGATGGGGCGAGGTGGGGTATTGTGCTGCCGCTCCGGGGGAGCCTGCAAAGCTGGGGAGTCAGGGGTCTGGTGAGTTGGTGGCTGTGCAGGTGGGGGAGCTTGACGGGTGGCAAAACGGGGAGAGCGGCGAGGGGGGGGGCAAGGGCTCTTTTTTTTAGAGGGACAGAACAGGAGTTGGAAGGTCCTGGAGTGGGTTCTGGCTGGGTAGGGGTGGGAGTGGTTTCTGGCTGGGTAGGGGCGGGAGGTTGATGCCCATAAGTGGAAGGTCCATCTGAAATATAGAACAAAAATATATATATACATATATGATATGGAAATATATTATTATCTTGCAAGAAATCAGGAATCAACATTATTTAAAGTCCAGATTCTTGTTCTCCTAAAATATTTAGACAAAGTCACAATAATGACTATGTTTTAAGTTATTGATTGATTTGAATCAAATATAATTAAGAAGAAGATTCAATTGATCCTTTAAACTCTGAATGTTCACTTTTATTTTTCATGTAACATTTAATAAATACATTACAAATCATATTTTTCAAAGTCAACATGTGCTAATATTTATGATTTGATAATATATTTATCTTTTGGACAATATTTTTGTATGCATGTATGCATTTGAGATTGAAATGCAATAGAGTTCTTTTAGACACATGCCCGTGGGTTTGTTTTGAAAATACAACAATTGAATAATATGGGAGTGTGTAATATGATCAAATTTAAATGGCCACTACACATAGCCTTTGAAACCAGGTAAACACTGATTTACATATCTAGTTCAGTGATTGCCTTTGTAATATTAAATTGACTAATTTGAAGCTTGATGCTTCAAACAATTACTATTCTTAATATATACACAGTAGATACTACCATTCATATTAAATATTCAGAATATAATCTTCTATATCTGATCTTAAATTGAATTTTTATTGTAATCTATCTTTTACATTAGGATTAAATGTATGTCATCCTAACATTAATAGACACATTCTGAAATGCATGATTTATTTCTGATGAATATTAATGTTTGTTTGAATGAAATGGACTGTCTACACAACTTTTTTTAAAAAAAAAATATTTACATATCATGCATCATGAAATTAAATGAATTAATTTCAATATGATTATGTTTGATGTATACTTAGAAGTGGTTTTGAAGTTCTAAACAATGATGACATAATGATATGGCCTGCACCTATGCACTCAGATGAATAGAAATGACTGTCTGTACAATCAGAAGATGCTTATTGTGGGTTTGCATGGAATATGCAATAATACATGTTAGATACATGTTATATATATTTGACGTACCATCAGACTCCAAGGGAGCCACTTCCTCCTCCATCTCATATGTTGTTCCAGCAATAACTGTAAAACATAATATGTTGTGTACATGTTAAAATCAAATATTATAAAATATGTTACTGGCGCTCAAGGACACACATCAATGTTGCATTAAAAAGATACGGAACTAAAGTTAGGAATTAATTACATCATTTTGATTGAGCATGCAAATGAACTAAGATTTGTAATTATCGATGAGCAATAATTTGATTTTAGTGTCTGTATTTTGAAAAAATTCGCAAAAGCTGAGTACATGGAACATTTAAGAGTTTTCATGTGTGTATCACTTGATGATTGTTGTCTAAATATATACTAAATAGAAACATTGTCAGGGTGCCAGGAATCAGACTGAGACGAGAAGTGCAAAAATAATCACACCTTTATTAATAGCAAAAAATAATAAAAAAGTCCACAAGACAAATACCAAGCCAGGAGTCAAAACCAGAGCTGGTAGTCAGACGAGCCGAGTAAGGAGCCAAAGCAAATAGTCAGACGAGCCGGAATCAGGAACAAGGAAAACAGCAGAGTCAGGAACAAGCCAGGGATCAGGAACCAGGAAGGACGTCAGACAGCCAGGTAACACACAGGAACTCTCACAAACAGGTCTGAGACAACGCAAAGGCAAAGCATACTGAACAGAGGCCCTTTAAATAATAAGTGATGAAATCACAATTCTGAGACTGCATCCTGTCTCACATGGGGGATGCACACCAGTCTGGCCATAAAAGGAAGTGCAGGAAATGAGCAGCATCCCCCACAATGCACCATAGTCAGGAAGAGAGGTGAGTAAAATGGCTGCCAGCAGCACATGGCAAACACAACAGTGAAAAAACCCTGACAGTACCCTCCCCTCAATGACCCCTCCCCCGTGGGAGAACAAAAGGCTTATTGGGGAAATGGGCAGGGAAGGCATGGAGGCGGGCAGGAGCATGAACATCAGAGGAGGGAACCCAAGAACGATCCTCCGGACCGTAGCCCCTCCAGTGAACCAAATACTGTACACGACCCCTGGACATACGAGAGTCAATAATGCTGCTGACCTCATACTCCTCATGGCTGTCAACAAAGATAGGATGGGGATGAGGCAACACAGTGGTAAACCGATTACAAACCAATGGTTTCAAGAAAGAGACATGAAAAACATTGGAGATGCGCATAGCAGGAGGAAGGTCAAAAGCGTAGGCCACAGGATTAACCCATCAAAGTATTTGAAAAGGACCAACATAACAGGGAGCCAATTTATTGGAAGGCACACAAAGGTTCAAGTTGCGGAGGACAGCCAAACTCTCTCACCAACCTGGTAGGAAGGTGTGGGCAGACGCCTACGATTAGCCTGGAACTTTTGGCGCTGCATAGAACGATGAAGGCAATCCTGAATCTGCACCCACGTGGAACGGAGTTGCCGGAGATGCTCCTCCAAAGCCGGAATACAGTGAGACATGAATGAATCGGGCAACAAGTATGGTTGAAACCCATAATTCGCCATGAACGGGGATAACTTGGAGGAAGCATTAATAGCACTATTACGAGCAAACTCTGCCGAACGTAACAGTTCAGACCAATTATTGTGGTGATCTGAGACATAGCAATGGAGGAACTGTTCCAGAGCTTGATTAGACCGTTCCGCAGCCCCATTGGATTGAGTGTGATATGCAGAGGAGAAGGAAAGCTGGATCCCCATTTGAGCACAAAAGGAACACCAAAATCTGGAGACAAACTGGCTACCCCGGTCCGACACTATCTCCTTGGGTAACCCATGTAAATGGAAGACCTCCCGGGCAAAAAATGAAACAAGCTCTGAGCGGTAGGCAGCTTCATCAAGGGAATGCAATGTGACATTTTAGAAAAATGGTCAACCACCATAAGGATAACAGTATTGCCATTGGAAACAGGGAGCTCGACAATGAAGTCCATGGAAATATGTGTCCAAGGACGCTCACCATTAGCAATAGGTTGAAGAAGACCCACAGGAAGACGTCAAGGAGTCTTATCCTGTGCACAAACTGAGCAGGAGGCAACATACGCAGCAGCATCTGAACGAAGACCTGGCCACCAGAATTGTCGAGTGACAGACCAAATCATTTGGTTCTTGCCTGGGTGACCTGCAGCTTTAGGATAGTGGTAAGTGTGCAAAAGTTTAGTTCGAATATTCTCAGGAACAAAACACTTACCACTAGGTTTCTCAGGAGGTGCATTGGTTTGTGCAGCCAGGATCTCCTCCCCCAAGGGAGAAGTCAAATTAGTACGTATGGGGGGGCGGAGCTAGCCGTCATAGAGAGAAGCTGTGCCTGGTTAGAGCTCCTGCATAAAAAGCAAATAAAACCCTTTTTAAACCTAATATAATTGCCAGCAAGCAGCAATATTTACTAGCTAGCCGCAGCAGGACATGGGCTTAGTCGATATCTGGCCTGTCATATGCGTCAGAGCCGAACCGCAGACATATGGTGCAGGTACTTCCAGAGTTTATTTAGGAAAGACTGCGGTTGCGGCCTGTATCAGATCCGGAGAAGCTTCTGTGATTTGGTGAGGACCCGGGAGCGCTATAACAGACTGTGCCCAGAGAAGTTTGTTGCAGCCTAGCTGCGAAGTGACAGGATCATGGCGGAAGCCCGCAACGCTATTCTAGACCTGTTTGAGCAATATAATCACAAACTTCTGAGCAGGATGGACCACCTTATTTTAGCCGTTACCCGCCGGGATGCGAAAGAAGATAACACTGTGTCCTACCAACCTGCGGCGGTGGCACCCGACATACACGTGGGTGTTAACCAGGAGCATCCATCTTGCTGTCTTTCGTCGGAGGAGGCAGCGGTTCAGAGAGGTGCCGCTGCTGTGGTCATTGAATTGATTGGAGAAGAACCTGTGGCTGGGCCTGTGCGGGTGGCGGCAGCTCCAGAGGCAAACTATCGTAGCAGGTGGGTCCTTTCTCTCCATCCTCCGGAACCACAGTGCTGCCACTCTACTGTGCAGCTGTTTGGACTACTGCTATGGTGGCATGTTTCCCGAGGTCCTCGGACCGGCATAGGTTAAAAGAGGGACTGTGTCTTTGAGGATATGCTGGTGTCTACGGATCTGCTGTGGTCACAATATCCCTTCTAGAGCTATATTGCTATTCCCCCGAATTACCTTCTGTTCTTACTCACACTTGCTGCGGCTCTCTATGAAGGCCCTGGGCCTGACATGCGATCCTGCTCTCTGGCCTTTTTCACGGACACAAGCTACATGTTTTAACGGTTGGGGACTTTTTGACATACATACTCATTGACCCACCTAGGGTTGTTTCTGCGACAACACTCATGGACTCATGTAAAAGAACTGCTCCCTATTTTCTATGTTATGTCCCCTGTTTGACACCTTTTGGTGACACAGGGGAGAGCTACCTTTTGTCATATGCATTTTATTCCCTGCTGTATTATATTTCTATCCGTTCTCTTATGTATACTGCTCAGAGACCAGATTAGCACAACTCTATTGGGGTATGGCCTCATTAACAGGCAATGTATGCTAGAGTCTGTTTGCCCGGGAACTCCAGTTGTGGGTTATATATTCTGCAAGTAACTCTTGAATACATGTATACTTTTAAGCTATCAGTATTATATTTAGGGGCTGCTTTGCCTGAAAAGGTCAGATGATACCTCATGAACCTGAAATGAGATAACAGTGAGTATAATAGGGGTTGTCTGCTTCTCTTAGCTAAATACAGTGCTAGCTGCTAATAGTGTAGTGATGTAAGTGACCTTAACTGGGATTTCTTACCAATAGTTGTAAATAGCACGTAAACATAATACATTCAGCTCTCACCTCTTAGGACTGTGAATCTCCGTTAACTACTTCCCTGCACTCAGTTTCACTGTTGTTAAGGTACCTCATTAAATATCTATGTGTTTTTACCGTAGTTTGAGCACATTACACATAGCATAGCTTTCATATAGGTTTGAAGCAGTCATTTAGGCTAGACATTAAAGTTGTTAGATGTGCACAATAACAATACAGCATATTATTTGCGGCATTCCTCCGCCCCCCCCCCCCCCCCCCCCCCCCCCGTGCGGTTAGGGATGATTTCTTTCTTCCTCGCACATTTTCTGACAGAGTTAGGTAGTCTCTGTCCAACCCGCAGAGTCATGATTTAGTTTTCCCTGTATTCTCATAGAACGGCTCTCGGGGTTTCAAAACAGGTAATTCATCCTTGCTATAATTCCCTGCTTCTCTGTAGTCCATTTAAGATAATAGTCCTAATCATCCATATGTTTTAATGCAGGTTCAGTGTTAACCGATGTTAGATTTAGAATAGAAATTAAAGTCTGTTTTATTTGAAAGTTGTATATTTGGCCCAGAATTTGTATTATCCCATATACACTGAAACTATGATTTGTACTGTTATCTCTGCCAACATGTCCTCAAATGCTTGTTTAATTTCTGGTCCCTTGACTGGACCTGTTAATCTGAGGACTTTGAGAATATATTAGTCTCAAAAAATGAGGTGTTTAGATGTCATGTCATGTCAGTAGAATGTGTCTTATGTAATTTTACCTTTTGATGAGACTGTTATGAACCTGCTGTTTTAACCTCAATAAAAATATTAAAACAAAAAAAAACAAAAAATTAGTACGTATGGTAGCCAAAATATGGTCAGGAGGTATAACAGGAGTAGGTACAGACTCCTCCTTGGACAAAGGCGAAAATTGTCGAGAGAGGGCATCAGCCCTAACATTCTTACTACCAGGCAGGTAGGAGACCACATAATTAAACCGAGACAAAAATAGCGCCCATCTGGTTGTCGGGGCGACAAACTTTTTGCTTCAGATAGATAAGCTAAATTCTTGTGGTCAGTAAGAATGAGCACTGGCACGCTTGTACCCTCGAGAAGATGCCTCCATTCCTTGAGTGCCAAAATTATGGCCAGTAATTCCCTGTCGCCAATTTCATAATTGCACTCTGCTGGAGACAATTTCTTAGAAAAGAAACCACACGGATGCAAGGAACCGTCAGGCGTAGGACGTTGAGACAAGAGGGCACCTACTTCAGTCTCAGACGCATCAACCTCAAGAACGAAAGGCAGGACAGGGTTAGGATGAGCCAGAACTGAAGCGGCAGCAAAGGCAGTCTTAAGACTATCAAAGGCCTTAATGGCAGTAGGTGACCAATGGAGTGGATCATTCTCTTTACGGGTCATGTCTGTGATAGGTTTGACCAAGGAAGAAAAGTATTTTTTGTTTTTTATTGCAAAGCTTTATTTGTATAAATCAAAAGTAACATTACAGGAGCCACAAAACATCTGAGGCTGTGTACAAGAACAGTATTACAGTTTGTAGGACAACACTCAAGAGTCTTTTTAGTGTTCTTTGAGGCCTCATGTGGCCGGAAGGTCCCAGGAGCCTATTGTGATAAAGCACTGTCCTCGTCTGACCTTATATAGGAATTGTCTCTAGGTCAGATATACAGGCTCCTGCAGTTCGTTTCTGTCTTGCAATATTTTAAATTTTTTCTTTTCCTTTTGAAATTTAAATAGTTGACTTGGGTAAACAGATATAAACTTAAAAATAACAATAATTACAGTTTGTTTCCTGTACAGGTTGGGTGTTCATGTTGGATTTAGAAAATTATCCATGGGAAGGGAATGGGGCATAAAGAGGGGGGGGGGGGGAGGGGGGGGAAAGGGCTCATCTTATTGGAGAGGGGGGGAGAGGGTGGAAATGGTATGGGGTGAGGGGAGAGAGGGGGAGTAAGGGAGAGTTATGGACTACCACGGGTGGAGGCGGTAGGGGCCTTGTGTTGTGGTAAGTGTCTCTGCGGTAGTGGTGGGTGAAGTAGGCTGGGTGGGGGGGTATGTTCAAGGTGGAGTGCCTTTCCACGTTAAGGACATGTATTTGTGTAGATCAGGCCTCCTATCTTGGTGTAGTGGTATCTTTCAAATTGTAGCTGTGCAGTGACTAGGCTTTCCCATTCTAGTATGGAGGGTATTGTCTGTTTCTTCCATTTCTTGGGAATCAGATCTTTAGCTCCATTGAGCATTGTTATAAATAGGGACCTGTCGTGTTGATGGTTGAATTTTGGGAGGTCTAGATAGAGCAGGGTTGAGGCTGTTGGTTGGATAGAAAGTTTGAGTTTTCCGCTAATTTCAGCAAACACCTCATTCCAGAAGTCTCTTATTTTGGGGCAACCCCACCATATATGTAACATGGTGCCTTCTGCCCCACAACCTCTCCAGCATTTTCCTGTTCTATTGGGGTATATCTTTTTAATTCTATAGGGGGTTAAGTACCATCTGCTTAGAAATTTGTATTGAACTTCTTGGGCTCTGGCCGATATTGAGCATTTTTTTGTTATGTCAAAGGCTCTATGCCATGTTTTGGGGTCATATTCCTGTCCCAACTCCCTGTGCCATCCCTGTGCAAATATAGGGAGGTCATGTAGACCGCTGCATTGCAGTGTTTCATAAAGTTGGGAGATCAGGTGTTTAGGTGGGGTGGACAAAGTGCAGAGGTTCTCGAAGGGTGTGAGTGTTCTGAATGAATAGTGATGTTTTATGTCTGTGTGTTGTTACGTAGTGCGAGAGTTGTGCGCAATGGAACCAAGATGCAAAAAGGTCAGGATCCCAATCTCTAAGGTCTTGTTGCGTTTTGATTTTATTATTGGAAAGAGCATTATTTATGGACAATTTGTTCAGAGGTGGGTTGTTCCCGACTTGTCTCGCAGAGGCTTGGATGTTTGTGGCTGGGTTACCTCTAATCGGGAGAAGGGGGGATGTCGGGGATGAAATGTGGGCTTGGGTGGCTGCTATTTTGTGCCATGCCATCATAGTCTCTTTAAGAAGCGGGTATAGTTGTAGGTGCGAGGGACGGTGTTTCTGCCGAATCCACGCCAGGGATCCCACATTAGAACATTGGAGAATATCTGAGTCTAACCTTATCCACGCTTTGTGGGCAAGATTCTGACTCCACTCTACTATATGTTGTAATGAAATAGCTTGGCTGTAAGTGTGTAGGTTGGGGAGACCCGTCCCTCGCTTTGATCGGGGTCTGTATAAGGTATTTTTATTTATTCTGGGCCTGATACCTTGCCATACAAAATCCTCCATTGCTTTTTGAATGTTATGGATGTGTGGGGTGGTTGGTGTCAGTTGAATGGTTTGTAGGATATATAGAATGCGGGGTAAGACATTCATTTTTACAATGTTAATTCTACCTATCCATGAGAAGGATTTTTTCCGCCACCCAGAGAGATCTGCGATTATTTCCTCTTTAATGTTTTTTGTAATTTGCTTCTATGGTTTCGGGCAGACTCGGTCTGATAATAATCCCCAGATACAGGAGTTCTTTATGTACTATTCTAAGAGGGCAGGTATTAGCTATGCGGTTGAAGTTTTCACTTGGCTCGTTGATGTTAAGGAGTTCGGATTTATTGAGGTTTAGATGGAAATTGGAAACAGTGCCGTACTGCTCCTTCTCCCTCAATACTTCAGGTAATGAGTGTAATGTGTTTGTAAGTGTAAGTAGGATGTCGTCCACGTACATAGCTAATTTGTACTCCGTGTTGTGTACCGTAATGCCTGTGATAGAGGGGTTCATCCTTATTTTGCTGGTTAGGGGCTCTATTGAGATAGCAAACAGGATGGGGGACAGTGGGCATCCCTGCCTGGTCCCATTCGAGATTGGGAATGAGTCTGATAGGACTCCGTTCACATATACCTTGGCGTTTGGGGTGGAGTATAGAGAAGTGACCCACCTCACAAGACCGGGGCCGAAGTTCATTTTCTGGAGTGTAGAAATCATGAATGACCAGTTAACCCGGTCAAACGCTTTCTCCGCATCTGTCGAAAGGAGGGTGAGGGGAACAGATGTTATTTTAGCATGTGTGATCAGCTGAATGACTTTAAGTGTGTTATCTCTTGCTTCTCTATGTGAGATGAAACCCGTTTGGTCAGTTGAGATCAGTTGTGGTAAGAATTTATTGATTCTATTTGCTACTAGTTTGGCCAGGATTTTGATATGGGAGTTTAGCAAGGAGATTGGTCGGAAGTTTTCTGGTTTTATAGGGGGTTTACTGGGTTTAGGTAGTACTACTATGTGGGCCTCTAGCATGGAGCCAGGCAGGGACGCCATGTCCTGAATTGCGTTAAATATGTCAAGTAGGTGGGGGGCGAGTATGTGGGCAAATTTCTTGTAATATTTGGAGTTTAGGCCATCTGGGCCTGGGCTTTTACCCGATGGTAGGTTTTTAAAAGTTTGTAAGACTTCAGTAATATTGAAAGGTTCGTCTAGTGAGGCCTTGTCATCATCTGAAAGAGATGGCAGCACCACCTTTGATAGGTAGTCCTGTATCTGGGGTGAATCCTCTTTACCACTCTGTGGGTCCGTCGAACTAACAACGTTCAGGTGTATATTATAGAGTGTCTCATAATATTCCCTGAATGTGCTTGCTATGTTTTTCGCATCATGATGGGTGACATTGTTGGAGTCTCTGATCTCATGGATGTATGTTTTGAGTTTTTTGCATGCTAGGGCTTTAGCTAGCAGTTTACCTGCTTTGTCACCCTGTTCATAAAATGTTTGCTTCAGGAGAAGTGCCTTTTTTGCTGTTCTGCGCATAGGTGTGTTGTCAGATCTGTTCTAGCTTGCGTCAGTTCTGTCAGAAGAGTGGTGTTTGTAGGACTATTCTTATGTTGTTGTTCTAGGTGAGATATTCTAGTTAGTAAGGAGTGGAGTCTCTCTCTTTTGAGTCTATTCTGTCTAGCCCTTATTTTTATGAGCTCCCCTCGGATTATGCATTTATGCGCTTCCCATATGGTGATTGTAGGGAGAGTGTCTGTTTTGTTTAATTGGAAATATTCTTGGAGTGATTTGGTGAGATCTGCAGCGGTGATAGGGTCATCTAACAATGTGTCATTGAGTTTCCACACAAAAGCTGATATCGGGGATTCTGGCCAGTGGATCGTGCAGGAGACGGGGGCGTGATCAGTCCATGTAATGTTCCGTATGGTGCAGTCCGATATGGTAGTGAGACCCACTGTGTCTGAATAAATGTAGTTAATCCTGGAGTATTTATTGTGGGGGTGGGAATAGAAGGTGAAGTCCTTAGTGTTCGGGTGTGTAATTCGCCATATGTCATGTACTACTATATCCCTCAAGTATTGTGTTATCAGTTTTAATGTTTTAGGTGTTATGCTGGAGGAGCCGTCAGAAGTATCAAGACAAGGGTCTATTGGGACATTAAAGTCTCCCCCGATAAAGAGTGCACCCTTTTGGATTTCTTGGACTTTTGCGTCATACGTATGAGGAAGGGAGCTTGCGCCGTGTTTGGAAAATAGAGATTAACAAATGTTACTGGTATGTTATATAGGAGACCTACTATCATGATATAACAGCCTTCAGGGTCTTTCTCAATTTGTGTAGGACTGAAGGGGATCTTCTTATGGAACAGGATTCCCACTCCCCCCTTTTTAGTCGGGCCTGATGCAAAATAATCTTGGGTGTAGTGTTTTTGGAACCATTTAGGTTCGTGGCCCTTTTGGAAGTGCGTCTCTTGGAGGAGAACTATTTCTCCTCTCATCCTTTGGAGTTCGGTGAGCACTATCGCCCTTTTATTTGGGCTGTTCATGCCTTTTACATTAACTGTGATCAGTTCCAATCCATAGGACTGGGGATGTGTGCTATGTGCTGGCATTGTGACAGATGTTGGTATCTAGTTAAGACAAGTGCGTGATTGGTGTGAGGTGGGGGGCAGTTAGGTCGGGGGGTATAGGGGAAGGAGGATGTCACTAGGCCTGTGGTGTAGTAGCCAGTGGCGGGTTAAGTGGGGATATGAAGAGACTTACCTCCACCCGTGGCAGTCAAACCTGTATGGAAAAAACCTTGTAGGACAATATAGCAAAAAAGACAAACAAATTTATCAAATCAGGAAAAAACAGTCAAACAGTAACCGTAAACTTTCTAGGGGTAAAGGCCCTAGTTCATTGCCTATGAAAATTAGTTATTGTGTAAGGTTATTTGTTAAGTGGGTGTATGTGTGAACAAAATCAGCCGTAGCAGTGTGTGTGGGGTGAATATGGTTGAGATTAGCATGTGAGGTATTGCGGCTGATCCATGTGTGTGCTGAGTCCCTTTCCACCCTTGATTTCTAAAACAGTGTATGTTGTGTCTCCTGTGTGTGGGCGTATTTTCAATGAATATAGAAACATTAAACAGTACATCACAACATAAGTTAACAGGTGAACATGTGTTCCACTTATCTTGGAAAAGAGAGGATGATGATATTATCCAGGTCTCCAGGGAGTTATAGATCTTACTCAGTCCGAAATAGTCTCTGGCGACAGAGTTCATATTAGTTCAGATCAGGCTAAGCTGGGGGACCAGAACATCTCTACCTGATCATATTAAAGGAGTTGATCCAGTTTCAGGTGTTTGTGTTTCTCAAGTTACAGTGTATCATCAGCTGCTGATTCTTCTGCAGTAGCGGGTGGATTCTGCAATTGCTCCAATGCCGGGGGAAGTTTGATTGACAAATTAAGAGAATTATTGAAGGTTGGTAAGTCGTCCAGAGAGCGGAACACTGAGGTGGTGTTGTTTCTTGTGGCTACGATGCATGTGGGGAAGCCCCACCTGTAGGGGATGCCATTTTCTCTCAAGACTGCTGTAATGAATTTCAGGTCTTTTCTTTTTTGTAGAGTATCGGGGCATATGTCCGAATATATCTGAATTTCTATCCCAGCATGTGTAAGAGGCGTTGTGTTCCTTGCCCCTTTGAGTATTTCTTCTTTATCCCTGAATGATAGTAGTTTCACTATCATGTCTCTCTGTGGCACTTTGGCTGGTAATCTTGGGCATAGGGCACGGTGGGCCCTTTCGATAGGAACCTCTGGTGCAGACGGCATACTTTTGCTGTCCGGAAAAGGCTTTGTAGGTGCCCTTGCAGGGCATCTGGAGGGATTGATTCATGGATTCCTCGGATCCGCAGGTTGTTCCTGCGGCTCCTATTTTCCAAGTCCTCCATTCTCTCCATTAGGTTGTGTAACATGTCAGCATGCATTTGTGTGTTGTCAGATTGAGTTCGCATTTCTGACTGCTGGATTTCCTGTTTCTTTTCTATGGTTGAAACTTTATGTTCTACGACTGTGAAATCTTTCTTAAATTCATTAAACATGTCTTTTACTTCCTGCATGGCTTCTCTTATATCCTCTCTAGAGGCAAAGTATTTGAGGTCATTCTTAGTAACATATTGTGAGGTATCTGAGTAGCCCATGGTAGCTTGTGTTTCTGCTTCATGTCTGTGTTTTATAGATGTTTCACTTAAGGGTTTTGGTGCAGGCTCAGCTGGTTTTAAGTAATTACTCATGGTAGATGTTTTGCAGTCTTTGTTCATTTTAGTTTTGCTTTATTTAGTTCAATAATAGAGGGCCTTCCGGTTAATAGTAGATTGTGTGTCTGTTTTAGTTTCTTTTTGTTTTAATTATTGTTTTATTTTTTATTATTTTTTTTATATTTTTTGATGTTATCTTCTCTTAACTGGCTTTTCTTGTTGTTTATCTCTCTGTTATTATTTTAACCCCTTTTGTTGGTGTTGAGCTTATGGGGCCGTTTTTCTGCTAGTTAATAAGGTGAGTGGCTTCTATGTTTCCCGGCTAGATCGGGTCTCAGTAGCAATCAGCCTGTCTATTTAAAGGATCGAGTAATGTTGCTTGAGAAGGGGCTCACCTTTTAAATGTGCTCTAGTTTTTACTCCGGTTTCTCCCCTTTTGGTGTTTTGTGTTCGTGGGCAGCCCCCTGTAAATCCGTGAGTGCGGGTGGTGCTCTGGAGCTGATTCGAACGGTAAGTACTCACAGTGCTGGACCTGCAGGGTCTATGGTCTGCCGTGACTCGCCTCCTCTGTTTCTGGGATTCTACTGGGAGTTCCTATTATAAGGACAGTGTTGCAGCTGAGTTCCGGTGCTTGAGGGTTGATAGGCCTTGCTGCATAGAGGAATCTTTTCTATGCCGCTCTTACTGCGTGCTTGCTCTCTCTGCATAAAACACACCAAAGATGATTGAAGGTATCTCTGTGGTAGCTACTGCTGGGATTTAGGCTGATATAAATAATATTACACCCATTTGTAATCGGCAAGTGAACTTAGGGCACCGGAGCTATTTCTTCAAGCAGCCATATTCCTGTGCGGCCAAGCTCCGCCCCGACCAAGGTAGAAAAGTTTTTAATAAACTTTCTATAGTAATTGGCGAGCCCCAAAAAACATTGAATATAGGCCGTTCTCACATAGTCTCTGAAGAACCCGTGTAACATCAGAACAATGAGCCTCAAGTGTGGGTAAGTGTATGAGGATGTCGTCTAAGTACACCACAACACACTGTTGCAACATATCTCATAAGACATCATTAATAAATTCCTGAGAAACAGCAGGAGCATTACATAGGCCAAAGGGCATTACAAGATACTCATATGCCCGCTCCTGGTGTTAAATGCTGTTTTCCATTCGTGGCCCTCCTTAATCCTAACGAGATTGTACGCTCCTCTCAAATCAAGTTTAGTAAAGACCGTAGCTCCCTTGAGGTGGTCAAAGAGTTCCGTAATGAGCGGAATAGGTTAAGCATTCTTAATGGTAAGATGATTAAGACCCCTATAATCGATACATGGTCTTAACTCGCCACCCTTTTTCTTCACAAAGAAGAAGCCAGCCCCTGCAGGAGAGCAGGATTTGCGGAAGACTCCCCGCGACAGAGCATCAGCAACATATTCCTCCATAGCACAATTCTCTGCAACAGACAGAGGGTACACCCGGCCCTGAGGAGGAATGGTTCCAAATTGCAGGTCTATGGCACAATCGTAAGACCAGTGAGGAGGCAACGTACTGGCATGCACCTTGTCAAACACATCTAGGAACTCTCGGTACTCCTCTGGCAATTGAGATACCGAAGAAGTGCACAAGACTTTAACTGGTTTCCAAAGACAAGTGGAAATACATTTCGGGGACCACGACAAAATTTCAGACCTGCGCCAGTCGAGACTGGGATTGTGCTTTTGGTGACAGGGATAACCCAAAACAACCAGAAAATGCGGAGAGTTTATCACCTGGAACTGGAGGGTTTCAAAATGGAGAGCCGCAACAGCCATGGACAACTGAGAAGTTTCGTGAGTAACAAGTGCGGGCTGAATGGGCTTGCCATCAATGGCCTCAATAGCAAGCGGAATGGACCGAGGCAAAACAGGAATGGAGTGCTTTGATACAAAAGCACTGTCAATGAAATAGCCCGCAGCACCAGAGTCAACAAGAGCCTGAGTGACTATGGAGGAGTCCACCCAGGAAAGGACAACTGTGACCAAAGGTTTCTCCTTAAGCGGTTCCGGGGATGAGGATAAACCACCCAAGGTCTACCCCCGACAGGACCTTAGGTGTGAGCGTTTCCCGGCCGTGTAGGACAAGACTTCAAAAGGTGGCCCTGTAACCCACAATAGAGGCAGATCCCCTCCCTCCTCCTAAAGACCCTCTCCACCATGGAGAGATGCGTGAATCCCAACTGCATCGGCTCAGCAGTACCTGGTGACTCGGGACCAGGAGGCATGGGAGGAGAGGGAGGCATGGGTGGGAACGAACACGTAGGAGACAATGGAACAGGAGGCTTCCGAAAGCGCTCCTTGAAAGAGGGCCTCTCTCTGAGTCTGATGTCAATTAGGATCAAAGCACACCAATTCCTTGAGATTCTCTGGTAAATCTCTGGCAGCAACTTTGTCTTTAATCGCATCAGAGAGCCCATGAAAGAAGACGGCAACAATGGCTTCATTGTTCCAACCTACCTCTGTGGCAAGCGTATGGAACTCTATAGCATACTGAGCAACAGATCTTGTACCTTGCTGAATGGACATGAGTCATTTAGCAGCAGAGGAGGAGCAAGCCGGCACATCAAATACCCTTCGAAAGGAAGCCACAAATTCAGGGTAATTTGAAATCACAGGTTTATTAGTCTCCCACAAGGGATTAGCCCAGGCAAGAGCTGTGTCAGAGAGTAACAAGATGAGAAATCCCACCTTAGCTTTGTCAGAGGGAAACGCCTGAGGTAACATCTCAAAGTAAATGCCCACCTGGTTCAAACACCCTCTGCACTGAATAGGATCACCTCCATATCGCTGAGGTAGAGGTGCAGAACCAGACATGCTCCTGGTAGGCATAGGTGCAGCAGCGGAAACAGGAGCAGCCATAACTTGCGGGACACTTTGGTCCAAATGTGCAGTGCGAGTCAGCAGGGTTTGCAGGGCTAGTGCAAATTGATCCAAGCGGTGATCCTGTACATCCATCCTGGAAATGATGGCAGGTAAAGGTGGATAATTAGCAGCATCAGGATTCATGTCCTTTGTGTAATGTCAGGGTGCCAGGAATCAGACTGAGGCAAGAAGTGCAAAAATAATCACACCTTTATTAATAGCAAAAAATAATAAAAAAGTCCACAAGACATAACAAGCCAGGAGTCAAAGCCAGAGCTGGTAGTCAGACGAGCCGAATCAGGAGCCAAAGTGAATAGTCAGACGAGCCGGTATCAGGAACAAGGAAAACAGCAGAGTCAGGAACAAGCCAGGGATCAGGAACCAGGAAGGGCGTCAGGCAGCCAGGTAATACACAGGAACTCTCACAAACAGGCCTGAGACAAAGCAAAGGCAAAAAATACTGAACAGAGGCCCTTTAAATAATAAGTGATGACATCACAATTCTGAGACTGCATCCTGTCTCACATGGATGATGCACACCAGTCTGGCCATAAAAGGAAGTGCAGGAAATGAGCAGCATCCCCCACAATGCACCATAGTCAGGAAGAGAGGTGAGTAATATGGCTGCCAGCAGCACATGGCAAACACAACAGGGAAAAAACCCTGACAAACATGTGCTAGCCATGTTCTGAAGCACAAAGGTGTAGACTAAGAAGCTTTGAGATCTTAATCTTAAAATAATAAAAAGAATATATATATATATATATCATCATAGTAGTATATTATCTTTTTAATTCAAATGGAATGCTTCATCAGAATCATGTTCAGAATATTTATGATAAATACACCTTTAATGACATATGAATGAGTCAATGCAAAGGCAGGTCACTATTGGTGCTGGAGCCTTCTGGGCTTGTCACAATAACTAGTTCTATTAATGATATTAAAATATATTAGTGAACACAGTTTGGACATCACTAAATCACATTAGTCTAAAATATTCCAAATAATATACTTCAAAATTTGAAAATTAGAGCACTAATATGAACAATAAATTTATGAGTTCATCAAGGTGATTGTAAAGAAAATGCATATTTAAGCTAGGACATGCTACCTATGCATATTTCGCATAAACGAGACATTTACTAAAAGAGACAGACATGGTTAAATTGCATCCTAGAGCTGCACATTTAAGCTAGGACATGCTACATATGCGTATTTCGCATAAACTAGACATTTGCTAAAAGAGACAGAAATAGTTAAATTGCATCCTAGAGCTTCACATTTAAGCTAGGACATGCTACATATCTGTTTGGAGCTAAACCTAGACATTTGCGGAAAGAGACAATTAAATGGTTAAAGCGCATTCTATATCTGCACATTTAAACTAGGACATGCTACCTATGCGTATTTTGCATAAACGAGACATTTGCTAAAAGAGACAGAAATGGTTAAATTGCATCCTAGAGCTGCCCATTTAAGCTAGGACATGCTACATGTCTGTTTGGAGCTAAAACTAGACATTTGCAGAAAGAGACAATGGCATGGTTAAATAGCATCCTAGAGCTGCACATTTAAGCTAGGACATGCTACATATGCGTATTTTGCATAAACAAGACATTTGCTAAAAGAGACAGAAATGGTTAAATTGCATCCTAGAGCTGCACATTACACAAACACAACTGTTTTTGAAGACTACAGTGGCAATTGTCTAACTAATTAACCATGTTGTGCACAAATACTCACCAACGAGCCACCCATGGGGAAACTGTCTACCCTCAAACTGATTCTATTGAACACCACTCGTGCAACAGCACCAACAGCAACTAACTGCGGATCATCCATATTTGCCAAGCTAAGCAGCACAAAGTCAAACAGCAGAGCAAACACACAAGGAGTAACAAGGTATGCAAAAACACAAAAGCGATTTGATACAATGTCGATCACAAGGGACGCTTTGGCCATGTTGTACAAAAAATGTGTGGACAGGTTTCCACAAAAAGAAAATGCTTGAGTAGCACTCTATGCCCAGACTCCTATGGAGGCAAGAAATGATAGTTAAAATATAACTTTTATTCATATGTTAAAAAATGGGTAAACAACACAAACAGGCCCATTTATCAAGCTCCGTACGGAGCTTGAAGGGCCGTGTTTCTGGCGAGTCTTCAGACTCGCCAGAAACACAAGTTATGAAGCAGCGGTCTAAAGACCGCTGCTTCATAACCCTGTCCGCCTGCTCTGAGCAGGCGGACAGGAATCGCCGGAAATCAACCCGATCGAATACGATCGGGTTGATTGACACCCCCTGCTGGCGGCCGATTGGCCGCGAGTCAGCAGGGGGCGGCGTTGCACCAGCAGCTCTTGTGAGCTGCTGGTGCAATGTTAAATGCGGAGAGCGTATTGCTCTCCGCATTTAGCAAGGTCTTGCGGACCTGATCCGCAGTGTCGGATCAGGTCCGCAAGCCCTTTGATAAATGGGCCCGAAAAGATTAAAATCCCTATCAGAGACACTAGTGCTGGTCTTGTGGCGTGTCTCACTGATTTTTAAAGTCTGGCCTTCTATATTTAAGTAATATATTGGAGACACTGAAATTATATGAATTCAGGGTAACCACTCTATCAACAGGTTAGCTGCAATCCTTTAATTTATTTCTTTAGCATTTATGTGAGCCCTTGTTAGATTGGCACCTATTAGTTAGATAACTTGTGTTTGGTACTTGTTTGACCCTTAGTTTAACAGTTGGATAATTGTGTATTTTGAAGTATAGTGTTCTTTTATCCACACTCACTTTCATCAGTGGCTAAAATTACAAATACAGGGATTTATTCAACTTCATTGGATCATTAAGTTCACTTCAATTGTGTTCATATATGCTGCCCTGTATTGCTATTTGAGCCCTTATGTATGTATTTATAGAATTAACAAGTGTTTATTGAGTTTATGCTGGATCGTTTCTGTGTTTGTGAATCACAGGCTGAATGAATATACCGTCTGGTATATTGCACTTGGATCTACAATCTATTCAGTATATCATTTCAGCATTTCTATTCCATTAATATAGATTTCAACAGTGATTGCGTTTGAAATGTGTAGTTCATCTATTGTATAATAAATTGCAACATCATTTTACCCAGTGGATTCTATATATAGAAATATTTTGAGCATAAATCATTCAACTGTGTTTTTGTGTGTTGGCATGAACTATTTTGTCTTTTAAGGCTTAAGCGATATATTGCATGCACTTAATTAATGTCTATGTTCCAGATTGAATACGTGTGTTACTTTTAGATCATTATTTAGCAATAATCTGGTCTTGCAACATGTGTTGTCATTGTCTGGACTTTGTTATATACAAAGTCGCTTAAGTTTGTTTAAGGTTTGAAATATTTATCTAATATTATTAATTAATGGCGCTTTCTATATTGTGTATTCATGAATCTCCTCTATCACATATGCGATCACTCTGTTAGTTACCGATAATTTTATCTTGCAACATATGTTGTTAATATCAATAGTTTGTTGTGTACACAATCGCTTTTGTTTTTGGAGGATTTGGATATTATACAATATTATTGGTTTGTAGCGCTTTCTGCATTATTAGTTCAAACACTTCATTTGCCACACAACACTAATGGTATCACAGGTCTACCACTCTTTTCATCTTAATCGCTTTTGTTTTTCGAGGCTTTGGATATTATACAATATTATTAGTTTGTAGTGTTTTCTGCATTATTAGTTCAAACACTTCATTTGCCACACAATGCTAATGGTGTCACGGGTCTACCACTCTTATACAATATTATTGGTTTGTAACGCTTTCTGCATTATTAGTTCAAACACTTCATTTGCCACACAACGTTAATAGTATCACGGGTCAACCACACTTTTCATCTTAAACCTGTCACATATACGTTTTACTGTACTGAGTATTGTTACAGTTCCTCTATCATATAGCTATAACAATATCAGTCATACAGCTCATCTATCATGTAACAATGATGATTTCACAGGTCTATCACACTTCTCATCTTTGATTTGTCACATATATATAATATAATCGCTATTGTTTGTTATACTACTCAATTCTGTTAGTATGCAGCATTTTTCTATTGGTGGCAGCTTTTGCTATCAATTAGTGGTTAACAGTAATTCTATTAAGTTAGCACTTAGATCCTGATTTTTAAAATAACATACATTGGGACCCCATCATCCCCTACAACCCCCCTGATGCGTTTCGCCAATAAACTTGGCTTTATCATATGAATAAAAGTTATATTTTAACTATCATTTTTTGCCTCCTTAGGAGTCTGGGCATAGAGTGCTACTCAAGCATTTTCTTTTTGTGGAAACCTGTCCACACATTTTTTGTACAATCAAACCAAAATTAATGCGAGCACCACTCCTCAAATGTAGATGATATTTAAATCTGGCTAATTATACCTTTAAAAATGTATTTGAAATAGGAGGAGATTGCCTTTTTAGTGGCTTTGGCCATGTTGTTTGGGGGATTTATACTGCAATTAGTCCAATGGTAGCGTGTTCGTAATGATTGCTGATTGTATACACTTGATTGTATGTGAGCGGCACAAATGCTTTCAAAGTGGGCGTTATTTTAGGTGTTTGCTGAAATTTCTCCCCCCCCCCCAATGAATCGTAATGTGAAAGTGTAAAATCTAACATATACAGTGCACCTTCGTAATGTTTGTTCATATGCGTAATAAATACTTATTAAACGCGATCTTATAATAAAAAGCACACGTCCACGCTAACAGGAATGAAAGTGCATACTTGTGTATAATGTGCATAGACATGGCATAGAATCTGATCGATCAATGTTGCTGCAATATTGTTTAAAAATGATAAAGTAACTGCTGACATCTATAATCTTCTATATATAAGTGATTGGTGAGATGTCAATATTTTTCATGTCCCATTGAAATCGTATTAACAATGAAGATCTTCCGACTGACATCTATAATATTCTATATATAAGAGATTTGCGAAATGTCAATATTGTACATGCCCCATTGAAATCGCAATAATAATGAAGATCTTCAAAACTCTCGTTTACGTATATATGTAATATTGTAGTATTGAGTGAAAAACTTCTGAAAGGGGCGGTACAGTCCCAAAGCTGTAATCTGTATGGTTGAAGCTTATAATGACATCATCATATTAGCAACATGCCTGTCTAGTTAGCAAATCTTCGTTCTGTTCTTGTATTTTACAACATTGTTATTGTGTCATGATTAAAAAGATAAAAGCATCTACTTATCAAGCCGTCAACCACAAATACGCTGGAATTCCACAGCGTATTTGTGGCGAGCCTGATTCCCCTTAGTTATCAAACCCTACAGACTGGCAAAAGTAGAATTTTGTGACGTAACATACAATCCGCCGGGCAAAGTTCGACACAGATCGATGCTTATGTCACTACAGATGTTCCGAATGCAAATTCGGCACTATCTGACTACTTTTGCTAGTTAATAAATATCTAACAGGTATGCTCGCCACTATTTCGGCCCAGCGTACCTGGTTTTCAATCCGCCGCCCTGGGGCGGCAGATTAGGGGTTAATAAGTATAATGTAGGTGGCGGTGGTATAGGGGGTGGCAGATTAGGGGTTAATAAGTATAATGTAGGTGGCGGCGGTGTCAGGGTGGCAGATTAGGGGTTAATAAGTATAATGTAGGTGGCGGTGGGCTCCGGGAGCGGCGGTTTAGGGGTTAAACACTTTATTTAGTTGCGGCGGGGTCCGTGAGCAGCGGTTTAGGGGTTAATACATTTATTAGAGTTGCGGTGGGCTCCAGGAGTGGTGGGATAGGGGTAAAACAGTATAGTATAGTGTGGGTGTTTAGTGACAGGGTACCAATAAAGCTGGGAAAAAGCCGAAGAGCAGCGAGATCGATGACTGTTAGTTAACAACAGTCCGCTGCTCATTGCCCCATACTTGGTGCGTGGCTTTTTTGGTAACTTTGGAGAGCGTATTCAGGTCCGCGGCCGCGATCTTAGGCGATCTTAGGCGAGCGTATTGGTGCCGTCAAATGCAAGTAAGTTGGCGGCTTGATAAGTAGATGCCAATATGTGTGTTTTGTTGTTGTGTGATGCATATTATGTACATCTATGTATGTATTGTGATTCTCTCCCACATATGCTGACTTATATAAAGCAGTATAGCATTGTTGCTCCTTCCAAAAAAGTGACAGCTCTAATCTGTTCTAATGATCTGTTCTTATTGTACGTAATTCCTAATGGTATATTATGAGTGACACTAAATCCATAATTGATATATCGTGATTCCGAGAGAGAATCCACTGTTAAGCAACCTTCCAATGTAGTTGTATGATGTAAATGTATTCATTGTTTATATGTTGTTTTTTGGCCAGAATATCAATGCACATGTATGAGTGAATGCACAAAGTCATGTATGTGCATCCATTAATGATCATGTGTTGAGCCTATGTAGATATGCTGTTCATCCAAGCATATCAGTTGAATAAATGAAATGTTATAATAGAGGTAAATGAGACGTGTTTACAATTGGCTACTGTTTGTGAATAATGAAATGTAAAAATTTATTTTATGTCCGTTTAAATATGATGTAATTTTTAAAACCGATTTCGTATTGGTGATGGTGATTTCTAGTTAATGTAATGTAATTTCCTTTACGATTTTGATGTTGTAGTGAATTTCACACAAGTAAAAGCCATAAGTCCATAGGGAAATAGTCATTTCTTGATCTACTTGTCATAGCGGGACTAACGCAAGAAAGAATGAGTTATTACCACAATTGTAACACTGGTATTACGAGTTTGCAAGTCTACGCATTTTGCGTGCGTTAGGTAAATCTGCCTGTCGCGTGCATGAGCACATCTTCCCCATAGAAGTCAATGGAGGAAAAAAAATTGAAGAGAAATAAAATCCAACACTTGTTTTGAGAGTAAAGTGAGTGACGTCATGTTCTGGTGTGAAAAAGTAGCTAAATTGTGTTTATTTCCTAATAAAAATCTGTTTTGTGTAGGTAATGTGCTGTATATTGTTTGTGTGTATTGATTTGTGTATGTATGTGATAATATTTGTAGTTAGATGTAGCTATATGAGTGTATGTTCCCGTCTGTCTATGTAAGTCAATGTAAAATGGATTTGTGTACCCGAGATCTCATAACTTTGATCCGTTCTATTTTGACATGAAAATTTAAAATTGAAAAAATAAATATTGTGTAGTGTTTGTATGAGTGTAAGTGTACTTTGTGTAATGTTTTTGAACTGATTTGTGGATGTTTTTGTTAGCGGTATATGATTAACTACTGGGTTTGGGTTTACGTTATGGATTTGAGCGGAGATGGTGATTTTTGTTGCGCTACGGAAACTCGTAATACCAGCGGTAGTGAAAAAGCAGTGCTATAAGGCTTTTTCACTCATAACGCACAACTCATAATCTAGCCACGAGTTTTTCAAGGGCAGAGCACAGATCAATAGGAAAAAAAATATCAAAGTAATGTCTGCAATTACAACATTTCATTAGGAACATTATACTAAATATTGAAGGGGAAGTAAATTAATACATATGCATAGCACATATTAGTAGTTAATCACTGCATTGAAAAATAAATAGTAAATGGTTGGACACAATTTAACACTGTCATTTAGTTAATAACAAAATGCACTCATTTGTATTGCAAATTATGAACATTCAGAGGCTGGTGCAATCCTTGTTCCTGCTGTGACCAAAATATTAGACATGTGCGTTTCGATTCGTTCTGAATCGAAATTCAGACGAATTTGTTAAATTCAGAGATTCGGAACGATTCAAATTTCCGAATTACGGTAGTACCGAATCTACCGAAGAAATCCGAATTAGTTTGGATTTATTCGTTACATTCGGATGGCCATGGATTACACTAGTATTGTACAGTATATTAGGTTATATCACTCTGCTATGGGTTACACCTAATATACAGTACATAATACTAGTTTAATACACAGCACATCCCACCTAACACATACCGAAATTCCGAATTTCCGAATCGAACCAAACCGAATCCAGCCGAATTTATTCGAATCCGAATGAATCCGAAACAAATCCGAAATGAATTCATTCAAATTTTTCCGAATTCGAATCGATCCGAACCGAAATTCGAAAACATCCAAATTAATCCGAAACAAATTTTTCGGCCGTGCACAAGTCTACAAAATATTTCTTTCATGATTGAGATACAGCATGCAATTTTAAACAATTTTCCAATTTACTTCCATTATCTAATTTACTTTGTATTCTATGTATCCCTTGTTGAAAAGGACACCTAGATAGGCTCAAGAGCTGGGAGCTAGCTGCTTATTGGTGGCTGCACATATATGCCTCTTGTCATTGGTTCAATTATGGGTTTAGCTAGTTCCCAGTAGAGCATTGCTGTACCTTCAATGAAGGATACCAAGAAAATGAAGCACAATTGGTCATAGAAGTACATTGGAAAATTGTTTAAAATTGTATACTATATCTTAATCATGAAAGAATGTTTTTTTTGTGTTCATGTCCCTTTAAGTCAACAGCCTTAAAAATCAAGTTTTTGCATGGTAAACTGTAATGGATTTGAATGGGGCCCATATTAAACAAGGTAAAAATCAAAATGTGCACAGATACATTTCAATTTTAAATAAAAGCATGTTTTCCATTATACTTCCATTAACAAAAATGCTTCTAGGAAAAGTTATTACTGTTTTCCAGTGGCATACGCACATATGCTGTGAGTGTCTGTTCACCAGTATTCACAAACTACACCTTCTTAGAGAGTCAGCAGTGACGGTATGACACAAGTTAAGACTTCACAGACACAATTCACACAACCACTTGCTCTCTGAGCTTGAATACTGGTGCACAGGCCCTTGCAGCATATGTGTGTATGACACTGAAAAACAGTAATACATTTTACTAGAAGCATTTTTGCTAATGGAAGTATAATGCAAAAATGCTTGTATTTAAAATTGAAATGCACCATGCACATTCCGATTTTGACCTTTCTATCCCTCCTCTGTGGCCCTCTCTGCATCGCCCAGTGATGGTGCAGATCGTTGGTGGGTGGGAGCCATTGCAGGGAGGCGGGTGGGCGCCCCATCGCTATGAATTTCCATCCGGTGAGGGCCGATCTAACTTGCGTGTACATGCGGGGGTTGCACACGTGTGTGCACGCGGGACCACTAAACAAGATGTGGTGGGAGAGGAGGGTGGGAGAGGAAGGTGGGAGGGCGGCAATAATGTTTGGAAAGGGATCTAGGAGGGGGAGGGTACTGAGGGGGGGCAGCTACATTGCAGCTGTCAATACTCAAAATGACGGCAAATAGTGAGAGGGGGGAGGGTTTGAGAGCTTTTTGGGGGGCTCAGGGAGGTTGGGTGGTAAGGGGGATCCTACACTGCAGAAAATGTATAATTAAATATATATATATATTTTTATACTGGCAGACTTTCTGCCAGTACTAAAGATGGTGGTGACAATAGTAAGGTGGGGGAGGTAAGAGAGCTGTTTGAGAAGGGTCAGGGAGGGATCAGGGGGTGGGATGTGTCAGGTGGGAGGCTGATCTCTACACTTAAGCTAAAATTAACCCTTCAAGCTCCCTACAAGCTACCTAATTAACCCCTTCACTGCTGGGCATAATACAAGTGTAGTGCGCAGCGGCATTTAGTGGCCTTCTAATTACCAAAAAGCTATGCCAAAGCGATTATATGTCTGCTATTTCTGAACAAAGGGGATCCGAAAGAAGCATTTACAACCATTTGTGCCATAATTGCACAAGCTGTTTGTAAATAATTTCAATGAGAAACCTAAAGTTTGTGAAAAAGTGAACGATTATTTTTATTTGATCGCATTTGGCGGTGAAATAGTGGTATGAAATATACCAAAATGGGCCTAGATCAATACTTTTTGGTTGTCTACTACACTACACTAAAGCTAAAATTAACCCTAAAAAGCTCCCTACAAGCTACCTAATTAACCCCTTCACTGCTGGGCATAATACAATTATGGTGCGTAGCGGCATTTAGCGGCCTAAAGTTAACTATTATTTTTATTTAATCGCATTTGGCGGTGAAATGGTGGCATGAAATATAACAAAATGGGCCTAGATCAATACTATGGCCCCTATTTATCAAAGGTCTTGCGGACCTGATCCGACAGTGCAATACGCTCTCCGCATTTAACATTGCACCAGCAGCTCACAAGAGCTGCTGGTGCAACGCCGCCCCCTGCTGACTCGTGGCCAATCGGCTGCCAGCAGGGAGGTGTCAATTAACCCGATCGTACTCGATCGGGTTGATTTCCGGCGATTCCTGTCCGCCTGCTCAGAGCAGGCGGACAGGGTTATGGAGCGGCGGTCCATAACCCTCGCCAGAAACACGGCCCTTCAAGCTCCGTACGGAGCTTGATAAATATGGGCCTAAGAGTTGTCTACTAAAAAAAAATATATATACATTTCAAGGGTTATTCAGGGATTCCTGACAGATATCAGTGTTAAAATGTAACATATGCAAATATTGAAAAAAAATGGTTTGGAAATAGCAAAGTGCTACTTGTATTTATTGCCCTATAACTTGCAAAAAAAGCAAAGAACATGTAAACATTGGGTATTTCTAAACTCAGGACAAAATTTAGAAACTATTTGGCATGGGAGTTTTTTGGTGGTTGTAGATGGGTAACAGATTTTGGGGGACAAGGTTAGAAAAAGTGTGTTTTTTTAAAAAATTTTCATCATAATTTATAATATTTTTTTTATAGTTAATTATATTATATGATGAAAATAATGATATCTTTAAAAAGTCCATTTAAAGGGACACTGAACTCAATTTTTTTCTTTTGTGATTCAGATAGAGCATGAAATTTTAAGCAACTTTCTAATTTACTCCTATTATCAAATTTTCTTAATTCTCTTGGTATCTTTATTTGAAATGCAAGAATGTAAGTTTAGATGCCGGCCCATTTTTGGTGAACAACCAATAAAAACTGCTATCCAGAGTTCTGAACCAAAAAAAAAAGCTTAGCTGCCTTCTTTTTCAAATAAAGATAGCAAGAGAACGAAGACAATTTGATAAATTTGATAATAGGAATAAATTAGAAAGTTGCTTAAAATTGCATGCTCTATATGAATCACGAAAGAAAAAATTTGGGTTCAGTGTCCCTTTAATGGCGAGAAAAACAGTATATAATATGTGTGAGTACAGTAAATAATTAAGAGGAAAATTACAGCTAAACACAAACACAGCAGAAATGTAAAAATAGCCCTGGTCCCAAACGGAAAGAAAATTGAAAAGTGCTGTGATCACTAAGGGGTTAAGGAAAGATTTTTTGGTTTAAAAATTAAAATATTAGGCACATATTTTTTCATCATTCTAATTTGGTGTTTTTTTTTCTCTCTCAAAGCTCTGCTTTACGGATGTGCTTGTATCACAATAGCTGCATTATCGTCCCTTCTAGGTGGTGGAGTATTACAGGTATAGGTCTGGTTATAGCAATTGTGCCGTACCCAGCATACAATCTTCAGTGCTCTCTGACTGGTATCTTTATTTTATTCAGGGATCCTTCTCAGTAATGGGAGTGGTCAGTGGTCCGTTACTTGGGGCTTTTATCCTGGGGATGTTCTGTGTGTCCTGCAATACAACTGTAAGTTAATACTTATGATCAGTTCACCTGCTATATATCACAGGAATGTAAATATGTTTGATTAAAGAATCTAGAAGAATGTGTACGGATAGTCGGAACAGGGTTCAGTTCTTTAAATTGTCAACTGAGGGTGGGATGTGTATATTTATGCTGAAGACTGTATATTATGGGCTAGATTACAAGTGGAGCGCTAAATTATCGCACTCCCGCAAACAGGCAAATTTGTCACTTTGTGGGAGCTAGATAATTAACCAGCCATTACAAGTGGCTGGTTATTGCTACCGCGAGCTAGCGGTAGTAATTATCGATCTCTGGTTAATTTTCTAAAAGTGCCCCAAATGCCCTCAAAATAGAGGGCATTATAGTTTTTTATTTAAAAAAATCTAGCTTTTTTCTTAATAAAAAAAACTGCACTAGGCAGCTTTGGGGCTTTAAAGTTGGTGGGAGTGGGGTGTTAGAAAAAGAACAGCACTGAAAAGTGCCTTTACATTGCGGTCTACGGGAACTGTCAGTTCCCATAGACCGCAATATAAATATATATGTATATGCTGATATATATATATATATATATATATATATACAGTATATATATATTTAAAAATGCTGCCCATAGCTGCTCTACTTACCCCTTCACTGCGTGAGGCTCTGATGCTACTGCCATAGGAGACTATGGAAGCGCGCTCTTGTGAGTGCAATGCTTCCCTCGCATTGCGATTTACTTGTAATACCAGCACACATTATCGTGCTCTGGTATTACCAAGTGGAGCACTAATATCGCTTGCACGCAAGAGATATTTAGCGCTCCACTTGTAATCTATCCCTATGTGTATGCTATGAGTGTGATACTACTTTTTATGTTCAATGTCTACATGTGTTGTTTGTTCAGGCCACTGTGAATGACAACATAGTGACGAGTGGTAGAAATGAGGCTGATGTTCAATGATTTTCTCTCCTATCATCAGGGGGTGAGCTCAGGTCTGGCAGTGGGCTTTGGCATGTGCATATGGGTGTCAGTAGGAGGAACACTTTATCCTCCTACCCCAGAGATGACGGGAGCCTTACCCTCCTATACAGACCACTGCCCCTTATATAACTCCAGTGAGGGGATTATCTACGGGCAACTCCCTCAAAGAAACGGCACAGAACCTGAGCAGGGGTAAGACTGAGTAATCACATCACATCTTACATACCAATACATCCGTGGAATATGGATCATTTCCTTTGTTTGCATATTAGCATAGACTGCTGGTGAAGCTAGTGGGTGTAATGTCTGATTCTTCATCAGTATCTGCATTTATTTGTTTGTTTTTTTATCAAATTTAAAACCACCAACAACGTAATTAAATTAATGTAGGCAAACAAATCAAAAACCATTTATAAACAAATATATAGACTATTTTTAATGAAACGAAGGATACACAAATGCATACATATTATACACATACATGAATAATGTGTTTGGACCCTGGAAATAAATCAGGTCTACTTTATTCTCTGACATTTCATCTGACTTTCCCCTGTCTTGCCTTAAAGTATACTAAAGTAATTTATTCTTCATCACTGCCTCTGAAAGAAGAGTGTTTTATATTTTTTTTTCATTTGCCTTGTGTTTTTTTCTGTCCACCCAATGAGATGTAGGAATTATCAGTTATAGATCCTATATATTGCAGTATCAACAGTGTACAACAAAATAAACAACATTAATTCAATTTTGTTTTACTAAAAATATTTTAACATGTTTAATTCGAGCCTTATCAAACAATTGCTACAGATAAAGTCCAAACCCCATCCACTAAGGACAAGAACATGTTTAAAAGTTTTAAAGAGACACATGACCTTTAGAATAGTACATTCTATCATAGCGAGCAAAAGATCATTTTAGAATCCTTAAATTATCAAACAAAAAGCATCCTTTAGCACTCATTCAGAATCAATTATGAAACAATGTTTTCAAATTAAACTTAACATATATTCCTACTGATTAAAAAATAACTAGTTAAACATATTTTATAACATCAAATGCCATGCACTTAAAGTATAAATCCATATATGTATTAATATGACCCAATAACAACATCACAATATTGAAAATACTAGACAACCTGGGTAATTATCCCCATTGATGTAAAAGTCATTATTAAAAAAAAATATTCCTAATGAAATTCTTACTGTGACTCCTATCAAAAGCCAAATAATAGGGGATATAAATGTGGTGTTGATTCTCTATTTTCTTGAGTCAGTACAAATGAAAAGGTATTGTATTCCCATGCCAGATATAGTATTTTGTTCTGCACATTTTTGGAACAAATACCATTTTAGAATTCTCTGAAAGTCAAGACCTCAACTGCCTATTAGTGAGAGTTCACTGAGACTTAGGGGCATATCTATCAAGCTCCGTATGGAGCTTGAAGCCCCGTGTTTCTGGCGAGCCTTCAGGCTTGCCGGAAACACAAGTTATGAAGCAATTATGAATCAGCGGCATTATGAAGCAGTTATGAAGCTGTGGCGTTGCACCAGCAATTCACAAGAGCTGCTGGTGCAATGCTCAATGCGGAGAGTGTATTGCTCTCCGCATTCAGCGAGGCTCACCAGAAACACCAGTTATGAAGCAGCGGTCTAAAGACCTCTGCTCCATAACCTGTCCGCCTGCTCTGAGGAGGCAGACAGACATCGCCGCAATTCAACCTGATCGAATACGATTGGCTTGATTGACACCCCCTGCTAGCGGCCGCAAATCTGCAGGGGGCGGCGTTGCATTAGCAGTTCCCAAGAGCTGCTGGTGCAATGCTCAATGCGGAGAGCGTATTGCTCTCCGCATTCAGTGAGGCACGCCAGAAACACCAGTTATGAAGCAGGGGTCTAAACCGCGGCTCCATAACCTGTCCGCCTGCTCTGAGGAGGCGGACAGACACCTCCGCAATTCAACCTGATCAAATACGATCGGGTTGATTGACACCCCCTGCTAGAGGCCGATTGACCGCGAATCTGCAGGGGGCGGCGTTGCATTAGCAGTTCACAAGAGCTGCTGGTGCAATGCTGAATGCGGAGAGCGTATTGCTCTCCGCATTCAGTGAGGTCTGTCGGACCTGATCCGCACTGTAGGATCATATCCGACAGGCCTTTCATAAATAGGCCCCTTAATCTAACACTGCAGTACACTGACACTAGCAGTGTGGTAACAAAGTCAAGACAGTATTGGAGTTTAGTAATTGAGGTATATAAAAGTGTACTAGGAAGGTTTTCACTCACTTAATAATTATATCTATAATACTTAGGTGGAACATAATCTATAATTTCTACTCAGTGTCCTACTTGTATTATGCTGCTGTGGGATGTCTCAGCACAATCCTGGTTGGAGCCCTGGTCAGTCAGTTTACAGGTAATCCATGTTGTGGGTCTCTCTGAGAGAATGAACAATTACTTATGCTCAGAAGGTAAGTGGTAACGTGGCTGAATAACCATCCAGCTTTATCGCTTGTTCAGGTCCTATGAAGAGGGAAGACATTTCTCCAGGACTGCTCTTTTTGGACCATATCAGACAACAATCACAAAAACCAGTAGAGACAAAGAACAAACCAACAGATAGGACTCAAGGAGAGGTGAGCTCAGAATGCTAAAAAGTATCATCAAATGAAAAGCAAAAATAAAGCTTTCATAATTCAGACAGAGCGTGACATTTTACCAGACTTTTCCATTTATTTTATTATCAATTTACTTTGTTCTTTTATTATGCTTTGTTGAAAAGCATAACTAGGTTAGCTCCAGAGCAGCAATGCAATACTGAGAGGTAGCTGGTGATTGGTAGCTACACACATATGTCTATTGTTATTGGGTTTACTGTACTTCTATTATCTAATTTGCTTCATTCTCTTGATATTATTTGCTGAAATGCATATCTAAATAGGTTCAGGAGCTTCTGATTGGTGGCTGCACATATATGCCTTGTGTTATTGGCTCACCCATGTGCATTGCTATTTTTTTCCACAAAAGATATTTAAAGAATGAAGCAAATTAGATAATAGAAGTAAATTGGAAAGTTATTTAAAATTGTATTCTCTATCTGAATCATGAAAGAAAAGTTTTGGGTTTCATGTCCATTAAAAGGGATATTAAACCCAATTTTTTTTATTTCATGATTTAGAAAGAGCATGCAATTTTAAACAACTTTCTAATTAAATTCTATTAACTTCTACTATCTATTCGAATTTGCTTCGTTCTCTTGATATTCTTTGCTGAAAAGCATATCTAGATAGGCTCAGAAGCTTCTAGGGGTGGCTGCACATAAATGCCTCGTGTGATTGGCTCACGGATTGCTATTTCTTAAACAAAGGATATCTAAAGACTGAAGCAAATTAGATAATAGAAGTAAATTGGAAAATTGTATTCTCTATCTGAAGCATGAAAGAAAAAATGTGGGTTTAATGTCCCTTTATGTTGTAAGAGTATAAAAGGTATATGAACTGTTGAATGTCATAATAGAGCATCAAACATTTTTATTAAAAGACACATTTATTTACAATGTCTCATTTTATAACCTTTGCAGCACAAGACATTAAAGGAACATGAAACCCCATATTTTTCTTAGAGAAAACATATTAAATACATATTAAAAAAAAGCTTTCAATTTACTTTTATTATCAAATTTGTTTTGTTCTAGTGTAATTCTTTGTTGAAGAGATATCTAGCTAGGTAGCCAAACATGTGCACACTTCCTATCTAGATATCTCATCAACAAAGAATAACAAAAAATCTATGAAAATTTGATAATAGAAATAAATTAGAAAGTTGTTTAAAATTGTATGTTCTATTTGAAACATGAAAGACAAATTTGGGTTTTTATGTCCCTTTAAAGTGATGATAAACTCTCCCCTTTATAAAAACAGATCCGGAATTTATATGGAGTTTAAATCACCAATTGTAATGAAGATGCGATATAACTTACTTTTTACGTAGACATGAAATACAAATACCCTGCACTCCAGCCATCCTCTTCGAAAGTTATTTTTTGCGAGCTAAACTGTCCAATCAGCGCTTATAGCTACGTGGCACTTTTGTTGTAGCTAGAGTGCTGATTGGACAATTCCAGCCATTAGCTCGCAAAGAAAATGATGTTTGAAGTGGGTGGGCAGAGCACAGGATATATTAATTTCATATCTATAATAAAAAGTAAGTTACAGAGCATCTTCATTACAATTGATGAATTAAACTTCATCTAAAATGTCACTAACATTACGGATCTGTTTTTATTAAGGGGAGCGTTTACCATCACTTTAATCACATAATTCAGCCTAGCAAATTATATGTAAAATTATGCAAACTTTATGTTTTGCACTGCTATTTTGTAAGCCCAATGTATGAGGTTTTGCAAAGCAAAGCAGTTCAATGATAAACCTCTTAAAAAGCTTCCGGTATGTCCTTTGGTGTCACAAGCTAGAGCTTGTTAGCCAATAACTATGTGGGAACCCTTACAGGTGTAGGAAAGTGTGACTATGCTTAAAGTGAAGGTCAACGTCACGCAACTGCCCCACGGCATTGGATAGACTTTGTAAAATGAGGGTGGGTTTAATTAATTGAATATGTTATATTTCATTATTTGTAAAAATTTGTACCTTTTGAGCGCTCTGACGATAAGCGCAGCATTCCCGCCCGGAATCATTTCAAATTGATTGACAGATGACGATTCTTTAAAGAACAAATCCTTTTAAGAATCTTCATCTTTCAATCAATTTGATAAAATGCCGGGCGGGAGAGCAGCGCTTATTTTCGGAGCCATCAAAAGATTAAATTTTTTTAAAATACTGAAATATAACAAATTTGATGAATTAAACCCACCCTCATTTTGCAGAGTCTATCCAATGCCGTGGGGCAGTTGCGTGAAGTTGACCTTCACTTTAAAGGAACATTAAATCCTTAAAATTGTTTAGTAATGTGTAATATAACAACTTTGCAATATACTTTCATTATTGCCACATCCTGTGTACTTTACAAGTCTAACCAAGCTACTTATCTTTCTCTAATTGGCGTTAGCAGAGAACAGCTGCAAAGCAATTTCAAAGTTTCTTTTAATTTCCATGTCTTCTGTATCATGTGACAGCCATCAAACAGTCACAGACCTATAAATATATGCACATGCTTAGTAGAAGCTGGAGCCTCAGAAAGTGTAAGCATAAAAAACAGAATTTATGCTTACCTGATAAATTACTTTCTCTTGTGATGTATCGAGTCCACGGATTCATCCTTTACTTGTGGGATATTCTCCTTCCCAATAGGAAGTGGCAAAGAGAGCACACAGAAGAGCTGTCCATATAGCTCCCCCTCTAGCTCCACCCCCCAGTCATTCGACCGAAGGTTAGGAAGAAAAAGGAGAAACCATAGGGTGCAGTGGTGACTGTAGTTTAAATAAAAAAACTACCTGACTTAATAGCCAGGGCGGGCCGTGGACTCGATACATCACAAGAGAAAGTAATTTATCAGGTAAGCATTAATTCTGTTTTCTCTTGTAAGATGTATTGAGTCCACGGATTCATCCTTTACTTGTGGGATACCAATACCAAAGCTTTAGGACACGGATGAAGGGAGGGAACAAGACAGGTACCCTAAACGGAAGGCACCACTGCTTGTAAAACCTTTCTCCCAAAAATAGCCTCTGAAGAAGCAAAAGTATCGAATTTTTAAAATTTAGAAAAGGTATGCAGCGAAGACCAAGTCGCTGCCTTACAAATCTGTTCAACAGAAGCCTCATTTTTAAAAGCCCATGTGGAAGCCTCTGCTCTGGTAGAATGAGCAGTAATTGTTTCGGGAGGCTGCTGGCCAGCAGTCTCATAGGCCAAACGGATTATGCTTTTCAGCCAAAAGGAAAGAGAGGTAGCAGTCGCCTTCTGACCTCTCCTCTTACCAGAATAGATAACAAACAATGAAGGTGTTTGTCTGAAATCCTTAGTTGCTTGTAAATAGAACTTTAAAGCACGAACCACATCAAGATTGTGTAACAGACGTTCCTTTTTCGAAGAAGGATTAGGACACAGAGAAGGAACAACAATTTCCTGGTTAATATTCTTATTAGACACAACCTTGGGAAGAAAACCGGGTTTGGTACGCAAAACTACCTTATCTGCATGGAAAATCAGGTAAGGTGAGTTACATTGTAAAGCAGATAACTCTGAAACTCTTCGAGCAGAAGAGATAGCAACCAAAAACAAAACTTTCCAAGATAAAAGCTTAATATCTATGGAATGTAAAGGTTCAAACGGAACCCCTTGCAGAACTGAAAGAACTAAATTCAGACTCCATGGCGGAGCCACAGGTCTATAAACAGGCTTGATTCTGGCTAAAGCCTGACTAAACGCTTGAACATCTGGTACCTCTGCCAGACATTTGTGTTAAAGAATAGACAAAGCAGATATCTGTCCTTTTAAGGAACTAGCTGATAATCCTTTCTCCAATCCTTCTTGGAGAAAGGACAATATCCTGGGAATCCTAATCTTACTCCATGAGTAACCCTTGGATTCACACCAAAAAAGATATTTTCGCAAAATCTTATGGTAGATTTTCCTGGTGACAGGCTTTCTAGCCTGAATCAGGGTATCAATAATCGACTCAGAGAAACCACGCTTTGATAGAATTAAGCGTTCAATCTCCAAGCAGTCAGACGCAGAGAAATTAGATTTGGATGCTTGAAAGGACCTTGTATTAGAAGGTCCTCCCTCATTGGTAGTGTCCATGGTGGAACAGATGACATGTCCACTAGGTCTGCATACCAGGTCCTGCGTTGCCACGCAGGCACTATCAGAATCACAAAAGCCCTCTCCTGCTTGATTCTGACAACCAGACGAGGGAGGAGAGGAAACGGTGGAAAAACATAGGCCAGATTGAAGGACCAAGGTGCTGCTAGAGCATCTATCAGCACCGCCTGGGGATCCCGGGACCTGGACCCGTAAAGAGGAAGTTTGGTGTTCTGACGGGACGCCATCAGATCCAATTCTGGAGTGCCCCATAGCTGAGTCAGCTGGGCAAATACCTCCGGGTGGAGTTCCCACTCCCCCGGGTGAAAAGTCTGACGACTTAGAAAATCCGCCTCCCAGTTGTCTACTCCTGGGATGTGAATTGCTGAGAGATGGCAGGAGTGATCCTCCGCCCACCTGATTATTTTGGTTACTTCCGTCATTGCTAGGGAACTCCTTGTTCCCCCTTGATGATTGACGTAAGCTACAGTCGTGATGTTGTCTGACTGAAATCTGATGAATTTGGCCACGGCTAGCTGAGGCCATGCCTGAAGTGTGTTGAATATCGCCCTCAGTTCCAGAATGTTTATCGGGAGAAGAGCTTCTTCCCGAGACCATAAACCCTGAGCTTTCAGGGAGTCCCAGACTACACCCCAGCCCAACAGACTGGCGACGGTCATTACAATGATCCACTCTGGTCTGTGGAAACACATTCCCTGAGACAGGTGATCCTGAGACAACCACCAGAGAAGAGAATCTCTGGTCCCCTGGTCCAGCTGTATTTGAGAAGATAAATCTGCATAATCCCCATTCCACTGTTTGAGCATGCATAGTTGTAGTGGTCTGAGGTGTATCCGTGCAAAAGGGACTATGTCCATTGCCGCTACCATTAATCCGATTGTCTCCATGCACTGAGCTACAGATGGCCAAGGAATGGAATGAAGGGCTCAGCAAGTGGTTAAGAGTTTTAACTTTCTGACTTCCATCAGAAATATTTTCATTTCTACCGAGTCTATCAGAGTTCCTAGGAAGGAAACTCTTGTGAGGGGGGAGAGAGAGCTCTTTTTGATGTTCACCTTCAACCCGTGAGCCCTCAGAAAGGCCAATACAATTTCCGTGTGAGACTTGGCTCTTTGGAAAGTCGACGCCTGAATTAAGATGTCGTCTAGATAAGGCGCCACTGCTATGCCCCGCGGTCTTAGCACCACCAGGAGGGACCCTAGCACCTTTGTAAAAATTCTTGGAGCAGTGGCCAACCCACTAGGGAACCAAAGGAAGAGCCACAAACTGGTAATGCTTGTCCAGAAAGGCAAACCTGAGAAACTGGTGATGATCTTTGTGGATAGGAATGTGCAGATACGCATCCTTTAAATCCACGGTGGTCATATATTGACCCTCCTGGATCATTGGTAAGATTGTCCAAATAGTCTCCATCTTGAATGATGGGACTCTGAGGAATTTGTTTAGAATTTTAAGATCCAGGATTGGTCTGAAAGTTCCTTCTTTCTTGGGAACCACAAACAGGTTTGAGTAAAAACCCAGCCCTTGTTCCACAATTGGAACTGGGTGGATCACTCCCATTGTATGTAGGTCTTCTACACAGCGTAAGAATGCCTCTTTCTTTGTCATGTCTGTAGACAGACGAGAAATGTGGAACCTTCCCCTTGGAGGGGAGTCCTTGAATTCTAGAAGATATCCCTGGGATACAATCTGTAAGGCCCAGGGATCGAGTACATCTCTTGCCCAGGCCTGTGCGAAGAGAGAGAGTCTGCCCCCTACTAGATCCGGTCCCGGATCTGGAGCTACCCCTTCATGCTGTCTTAGAGGCAGCTGCAGGCTTCTTGGCCTGTTTACCCTTGTTCCAGCCCTGGTAAGGTTTCCAGGCTGACCTGGGTTAGGGAGCGTTACCCTCTTGCTTTGCAGCAGGGGAGGATGAAGCGAGACCGCTCCTGAAATTCCGAAAGGAACAAAAATTATTTTGTTTGTTCTTTATCTTGAAGGACTTGTCCTGAGGGAGAGCATGGCCTTTTCCCCCAGTGATTTCTGAAATAATCTCTTTCAATTCAGGCCCAAAGAAGGTCTTTCCTTTGAAAGGGATGTTCAAGAGTTTGGATTTTGACGACACATTGGTCGACCAGGACTTTAGCCATAGCGCCCTGCGTGCTAAAATGGCGAAACCTGAATTCTTTGCCGCTAACTTAGCTAGTTGGAAAGTGGCATCTGTGATAAAAGAATTAGCTATCTTAAGAGTCTTAATTCTGTCCATAATGTCCTCATATGAGGTCTCCGTCTGGAGCGCATCTTCCAGCGCCTCGAACCAGAAAGCAGCTGCAGTAGTTACAGTAACAATGCACGCAATAGGTTGGAGAAGAAAACCTTGCTGAACAAAAATTTTCTTAAGTAAACCCTCTAATTTTTTATCCATAGGGTCTTTGAAAGCACAACTGTCTTCAATTGGTATGGTTGTATGTTTAGCAAGTGAAGAAATAGCCCCCTCCACCTTAGGGACCGTCTGCCATGAGTCCCGCATGGGGTCAGAATAGGGGAAACATTTTCTTAATAACCGGAGAGGGAACAAAGGGAATACCTGGTCTATCCCACTCCCTAGTAACGATATCCGCAATCCTCTTGGGGACCGGGAACACATCAGTGTAAACAGGAACTTCCAGGTACTTGTCCATTTTACACAATTTCTCTGGAACCACCATAGGGTCGCAGTCATCCAGAGTAACTAATACCTCCCTGAGCAATAAGCGGAGGTGTTCTAGTTTAAATTTAAAAGCCTATATATCTGAATCTGTCTGAGGAGAGACCTTTCCTGAATCGGAAATTTCTCCCTCAGACAGCACATCCCTCACCCCCACTTCAGAGCGTTGTGAGGGTATATCGGATACGGCTACTAAAGCGTCAGAATGATCATTATCTGTTCTTAAAACAGAGCTATCACACTTTGCAGGTAACACGGCAGTTTAGATAAGAACTCTGAGAGGGTATTGTTCATAACTGCCGCCAAATCTTGCAAGGTAAAAGAGTTAGCCGCACTAGAGGTGCTAGGCGTCGTTTGAGCGGGCGTAACTGGTTGTGACACTTGGGGAGAGGTTGACGGGCTAACCTCGTTACCTTCTGTCTGAGAATCATCTTGGGCCACATTTTTAAGTGTAACAATATGATCTTTAAAGTGTATAGACATATCAGTACAAGTGGGACACATTCTGAAAGGGGGTTCCACCATGGCTTCTAAACACATTAAACAAGGATTTTCCTTGGTGTCAGACATGTTTAACAGACTAGTAGTACAACAAGCAGGCTTGGAAATCACTTTAATCAAGTAAAAACACACTTTGAAAAAAACGTTACTGTGCCTTTAAGAGCTAAAAAAGGCACACAATTTTGCAAAACAGTGAAAAATGCAGCAAACTTTTCAAAATTTTTACAGTATGTACCTAAAGCATTAGTAAGATTGCACCACTAGCAATAAAAACGATTAACCCCTTAATGCCCAAACCGGATCGACAGTAAGATGTGGCCCTACCTTCCCTTAGGAACCAGATTTGTGGGGAAAAAGCTTCTTATAGGCCCTCAAACTGCAGCAGGACCCTCCATGTGAAACAGCCTGAACTTCTGGTCAAATATAACTGTGCAACAGAGGCGCAAAATTAGGCCCCTCCCACCTCACTACGGTGCTTGTGAGGCCTAAAGAAACACTCCAAAGTGTTTTAATATTAGCCATGTGGGTAACAACCCCTGAAAGAAACCCAAAGTAACCTTCAAAGTATCTCAAAAAACGATATTTTCAATAAAAAACATTTGCCTTGAAAGTAGTGTCAACCAGCATAAACTAGCCCTTTCATGTAAGCTTGAAATTCCATACTTAGTCTCTGAATACAGCTTACCCTTCCCTCATGGGGATATTATCAGCCTTCTCTAGCATTATCACAGTCTTGTCTAGAAGAAAAAGGACTGAACATACCTTATTGCAGTCTAACCTGCAAACCGTTCCCCCCAACTGAAGTTTTCTTGTACTCCTCAATCCTGTGTGGGAACAGCAGTGGATTTTAGTTACAACATGCTAAAATCATCTTCCTCCCTGCAGAAATCTTCATCTCCTTTCTGCTAGAGAGTAAATAGTACACACCGGCACCATTTAAAATAACAAACTTTTGCTTGTAGAAAATAAAAACTACATTTCTAACACCACATTCACTTTACCCTTCCGATTGCTTAGAGCCAGCAAAGAGAATGACTGGGGGGTGGAGCTAGAGGGGGAGCTATATGGACAGCTCTGCTGTGTGCTCTCTTTGCCACTTCCTGTTGGGAAGGAGAATATCCCACAAGTAAAGGATGAATCCGTGGACTCGATACATCTTACAAGAGAATGAGCCCATAATATGATAATGGAAGTAAATTAGAAAGTTGTGTTTTGTAATACTCTATCTGAATTATGAGTTTAACTCCATGTCCCTTTAAATGTCACATTAATGTAACTTTAAAAAAAAACTGATGAAATGCAGGGAACACAATAGATTGAAAGGACATGAAACCCAATTTTTCTTTCCATGATTCAGAATACAATTTTGAAAAAAATTCTAATGTACTTCTATTATCTAATTTGTTTTATTCTCTTGGTATCATTTGTTGAAGGAGCAGCAATGCACGACTGGTTTCTAACTGAACACATGGGTGAGCCAATGACAATCAGTATATATATGCAGCCACCAATCAGCAGCTAGAACCTAGGTTCTTTGCTGCTCCTGAGCTTACCTAGATAAACCTTTCAGCAAAGGATAACAAAAGAAGGAAGCAAATTAAATAATATAAGTAAATTGGAAAGTTGTTTAAAATTATATGCTCTGTCTAAATCATGAGAGAACATTTTTGGGTTTCATGTCCCTTTAACTACTATAACTTCTGTTCACTTGTGTGGCAAATATAGACATTGGTAACTTATAATAGAATAAAATAATGTCCTACAAAAAAACTTCACATATGTGTCTAAATAATTAAAATCAATATGAAAAAATTTCGATTGTGTGTATTCGATCTAGCTAAAAAATAGAAAATAAAAATAACATTTGAAAAGCAGAAATAAAATTAGATTACCAAATTTCAAAGGATTTTCTTTCTTATAAACATTTGATTGTCCAAAATGAATGCTTATAGGACTAGGTGAAAAGCACACTGGTCTAAAAGAGGCTGCTCCTGGGTGGTAAATCGCCATAGAACTAGCTGATGAGCTGTTGTTCGTTCCTGGTAGAGCGCTTCTCTCTTTGTATGCAATATATATATATATACTGTATATATATATATATATATATATATATATATATATATACACCCACACACACACACATATACGCATTGAAGCCCTTTTCTGTCAAACACCTTGCTATATCCCTTTGAACCCTTAAAATTTTTTTATTAATATTTAAATTATATTTTTTATTAAAAAGTGTATATACAGTATGTATATATATATATATATCTTTATATATATATATATATATATATATATATATATATATATATATATATATATATATATATATATATATGTTTGTGTAATACTTTATTTTAATGTGTTTTTTTAACCCTTACACAGTTTTGACTTTCACACGAGCGCAAATTATGTTATTATAGGTTGCGCTAGAGCAATGTTGGCCGCACTAACACTTCTCTGGTAAACATGCTTTACCATCGACTTGTAATATTTAGTCACGCTCTAATGTTAGGACGGCCCAGCAGTGTTGCGTACTGTGACCCATGCTGTCATTAGCGCGCTACTTGTAATCTGGCACTATGTTGTTTTCTAAAAATGTTTGTTTTTTTAATAAAATGGATATTCTAGTTACTCTTGGATGATATAACCAATGAATCTGGCTTTAGTAAAACCTGGCTATATATTACGCTCAGAGATTTTAGTTTCTATTTTTGAAACGTTTGTCTTCTACAGGAATCTCCCAGGATGAAGGAAAAATCCATTAACTTATCCAATCAGTTGAAAAAGGAATATAATGGTTTATTACTTGATACAGAGAAATGCAGTTCCCGTGCTACAGAGATATGCCACAATGCCAAAGACAGCTGTCTCTAAGACTTTCTCCGTCCATGGATGGAAAACAAAATTGTGCTTGTAGGACAGTTCAGCACTGCTTAACTGGAGAGAAGATCTGGCATTTCACTGAGACAAAATCTAATGTTATAAATATAGATCACAAGCATGTTAAAAACAAGGAGTTTTATATCCAGTTTATATATAAATGATCATGACTAGAATTAAGAAATTGACTTCTAACAAACTGGATCTTTTCTGATCTAGAGGGAAAGACTAATACATCTTTATATGATGATGGAACAAAAGGAAGGTGTTTGACGAAAAAAAAAATGAATTAGGTGATTCCAAACAGTACGATTATAAATGATAGATTTCGGAAAATTGGAAGCCCCAAATTTTATGCAGTACTAATTTTTGTAAGAGATAGAAATACTCATGTTAATAGTCCATACAAAATAGGATTAATCCCCAAAAAATTAAAATAAACACATATACTGTATTAGCACTTTTGATAATCCGAAAATTCTTCCCAAGTTTTTATGTATGTGCATCAAAAGTATAATTAGATTAAGTGTAATTGTATTTGTACCCAAACAATGTCGAAAAAACACACATATTAGCACTCACCAAGTATAATTAGGGCTCGATTTATCAAAGCCCTACGGCTGCAAGTTCTCACAAGAACTTGCTTGCCATAATTTAACAAGCAGCGGTCACCAGAAAGTCACTTCTCTAACCTTTTCGCCACCTCTAAGGTGGCGAAATTCAATCTCCGCGGTCTAATCCAACCGAGGAGATTGACAGCTCCTGCCCGCGGGTGATTGGCTGTGCGCTCGTGTGCAATAGTGATTACCTGCGGGTAATTTTGCCATTGCCACAGGCGAGCTGAGGCGTACAGGGGCGCGTATACGCGCCCCTGTCCGCCTCAGCTTTGATAAATCTAGCCCTAAGAGTAAGATAATGCCAGTAATAAGTTGTTGGGAAAAAATATTTTTTTTAACAATAGAGAAGCAATAATAAAAGAAAATAAATGAACATGCAATTAGCAATAATAAAATAAATGTGGTGTTAAATCTTTGATTACAATACATATGCTACATTACAATAATGCAACACATGTGATTATACCTCTGGTAAACCTATTTCCTAATAAAAGATAATACAACAATAATATCATTCTCATATACTTGGGTTACGCAAAACAAAAACATAGGGGAAAAAAGAATTTGTAATCATTTTAGAAAAAAACTAAGCAAAACAATAAATGCACAGATGTCTGTGTGAAGCAGTTTGGAGATAAAGAGGCCCATTTATCAAGCTCCGTATGGAGCATGAGGGCGCCAGAAACAGCAGTTATGAGGCAGCGGTCTAAAGACTGTTGCTCCATAACCCTGTCCACCTGCTCTGAGTACGATCGGGTTGATTGACACCTCCCTGCTGGCGGCCCATCGGGGGCAGCGTTGCACCAGCAGCTCTTGTGAGCTGCTGTTGCAATGCTGAATACAGAGAGTGTATTGCTCTCCGCATTCAGCAAGGTCTTGCAGACCTGATCAGCACTGTCGGATTAGGTCCGTAAGACCTTTGATATATAGAGGCCTATTTATCAAATGTCTGTCAGACCTGATCCGACAGTGCGGATCAGGTCTGACAGACATCGCTGAATGCAGGGGGGTGTCAATCAACCCGATCGTACTCAATCGGGTTGAATTGTGGCGATCTCTGTCTGCCTGCTAAGAGCAGATGGACAGGGTTATGGAGCAGCGGTCTTTTGACCGCTGCTCCATATCTTGCGTTTCTGACGAGTCTGAAGACTCGCCAGAAACACGGGCCCTCAAGCTCCGTTCGGAGCTTGATAAACCGGCCTCATTGGCCCCAAAGTGTGATTAGAATCAAACCCTTGATTCAGTGGAACTGTTTCTTTTATAAGTATGATGATTTTTAGAAATATGTTTGGAAAAACAAATACTGCGGTATAAGACAATTAGAATAGTATATCATACAAAATATGGTAATTTTTATATACTTTCACTATACCAAATGCAATTTATCTTTCCGATAAGAAATATTATGCCACATTAGTTTCTAGGTCCCATAGAAACAGTTTTGCAGTTCTAAGGAAATTATATGTAGAATTATGTGTTGAATAATGTTTTAGTTTTAGGAAGATATTTACTTAGTTCGTGAGATGATACAGGTTTTTTGGTCATCCCCTGTGTATTGTGCGTATCCTCTTTTATAGAGAAATCTAATGTGTAAATATTAAGCCCACTTCTGACATGTAAATTCCTGTGATTGGTTTATTATTATTACTACATTATTAGAATATTATGAATCATAGTGCTTATACTATGCACACTAGCAGTGATCTGCTCGTATTACTCTTTGACATATATTTCATTCCCTCTCCGGAGAACTTTGTCAAGTGTGCTATGCTTCAAATATTGTTTGCAAAAATAGTAGAATCCTCCACAAAGCTAGAATTAGAAAATGATAGGCAACTTATAAAGCATTAAACAAGAAAATATGGTAAATGAAATATAGGCCCAACAAGGAGAAAATGACTGCAGGGATGGAAGTATTATAGTTCCCAAGATAAAAGAACAGAGGTTAAAACAAATAACAATACAAAAGAGATCTTAATAATGAAACATAGAGTAACCACAGTGTGGCTGAGACTCAATTACAAAAAAAATGTATCCAGGACTGGCTGTGTGACCCAGGGCCAGGGTTTGAGGAGGGTTTTAATGCTCTAGGTGGAGTTTGATTGGTCCCATGTTTCCTATAGTAAAACTGGAACAGAGATATAGAAAAGATGGACAAACTACTCATATGGGGATTGTTCTGCAAATTTTGAGATGACTGAGGGATATGTGCCCTCGCTACAGTGTCCAGCGGTTATGGAGCAGAGTGAAGTAAATGTAAGGCCATTCATTCAATTTCACATATACATTTATTTAAAATGTGTGAGAAAAAAAAGGTGTGTCGTTAAGGGGTTCCAACGTGGTGCAAGCTTTGGACAGTGTCCTGAAGGCCACTTTTAATTTAATGTATATACTGTACATTCATCACTACTTTTGTGCACTGCGATACACAACTGAGTAGCATATTTGTTCTAAAAAAAATTGGAACGTTTTGTGGATTCTCTTGAAGGGAGCAACATGATAGTAGACTACAAAGGTTCCTAACTTCAGCATCCAATAACCACAAACACCCATTACACACAAACATATACATGCACACACTCATGTGTGTGGGTGTGTGTGCATGTATATGTGTGTGTGTGCACTTGTTTGTGCATGTGCGGGTGTGCGCATGTGCATGTATATGTGTGTGCGTGCGCATGTGTGTGTGTGCATGTATATGTGTATGTGTGGGTGTGCGCATGTACAGTGAGTGCAGAATTATTAGGCAAATGAGTATTTTGACCACATCATCCTCTTTATGCATGTTGTCTTACTCCAAGCTGTATAGGCTCGAAAGCCTACTACCAATTAAGCATATTAGGTGATGTGCATCTCTGTAATGAGAAGGGGTGTGGTCTAATGACATCAACACCCTATATCAGGTGTGCATAATTATTAGGCAACTTCCTTTCCTTTGGCAAAATGGGTCAAAAGAAGGACTTGACAGGCTCAGAAAAGTAAAAAATAGTGAGATATCTTGCAGAGGGATGCAGCACTCTTAAAATTGCAAAGCTTCTGAAGTGTGATCATCGAACAATCAAGCGTTTCATTCAAAATAGTCAACAGGGTCGCAAGAAGCGTGTGGAAAAACCAAGGCGCAAAATAACTGCCCATGAACTGAGAAAAGTCAAGCGTGCAGCTGCCAAGATGCCACTTGCCACCAGTTTGGCCATATTTCAGAGCTGCAACATCACTGGAATGCCCAAAAGCACAAGGTGTGCAATACTCAGAGACATGGCCAAGGTAAGAAAGGCTGAAAGACGACCACCACTGAACAAGACACACAAGCTGAAACGTCAAGACTGGGCCAAGAAATATCTCAAGACTGATTTTTCTAAGGTTTTATGGACTGATGAAATGAAAGTGAGTCTTGATGGGCCTGATGGATGGGCCCGTGGCTGGATTGGTAAAGGGCAGAGAGCTCCAGTCCGACTCAGACGCCAGCAAGGTGGAGGTGGAGTACTGGTTTGGGCTGGTATCATCAAAGATGAGCTTGTGGGGCCTTTTCGGGTTGAGGATGGAGTCAAGCCCAACTCCCAGTCCTACTGCCAGTTTCTGGAAGACACCTCCTTCAAGCAGTGGTACAGGAAGAAATCTGAATCCTTCAAGAAAAACATGATTTTCATGCAGGACAATGCTCCATCACACGCGTCCAAGTACTCCACAGCGTGGCTGGCAAGAAAGGGTATAAAAGAAGAAAATCTAATGACATGGCCTCCTTGTTCACCTGATCTGAACCCCATTGAGAACCTGTGGTCCATCATCAAATGTGAGATTTACAAGGAGGGAAAACAGTACACCTCTCTGAACAGTGTCTGGGAGGCTGTGGTGGCTGCTGCACGCAATGTTGATGGTGAACAGATCAAAACACTGACAGAATCCATGGATGGCAGGCTTTTGAGTGTCCTTGCAAAGAAAGGTGGCTATATTGGTCACTGATTTGTTTTTGTTTTGTTTTTGAATGTCAGAAATGTATATTTGTGAATGTTGAGATGTTATATTGGTTTCACTGGTAAAAATAAATAATTGAAATGGGTATATATTTGTTTTTTGTTAAGTTGCCTAATAATTATGCACAGTAATAGTCACCTGCACACACAGATATCCCCCTAAAATAGCTATAACTAAAAACAAACTAAAAACTACTTCCAAAAATATTCAGCTTTGATATTAATGAGTTTTTTGGGTTCATTGAGAACATGGTTGTTGTTCAATAATAAAATTAATCCTCGAAAATACAACTTGCCTAATAATTCTGCACTCCCTGTATGTGGGTGCATGTAAATGTGTGGGTGTGCACATGTGAGTGTGCATGTAAATGTGTGCGCGTGTGCATGTATATGTGTGTGCATTTGTGTGTGTGTGGGCATGTACATGTGTGGGTGTTCGCATGTGTGCGTGTGTATATGTATGTGTGGTTGTATGCATGTGTGTGTGCATGTATAAGTGTGTGTGTGCATTTATATGTGTGTTTGAGTGGGTGTGTATAGCCACTGACCTATACAATAATAAATTAATGTTCACTCACGCCACATTCTCTGCTGAGACATTACAGTCTGCATGAGACTGCAAGATGGCCCAAAATGAGTGCTACTTATTTAGTGCGAGTGATTTCTTGCCCTAAATAAGTAGCACACATTTTTGGCTATATTGTGTTAAATAAGTATCACAATACTCTGTAAAGCAAAATCGTGACAATGCAGTACACCTGAAACATTAGAAACAGAATTCCAAAATTCGGGACTGTCCTGGAAATATCGGGACATCTGGTTACCTTATTTAAAAGTCTTTTTAACATGTTTCTACCTTACTTTGTTCTTTTTTTTCCTTTCTTCTAAAGCAACTCTAATAAAGCTTATCAAGGAAAAAATTCCAGCACAAAATCCCATGCCAGGCTATGTTTGTACCACACTTCAGAAAATCTAACGCTAGATTTAGAGTTTTGTCGGTAACGACCCGCGTAGCTAATGCTGGTATTTTTTCCCCGCACCTTTTAAATACCGCTAGTATTTAGAGTTCACAGAAGGGCTGCTTTAGGCTCCAAAAAGGGAGCGTATAGCATATTTACCGCCACTGCAACTCTAAATACCAGCTGTGCTTATGGACGAGGCCAGCTTCAAAAACGTGCTCGTGCACGATTCCCCCATAGGAAACAATTGGGCAGTTTGAGCTGAAAAAAAACCTAACACCTGCAAAAAAGCAGCGTTCAGCTCCTAACGCAGCCCCATTGTTTCCTATGGGTAAACAGTTTCTAAGTCTGCACCTAACACTCTAACATGTACCCCGAGTCTAAACACCCCTAACCTTACACTTATTAACCCTTAATCTACCGACCCCGCTATCGCTGACCCCTGCATATCTTTTTTAACCCCTAATCTGCCGCTCCGTACACCGCCGCAACCTACATTATCCCTATGTAACCCTAATCTGCTGCCCCTAACACCGCCAACCCCTATATTATATTTATTAACCCCTAATCTGCCCCCCACAACGTCGCCGCCAGCTACCTACAATAATTAACCCCTAATCTGCCGACCGGACCTCACCGCTGCTATAATAAATGTATTAACCCCTAATCCGCCTAACTAACCCTATAATAAATAGTATTAACCCCTAATCTGCCCTCCCTAACATCGCTGACACCTAACTTCAAGTATTAACCCCTAATCTGCTGACCGGACCTCACCGCTACTCTAATAAATGTATTAACCCCTAAAGTTAAGTCTAACCCTAACACTAACACCCCCCTAAGTTAAATATAATTTAAATCTAACGAAATAAATTAACTCTTATTAAATAGATTATTCCTATTTAAAGCTAAATAGGTACCTGTAAAATAAACCCTAATATAGCTACAATATAAATTATAATTATATTGTAGCTATTTTAGGACGAATATTTATTTTACAGGCAACTTTGTAATTATTTTAACCAGGTACAATAGCTATTAAATAGTTAATAACTATTTAATAGCTACCTAGATAAAATAATTACAAAATTACCTGTAAAATAAATCCTAACCTAAGTTACAATTAAACCTAATACTACACTATCATTAAATTAATTAAATAAAATACCTACAATTAAATCTAACACTACACTATCAATAAATTAATTAAATACAATACCTACAAATAAATACAATTAAACAAAATAACTAAAGTACAAAAAATAAAAAAAGCTAAGTTACAAAAAATAAAAAAATTAATTACAAACATAATAAAAATATTACAACAATTTTAAGCTAATTACACCTACTCTAAGCCCCCTAATAAAATAACAAAGCCCCCCAAAATAAAAAAATGCCCTACCCTATTCTAAAATTAAAATTGAAAAGCTCTTTTACCTTACCAGCCCTTAAAAGGGCCTTTTGCGGGGCATGCCCCAAAGAATTCAGCTCTTTTGCCTGTAAAAATAAACATACAATACCCCCCCAACATTACAACCCACCACCCACATACCCCTAATCTAACCCAAACCCCCCTTAAATAAACCTAACACTAAGCCCCTGAAGATCTTCCTACCTTGTCTTCACCACACCGGGTATCACCGATCCGTCCAGGCTCCGAAATCTTCATCCAAGCCCAAGCGGGGGCTGAAGAGATCCATCATCCGGCTGAAGTCTTCTATCAAGCGGCAAGAAGAAGTCCAGAAGAGGCTCCAAAGTCTTCATCCTATCCGGGCAGAAGAGGAGATCCGGACCGGCAACCATCTTCATCCAAGCGGCATCTTCTATCTTCATCCGATGACGAGTGGCTCCATCTTCAAGACCTCCGGCGCGGATCCATCCTCTTCTTCCGACATCCTAAGTCCGAATGAAGGTTCCTTTAAATGACGTCATCCAAGATGGCGTCCCTTGAATTCCGATTGGCTGATAGGATTCAATCGGAATTAAGGTAGGGAAAATTGAATCAGCCAATCAGATTGAGCTCGCATTCTATTGGCTGTTCCGATCAGCCAATAGAATGCGAGCTCAATCTGATTGGCTGATTGGATCAGCCAATCGGATTGAACTTGAATCTGATTGGCTGATTCCATCAGCCAATCAGATTTCTCCTACCTTAATTCCGATTGGCAGCTAGAATCCTATCAGCCAATCGGAATTTGAGGGACGCCATCTTGGATGACGTCATTTAAAGGAACCTTCATTCGGACTTAGGACGTCGGAAGAAGAGGATGGATCCGCACCGGAGGTCTTGAAGATGGAGCCGCTCGTCATCGGATGGATGAAGATAGAAGATGCCGCTTGGATGAAGATGGTTGCCGGTCCGGATCTCCTCTTCTGCCTGGATAGGATGAAGACTTTGGAGCCTCTTCTGGACTTCTTCTTGCCGCTTGATAGAAGACTTCAGCCGGATGATGGATCTCTTCAGCCCCCGCTTGGGCTTGGATGAAGATTTCGGAGCCTGGACGGATCGGTGATACCCGGTGTGGTGAAGATAAGGTAGGAAGATCTTCAGGGGCTTAGTGTTAGGTTTATTTAAGGGGGGTTTGGGTTAGATTAGGGGTATGTGGGTGGTAGGTTGTAATGTTGGGGGGTATTGTATGTTTATTTTTACAGGCAAAAGAGCTGAATTATTTGGGGCATGCCCCGCAAAAGGCCCTTTTAAGGGCTGGTAAGGTAAAAGAGTTTTTCTATTTTAATTTTAGAATAGGGTAGGGCATTTTTTTATTTTGGGGGGCTTTGTTATTTTATTAGGGGGCTTAGAGTAGGTGTAATTAGCTTAAAATTGTTGTAATATTTTTATTATGTTTGTAATTATTTTTTTTATTTTTTATAACTTAGCTTTTTTTATTGTTTGTACTTTAGTTAGTTTATTTAATTGTATTTATTTGTAGGTATTGTATTTAATTAATTTATTGATAGTGTAGTGTTAGATTTAATTGTAGGTATTTTATTTAATTAATTTAATGATAGTGTAGTGTTAGGTTTAATTGTAACTTAGGTTAGGATTTATTTTACAGGTAATTTTGTAATTATTTTAACTAGGTAGCTATTAAATAGTTAATAACTATTTAATAGCTATTGTACCTGGTTAAAATAAATACAAAGTTGCCTGTAAAATAAATATAAATCCTAAAATAGCTACAATATAATTATTCGTTATATTGTAGCTATATTAGGGTTTATTTTACAGGTAAGTATTTAGCTTTAAATAGGTATAATTTATTTAATAAGAGTTAATTTATTTCGTTAGATTTAAATTATATTTAACTTAGGGGGGTGTTAGTGTTAGGATTAGACTTAGCTTTAGGGGTTAATAAATTTATTATACTAGCGGTGAGGTCCGGTCGGCAGATTAGGGGTTAATACTTGAAGTTAGGTGTCGGCGATGTTAGGGAGGGCAGATTAGGGGTTAATACTATTTATTATAGGGTTATTGAGGCGGGAGTGAGGCAGATTAGGGGTTAATAACTTTATTATAGTAGCGGTGAGGTCCGGTCGGCAGATTAGGGGTTAATAATTGTAGGTAAGGTAGCAGCGACATTGGGGGTGGCAGATTAGGGGTTAATAAATATAATATAGGGGTCAGCGGTGTTAGGGGCAGCAGATTAGGGGTACATAGGGATAACGTAGGTGGCGGCGGTGTGCAGTCGGCAGATTAGGGGTAAAAAAATTTTATTAGAGTGGCGGCGATGTGGGGGGGCCTCGGTTTAGGGGTACATAGGTAGTTTATGGGTGTTAGTGTACTTTAGAGCACAGTAGTTAAGAGCTTTATGAACCGGCGTTAACCCAGAAAGCTCTTAATTCCTGGCTTTTTTCTGCGGCTGGAGTTTTGTCGTTAGATTTCTAACGCTCACTTCAGCCAAGACTCTAAATACCGGCGTTAGAAAGATCCCATTGAAAAGATAGGATACGCAAATGGTGTAGGGGGATCTGCGGTATGGAAAAGTCGCGGCTGCAAAGTGAGCGTTAGACCCTTACCTACAAGACTCTAAATACCAGCGGTAGCCCAAAACCAGCGTTAGGAGCCTCTAACGCTGGTTTTGACGGCTAACGCCAAACTCTAAATCTAGCCGTAAGTATGTACGTGCCAATGACAATCCTGACATGAATTTAATAGTGAGAAATCTCCAGGGAGATTATTTAACCTAATTCCTTCTGAATTCTGTAGTGCAAGTTATTTATCTTATGGAATCCTACACAAAGGACACAATAACAAAATAAATAGAGAAATGTAGTTCACAATAGATACCTCTCCATTTAAATAAAAACATTCAAATTCTGAATCTACCTATCCAGTGTTTCAATATACAGAGAACTCATCAGTATGAGGGTGAAAAATTGACATTTATATGCAGGGCTTGAAATTTTCACTATTTCCAGACGAGTAAGAAATTGAAGGAGACAAGTAAATACATAGGGACAAAACCTTCTTTAGATATATCAGTGAAAGATGAAAAACTAAGGATGGAATAGTAAAATTGAAAACAATTGATGGTAGAATAGTAGAAAGAGATAAACAAATTGCAGAATGTCTCAATGATTACTTCTGTTCTGTTTTCACAAAAGATTGTGAAGATAGAATGTCTACATTAAGGGATGCTACAAAAAATGGAAATGAGCTTAACACTAATCTTTTTACAGGGGATAAGGTTTTGTTGGCATTATCAAAAAATAAAAGTAAAAAAGTCAGTGGGTCCTGATAATATTCATCCAAGGGTTTTAAAACAACTTTGATCTAACTGCCCCATTAACTGATCTGTTTAATCAGTCACTATTGACCGGAGTTGTTCCAGATGATTGGAGAATAGCAAATGTAGTACCTCTTCATAAAAAGGGCAGTAGGGAAGAATCTTGTAACTACAGGCCAATTAGTTTAACTTCAGTAGTAGGGAAATTAATGGAAAGTCTCTTAAAGGGACAGTCTAGGCCAAAATAAACTTTCATGATTTAGATAGAGCATGTAATTTTAAACAATTTTCCAATTTACTTTCATCACCAATTTTGCTTTGTTCTCTTGGTATTTTTAGTTGAAAGCTTAACCTAGGAGGTTCATATGCTAATTTCTTAGACCTTGAAGGCCACCTCTTTTCAGAATGCATTTTAACAGTTTTTCACCACAAGAGGGTGTTAGTTCACGTATTTCATATAGATAACACTGTGCTTGTGCACGTGAAGTTATCTGGGAGCAGGCACTGATTGGCTAAACTGCAAGTCTGTCAAAAGAACTGATATAAAGGGGCAGTTTGCAGAGGCTTAGATACAAGATAATCACAGAGGTTAAAAGTATATTAATATAACTGTGTTGGTTATGCAAAACTGGGGAATGGGTAATAAAGGGATTATCTATCTTTTAAAACAATAAAAATTCTGGTGTAGACTGTCCCTTTAAAAGAAAGAATTATGACTTACATAAAGATCAACAATTTAAAGGACCAAAATCAGCATGGTTTTACTTCAGGGAAATCATGTCAGACTAATCTAATTGACTTATTTGATTATGTAATAAAAGTATTAAACCAGGGTGGAGCAGTTGATGTAGCATATCTAGATTTCAGCAAAGCATTTGACATCGTCCCACACAACAAACTAATTCACAAACTGTATTTCCTTGGTCTAGACTCAAAAATTGAGAACTGGGTAGAATGCTGGCTTAAGAATAGAAAACAAAGGCCTAGATTTAGAGTTTTATTGGTAAAGACCCACAGTGCTAACTCTGCTTTTTTTTCCAGCGCACCCTTAAGACAACACTTGTATTACGAGTTGTCTGAATGGCTGCGTTAGCCTCAGAAAAGGGAGCGTTGAGCATAATTTAGCTCCACTTCAACCCTCAATACCAGTGTTGCTTAAATCAGCGGTAAGCTGGAAAAACGTGCTTGTGCACGATATCCCCATAGGAAACAATGGGGCTGAGCTGGCTGAAAAAAAACCTAACACCTGCAAAAAAGCAGCGTTCAGCTCCTAACTCAGCCCCATTGTTTCTTATGGGGAAACATTCTCTAAATCTACACCTAACACCCTAACATGAACCCCGAGTCTAAACACCCCTAACCTTACATTTATTAACCCCTAATCTGCCGCCCCCGCTATTGCTGACACCTGCATTATATTATTAACCCCTAATCTGCTGCTCCGGACACCACCGCAACCTACATTATAGCTATGAACCCCTAATCTACTGCCCCTAACATCACCGACACCTATATTATATTTATTACCCCCTCATCTGCCCCCCCAACGTCGCCGCCACCTACCTACACTTATTAACCCCTCATCTGCCGACGGGACCTCATCGCCACTATAATAAATGTATTAACCCCTAAACCGCCACACTCCCGCCTCGCAAACACTATAATAAATAGTATTAACCCCTAATCTGCCCTCCCTAACATCGCCGCCACCTACCTACAATTATTAACCCCTAATCTCCCGCCTCCAACGTTGCCGCTACTATAATAAAGTTATTAACCCCTAAACCTAAGTCTAACCCTAACCCTAACACCCCCCTAACTTAAATATCATTTATATTAATCTAAATAAATTTACTATCATTAAATACATTTTTCCTATTTAAAAATAAATACTTACCTATAAAATAAACCCTAATATAGCTACAATATAACTATTAGTTACATTGTAGCTATTTTAGGATTTATATTTATTTTACAGGCAACTTTGTATTTATTTTAACTAGGTACAATAGCTAACTATTAAAAATAACTATTTAATAGCTACCTAGTTAAAATAATTACAAAATTATCTGTAAAATAAATCCTAACCTAAGTTACAAATACACCTAACACTACACTATCAATAAATTAATTAAATAAATTAGCTACAATTAGCTAAACTAAAATACAATTAAATAAACTAATCTATAATAAAAAAAATAAAACACTTAAATTACAGAAAATAAAATTTTTTTACAAGAAGTTTAAACTAATTACACCTAATCTAAGCCCCCTAATAAAATAAAAAATCCCCTCAAAATAATAAAATGCCCTACCCTATTCTAAATTACAAAGTAATCAGCTCTTTTACCAGCCCTTAAAAGGGCATTTTGCGGGGCATTGCCCCAAAGTAATCAACTCTTTTACAACCCCCCCAACATTAAAACCCACCACCCACATACCCCTACTCTAGCCCACCCAAACCCCCTTAAATAAACTTAACACTAACCCCCTGAAGATCTCCTTACCTTGAGTCGTCTTCACCATAGCCGAACCGAATTCTTCATCCAAGCGGAGCAAGAAGATGTCCTCCATCCGGTAGAAGTCTTCATCCAAGCAGGACAAGAAGAGGTCCACCATCCGGTAAAAGTCTTCATCCAAGCGGGGTCTTCTATCTTCATCCATCCGGAGCGGAGCCATCTTCCAGCCACCTGACGCGGAGCCATCCTCTTCAACCGAACAGCCAATAGAATGTGAGGTCAATCCGATTGGTTGATTGGATCAGACAATCGGATTGAACTTCAATCTGATTGGCTGATTGAATCAGCCAATCAGATTTTTCTTACCTTAATTCCGATTGGCTGATAGAATCCTATCAGCCAATCGGAATTCGAGGGACGTCATATTGGATGGAGTCCCTTAAAGGAACCGTCATTCGTCGTTAGTCCGTCGGTTGAAGAGGATGGCTCCGCGTTGGCTGGCTGGAAGATGACTCCGCTCCGGATGGATGAAGATAGAAGACCCCGCTTGGATGAAGACTTCTACTGGATGGATGACATCTTCTTGCTCCGCTTGGATGAAGAATTCAGCTCGGCTGGGTGAAGACGACTCAAGGTAGGGAGATCTTCAGGGGCTTAATGTTAGGTTTATTTAAGGGGGGGTTGGGTGGGTTAGAGTAGGGGTATGTAGATGGTGGGTTTTAATGTTGGGGGGGTTGTATTTTTTAAGGGCTGGTAAAAGTGTTGATTACTTTGTAATTTAGAATAGGGTAGGGCATTTTATTATTTTGGGGGGCTTTTTTATTTTATTAGGGGGCTTAGATTAGGTGTAATTAGTTTAAACTTCTTGTAAAAAAAAAATATTTTCTGTAATTTATTGTTTTTTTGTTTTTTTGTATTATAGATTAGTTTATTTAATTGTATTTTAGTTTAGCTAATTGTAGTTAATGTATTTAATTAATTTATTGATAGTGTAGTGTTAGGTGTATTTGTAACTTAGGTTAGGATTTATTTTACAGGTAATTTTGTAATTATTTTAACTAGGTAGCTATTAAATATTTATTAACTATTTAATAGCTATTGTACCCAGTTAAAATAAATACAAAGTTGCCTGTAAAATAAATATAAATCCTAAAATAGCTACAATGTAACTAATAGTTATATTGTAGCTATATTAGGGTTTATTTTATAGGTATTTATTTTTAAATAGGAATAATTTATTTAATGATAGTAAATGTATTTACATTAATTTAAATGATATTTAAGTTAGGGGGGGTGTTAGGGTTAGGGTTAGACTTAGGTTTAGGGGTTAATAAATTTATTATAGTAGCTGCGACGTTGCGGGCGGGAGATTAGGGGTTAATATTTGTAGGTAGGTGGCGGCGATGTTAGGGAGGGCAGATTATTATACTATTTATTATAGTGTTTGCGAGGCGGGAGTGTGGCGGTTTAGGGGTTAATACATTTATTATAGTGGCGGCGAGGTCCGGTCGGCAGATGAGGGGTTAATAAGTGTAGGTAGGTGGAGGCGATATTGGGGGGGGCAGATTAGGGGTTAATAAATATAATGTAGGTGTCAGCGATGTTAGGGGCAGCAGATTAGGGGTTCATAGGTATAATGTAGGTTGTGGCGGTGTCCGGAGAGGCAGATTAAGGGTTAAAACATTTTATTATAGGGTTGGTGATGTGGGGGGGCCTCGGTTTAGGGGTTCATAGGTAGTTTATGGGTGTTAGTGTACTTTATAGCACAGTAGTTAAGAGCTTTATGTTCCGGCGTTAGCCCATAAAGCTCTTAACTACTGACTTTTTTTGGCGGTAGGAGTCTTGTCGGTAGAGGCTCTACCGCTCACTTCTTCCAAGGCCTCTAGTTATCAAAGTCTGGTGGGCCTGATCCAACAGTGCAGATCAGGTCCGCCAGAATTCGCTGAATACGGCGAGCAATACGCTCGCCGTATTCAGCATTTCACCAGCAGCTCACAAGAGCTGCTGGTGCAACGCCGCCCCCTGCAGAGTCGCGGCCAATAGGCCACCAGCAGGGGGGTGTCAATCAACCTGATCGTACTCGATCGGGTTGTATTGTGGCGATGTGTGTCCGCCTGCTCAGTGCAGGCGGACAGGTTATGGAGCAGCGGTCTTTGATACATATGCCCCCAAGACTCGAAATACCAGAGTTAGGCAAATCCCATTGAAAAGATAGGATACGCAATTGATGTAAGGGGATCTGCGGTAGCCTCGAGTCGTGGAAAGAAAGTGAGCGGTAGACCCTTTCCTGTCTGACTCTAAATACCAGCGGGCAGTAAAAAGCAGCGTTAGGACCCCTTAATGCTGCTAACGCCAAACTCTAAATCTAGGCGAAAGTGTCTTAGTAAATGTAGTACATTCAACAGAAGGGACAGTTACTAGTGGTGTTCCACAGGGGTCAGTTCTGGGGCCTGTTTTGTCTAACATATTTATCAGAGATATAAGCAAAGGACTACAGGGTAAAGTATGTCTATTTACAGATGATACAAACATTTGAAATAGAGTAGTTCCAGGGGGTAGACAAAATGAGAAGTGATATACAACAATTGGAGGATTGGACAAATGACTGGCATCTAAAGTTTAACACAGCAAAGTGTAAAATTATGCATTTAGGGAAGAAAAATTGAAACGTTAATTACAGACTCAATGACAATTTTACTGACTATTACAAATGTGGAACGGTACTAGGGAATTATTATTTCAGATGATTTGAAATTTAGTAAACAATGTTGTACTGCAGCGAGCAAGGCCAGCAGAATGCTTGGATGTATTGGTAGAGGTATTTGCAGCAGAAATAGTAAGGTTCTTATGCCAATTTACAGATCATTAGTTAGGCCTCATCTTGAGTATTGTGTGCAGTTCTGGAGGTCATATCTTCAGAAGGATATAAACAAACTTGAATCTGTGCAAAGAAGGACTACTAACATGGTACATACATGGTCTAAAAAATAAAATTTACCAGAAGAGGCTCAATGACCTAACTATGTAGAGCTTAAAGTAGAGAGGGGAAAGAGCTGATATGATAGCAACTTTCAAGTATATTAAAGGGCCTAGTAAAACTGAGTCAGTGAGTATTTTACATAAAAAGAAAAAATTACAAACATGGGGTCATGATCTCAAACTTAAAGGGACATGAAACCCAATTTTTTTCTTTCATGATTCAGATTAAGAATACAATTTTAAACAACTTTCTAATTTACTTCTATTATCTAATTTGTTTCATTCTCTATAATTTGTTGAAGGAGCAGCAATGCAATTACTGGTTTCTAATTGAACACATGGATGAGCCAATGACAATCAATATATATATATAAGCAGCCACCAATCAACAGCTAGAACCTAGGTTCTTTACTGCTCCTACACTTACCTAGATAAACATTTCAGCAAAGGATAACAAAAGGAGAAAGCAAATCAAATAATAAAAGTAAATTGGAAAGTTGTTTAAAATTGTAATCTCTTTCTGAATCATAAAATAAATGTTTTGGGTTTCAAGTACCTTTAAAGGGACAGTCAAGTCCAAAAAAAACTTTCATTTTTCAAATAGGACATGTAATTTTAAACAACTTTCCAATTTACTTTTATCAACAATTTTGCTTTGTTCTCTTGGTATTCTAGTTGAAAGCAAACCTAGGAAGGCTCATATGATAATTTCTAAGCCCTTGAAGGCCGCCTCTTTTTTATTTGCTTTTCACAGCAGGGGAGAGCTAGCTCATGTAGGCCATATAGATAGCATTGTGATCACGCTCGTGGCTAGTGGCACTGCACTAATTGGCTAAAATGCAAGTCAATAGATAATAACTAAAAGTCATGTGATTAGGGGCGGTCAGAAGATGCTTAGATACAAGTTAGTCACAGAAATATAAAGTGTATTAATATAACAGTGTTGGTTTTGCAAAACTGGGGAATGGGTAATAAAGGGATTATCTATCTTTTTAAACAAAAAAAAATTCTGGTGTTGACTGTCCCTTTAAGGGTAGTATATTCAGGAGTGGTCATTTGAGGAAGCACTTAAAAGGACACTAAACCCAAACATTTTCTTTCAAAATTCAGGTAGAGAATACAATTTTAAACAACATTCCAATTTACTTCTATTGTCTAAATTGCTTCATTTTTTAGATATCCTTTGTTAAAGAAATTGCAATGTACATGTGTGAGCCAATCACAAGAGGCTACTGCGCCTATCTAGCTATGCTTTTCAGTAAAGAATATCAAGAGAATGAAGCAAAATAGATAATAGAAGTAAATTAGAAAGTTGTTTAAAATTGCATGCTCTTTCTAAATCATGAAAGAAAAAATGTGGGTTTCATATACCTTTAAAGAATATCGATGTTTAACTTTGACTTTTTCCTATCTTTTACATTAAGTGAACTAGTAACAATTTCCCTCTGGGCTAGTAGCTTTTAACCCCTGACTAGTAAACTATAGGGATATTTTTCTACCCTATATATATATATATATATATATATATATATATATATATATATATATGTGTGTGTGTGTGTGTGTGTGTGTGTGTGTGATATTTCCTTCCTGAGCTTCATTAGTTTTAAAGATTCAGTTATTTATTAACCCTATTATCAGAAGGACTTTATATACATTAAAGATTATGATATTTTAAACCCCATTGCATAAAATACAGGTATGGTTTAGAATAAATGCTATGTACAGCTAAAGACCCCCATTTTTCAAGGTCCATCCTTAACCAATTGCGCAAGATCATCCTGGATATTTGACATCTGCAACTTCTGAGGTTGCAAACTAGTTAAGAAGCCGTTGTCATAATTCCTGTACTTCTAACCTATTGGTTGCAGGCTCACATGAGTGAATCTGCACGGCAATAGCCCCAAGCCGGCATACAAAGATTCATACATGGGGCCACAATATTATTATACAGGGACTGGTTGTATGTGTAGCCCCTAACTAATTTTTTGAATCTCAACTGTATTTTAAAATGGACAGTCTACACCAGAATATCTATTGTTTAAAAGGATAGATAATCCCTTTATTACTCATTCCCCAGTTTTGCATAACCAACACTGTTATATAAATATATTTTTTACCTCTGTGATTACCTTGTATCTAAGCCTCTGCAGACTTCCCCCTTATCTCAATGCTTTTGACAGACATGCAGTTTAGACAATCAGTGCAGACTCCTAAATAATTCCACAGGAATGAGTACTGCCTAACTGTGTAAAACTTTCAAAATGCTCTGAGCTAAGAGGAGGTTTTCAACGGTTTAGAAATCAGTTTGAGCCTACCTAGGTTTAGCTTTTGAAAAATACCAAATTTAATGATAAAAGTAAATTGAAAAGTTGTTTAACATTGCATGTCCAATATCTGAATCATGAAAGTTTAATTTTGACTAGACTGTCCCTTTAAGCAACAGTTGCAGACGGTCTTCTTTCTCTATAACTCCTTCTATATACTACAGCGCTATACCTAGCTTGATCTCTCACCTTGACTAACTGGCTTCTGGATTGTGTAACTCCCAGAGGAGTTTTGGCAGGGGGGTAGATAGTGGAGGGTGTGTTATATTGTAAGGGGGTGCACAGACTGATAAACAGAAAATAGATCACAGCTATAGGGGCTGGAGTTGCAATGTTGTGAAGGATGTGGCAAGCAAGGTACACTCTATAGAGTTTCTGCAACTGTTGTTAATTATTCAGGCCAAATCCTATCTTGCTCGCTGAAGAAGTAGTTATCTTCCCTGGGCAATATAATTTCCAACTAAAAACCCAGACTGACTGAGTGATAGGAGAAGAACACACCCCAGGAGCTCTGTGCATCTCCTATAGACTTCCTGCAAACTCTGGCCTCACCACATCTAAACTAATGGATTTTGGCACGTGGCACGTGAGATAAGTTAAAGGTCTGAGCGAGAAGCTTTCTTCAAGGCCATACTGTAGAAGACAACTGGAATAGAGTTGTAAGTTCTGTAGGAGGTGGCACTCGCTAATTATCAGGGACCAGGTATATGAGTAGTACAAGAAAAACTCCATTGTTCATAATAACCAGCATCTGAAGAAACTGCTAAAAGAAAAAACAACTTTATTTTTCTGTGTCCCAACCCCTAGAAAAAATTCCCATGGATACCAATAGCTGGTTGTTCTCAGAAGCTATTGAGATCATTTTGTCTTCTAAAGATTATAAACATAGGACAGCAGCTTTCTGCATCCGTTTGCAGGTACAAGAGAATTACCTGAGGAAGCTGGGGTTGATTTGTTTCTGAAAACCAAAAACACAAACAAAAGGTATTTTCAAATACATAGGGGAATTGTGTGGAACAAATCACGAGCGCAATGATCTAAAGTTCTCTGCTCAAGCGAACTGATCTAAGACGTTTTGATAGTACAGCGAGCTCATACAAAAAAATTAAAAAGTTATAACGTTTACCATGAGAGATGTTTATCTCACTATGCAGGGTTCTGTATGTGAAGCATTACAATATCAGGTCTAACAAAATCCCTAATATTTTCTGTGATTTCTCTCCATGCTCCAAAGTTTTTGATCATCGAGCCCCATGTCTTAGATTAAAATTGGACTATAAAGTCATAATTAAACTCTCCTGATTCAAAGCATGGGATTTTAAATAACTTTCCTATTTACTTCTATAACCTAATAACGCAATAAACCTAACCCCTAACCTAACCCCCCTAGCCTAACACCCCCTAAATGAACCCAAATCACCTAATTTACAAAATACTAAAGTTACTAATGTGACAGACCCTTCTGTCAGGACTGAAGGAGTTAATTGTGTTTAGCTAAGAAACTAATTTCTAAAGACAGAGTTGCTGGCTCCAGCTATAATCTAATTAGTGCTAAGCATTCTATTGTTTGATCACCTCCAGAGAGAAAACGCCTAAGTGATAAGAAGGGCCAAGAGTGTCTTGTGGTTGAAGTGTTTAAGTAATATAATTCTATTGTATCATGTCAAAGGGCTTGCTCCCTCCATGTAATGTACAACAGTCTTTCAACCCCCATCTGGGGGGGGGGGGGTGTCAAACCTGTATAAATACTAGGCATCTAGCCTTTAATAAAGGTCATTCTGTTTAAACCTGAAAACTGGCTGGTTTGTGAATTGCTGATTCCCTATGCAGGACGTTGTTCCCTGGTATTAACCCTTGGTACACTGTTGGTACCGTAACATTGGTGGCAGCGACGGAATGAACCTTATCGCCCAGAAGAGCAACTACACAAGCCAGTAACCTCAGGAAGAGGGGGATTATTACAATACTGACTAAGATGGAAAAGAGAAAAGTAAATTTTGCAGTTTTTAAAAACTTCCTGGAAACAGAAGGAGAGATTGATGGGTACCTTGCGGATTTTGAGAGGCAATGTGCACTACACAAGGTACCCGCAGAGGACTGGGTCACGATATTATCTGGAAAATTATCCGGCCGGGCCAGAGAGGCTTTTCGGGCCATTCCAGATGAGGAAGTCAGGGATTATAATACGGTAAAAGAGGCTCTGCTCTCCAGGTATACGGTTACACCGGAGGCATACCGGAGGCGGTTCAGAGACACTGTTAAATTAGCTGGAGATTCCTACCTTGAGTGGGCATGTAAGGTGCACCGCACAGCAGCTCACTGGATAGCGGGGTGCCAAGCCATATCTGGGGAAGAGGTGCTGCAGCTATTCCTGTTGGAACATTGCTTCGACAAGTTACCCGCAGGAGTTCGAGAGTGGGTTCGGGACCGTAAACCCTCCACCCTGCAGGAAGCAGCTCGCTTGGCAGATGAGTATACGGATGCCCGCAAACTGGACACTGCTACCACTAAGCCCCCTGCTAGAGTGGAGTACAGACCCCCAGTCACCCCAGCAGCTGCCAGTTACCAAACCCCGGTGCACCGCTATACCACACGGCCTCCGGCCACAAACTACCCTCAGAGAGCCCTGTTCAATTTGCGGGGCTACTCACAACCGATTCGATGCTTTGGATGTAAGCAACTAGGGCACAAAAGACCAGAGTGTCCCCTAAACGCAGCGAACCAAGCGCAGTCCTGGAGAAGACCTGCCGGCGGAATCCCACGTAATCCTCAGCCTGCGGCCTGCTACGTAGAGGCGCAAGAATGCTGGAGCATCCTACATGAGGCAGACCTTGTGCAAGCTGCCCACCGGAATAACCGGCAACTGGTTAAAGTGAATGGGAAGAAGGTCAGTGGTCTACGGGATACTGGTGCTACCATGACCTTGCTTCAAAAGAACTCGGTGTCTGAGAAACAGTACACTGGAGAAACTGTGGCTGTGAGGGTAGCAAGGGGCGATGTGTTCAGCCTACCTGTTGCCAGGGTACATTTGGATTGGGGAGTGGGCGCTAGACCTGTGAATGTGGGGGTCAAGAAGGACTTACCTGCTGATGTTCTTCTTGGAAATGACTTGGCCCCCCTTGTTTCTGCCTACGCTCCTATGGGTCCCGCTGATGTTAACTCTGTGACTACCCGTGCCCAGATCCGTGCAGCAGAGACTGACCCACCTGCTGCTAAGCCCCAGGACGCTGAGCTCAGTAAATCTCTATCCGCTATTGATATGTGGAGGTCCCGTTACAATGCGCTGATGAAGGAGAAGAGGAGCGCAGAGGAAAAAGCACGTTTAGAACGTGAATCTCTGCTAGACAAGCTGCACCGACAGACTGCAGAAAACACCAGCTTGAGAGTGGGACATGAAACCTTAAAGACAAACTTAGCGACACTTGAGGAGAAGCTGACGCTGACTCATAGTGAGGTGCAGCAACTCAAGGGCACCCTATGTCAGTATGAAGGGATTGTGGATACCTATAAAGAGCAGGTACAGAAAACTCGTAAAGAAGCTGATGGGATTTTGAAGGACTGTTTAGCCCTAGTCTGGGCACTGAGGAAGTTGAACCCTTCTTTGTATGGACAGGAATTCTCTCTCATAACGGGAATACAGATGGATTGTCCTGGCAAACTGACATGCCTACCACCTCCTAGTCCGGTCATCCCCAGGTTGACCCGCCAAAGGGTCAAGCCGGGTCTGCCGGAGTGTTCCACAACGGGGGAGATATGTGACAGACCCTTCTGTCAGGACTGAAGGAGTTAATTGTGTTTAGCTAAGAAACTAATTTCTAAAGACAGAGTTGCTGGCTCCAGCTATAATCTAATTAGTGCTAAGCATTCTATTGTTTGATCACCTCCAGAGAGAAAACGCCTAAGTGATAAGAAGGGCCAAGAGTGTCTTGTGGTTGAAGTGTTTAAGTAATATAATTCTATTGTATCATGTCAAAGGGCTTGTTCCCTCCATGTAATGTACAACAGTCTTTCAACCCCCATCTGGGGGGGGGGGGGGTGTCAAACCTGTATAAATACTAGGCATCTAGCCTTTAATAAAGGTCATTCTGTTTAAACCTGAAAACTGGCTGGTTTGTGAATTGCTGATTCCCTATGCAGGACGTTGTTCCCTGGTATTAACCCTTGGTACACTGTTGGTACCGTAACAACTAATAAATTAAAAAAAAACTAACACTACTTTAAAAATACAAATAAACTAAGTATAAATTAACCGGACAGTCTAATCAAAATTCTGGAGTAGACTGTCCCTTTAAGCTACAATTACAGAAAATAAAAAAATCTAAGATTACAGAAAATAAAAAAGAAAATGACCAAATTTTTAAAATTTATACCTAATCCCTATGAAACTAAAAAGCCCCCCCCCCCCAAATAAAAACACTCCCTACTCTAATAAACTACCAGTAGCCCTTAAAAGGGCTTTTTGCAGGGCATTGCCCCAAGATAATCAGCTCTTTTACAAGAAAATACACAAAGCCCCCCCAACAGTAAAACACCCCACACACCAAACCCCCCCCAAATAAAATAACCTAACACTAAAAACCCTAAACTACCCATTCACCTGAAAAGGGCATTTGTTGGGCATTGCCCTTAAAAGGGCATTCAGCTCTTTTACTGCCCACCCTATCGAAATTAAAAAAAAAAAAAAAACTTAACCCCTTAAGGACACGGCCATTTTTCAATTTCTTTCCCTGAAGGACCAGGGCTATTTTTACATTTCTGCTGTGTTTGTGTTTAGCTGTAATTTTCCTCTTACTCATTTACTGTACCCATACATATTATATACCGTTTTTCTCGCCATTAAATGGACTTTCTAAAGATATCATTATTTTCATCATATCTTATCATTTACTTTAAAAAAATGATAAAATATTAGGAAAAAATGGAAAAAAACACACTTTTTCTAACTTTGACCCCCACAATCTGTTACACATCTACAACCACCAAAACACACCCATATTAAATAGTTTCTAAATTTTATCCTGAGTTTAGAAATACCCAATGTTTACATGTTCTTTGGTTTTTTTTGCAAGTTATAGGGCCATAAATACAAGTAGCACTTTGCTATTTCCAAACCATTTTCTTTCAAAATTAGCGCTAGTTACATTGGGACACTGATATCTGTCAGGAATCCCTGATTAACCCTTGACATATCTATATTTTTTATTAGAAGACATCCCAAAGTATTGATCTAGGTCCATTTTGGTATATTTCATGCCACCATTTCACCACCAAATGCAATCAAATAAAAAAAATTGCTCACTTTTTCCCAAATATTTTCACAAACTTTAGGTTTCTCACTGAAATTATTTACAAACAACTTGTGCAATTATGGCATAAATGGTTGTAAATGCTTCTCTGGGATCCCCTTTGTTCAAAAATAGCAGAAATATATGACTTTGGCGTTGCTTTTTGGTAATTAGAAGGCCGCTAAATGCCACTGCGCATCACACGTGTATTATGCCCAGCAGTGAAGGGGTTAATTAGGGAGCATGTAGGGAGCATCTAGGGTTAATTTTAGCTTTAGTGTAGTGTAGTAGACAACCCCAAGTATTGATCTAGGCCCATCTTGGTATATTTCATGCTACCATTTCACCGCTAAATGCAATCAAATAAAAAAAATTGCTCACTTTTTCCCAAATATTTTCACAAACTTTAGGTTTCTCACTGAAATTATTTACAAACAACTTGTGCAATTATGGCATAAATGGTTGTAAATGCTTCTCTGGGATCCCCTTTGTTCAAAAATAGCAGAAATATATGACTTTGGCGTTGCTTTTTGGTAATTATAAGGCCGCTAAATGCCGCTGCGCACCACACGTGTATTATGCCCAGCAGTGCAGGGGTTAATTAGGTCATTTGTAGGGAGCTTGCAGGGTTAATTAGCTTTAGCGTAGAGATCAGCCTCCCACCTGACACATCACACCCCAGGATCCCTCCCAAATAGCTCTCTTCCCTCCCCCATCCCACAATTGTCCCCGCCATCTTAAGTACTGGCAGAAAGTCTGCCAGTACAAAAATAAAAGGTATATTTAAAATTTTAAAAAAAATTGTAAAGCATATTTACATATGCAGCTGTGTAGGATCCCCCCTTAGCCCCCAACCTCCCTAATCCCCCCACCAAACAGCTCTCTAACCCTCCACCTCTACCTTACTGGGAGCCATCTTGGGTACTGGCAGCTGTCTGCCAGTACCCTGTTTGCAAATACAAATGGGTTTTTTTTAGGTTTTTTTTAAATTTTTTTCCCATTTTTTCTGTAGTGTAGCTTCCCACCCGCTCCCAGATCCCTTAGATTTATTTTTATAGGGGATTGTATCCCCCCTTACTGCCAGTCTTATATAATTATTTTGCTGTAGTGTAGCGGTTCCCACCCGCTCCCTCCCCGTGCACGCGCCCACCCACTGGCCCCCGTGCGTGCGCCCAACAACCCCGCCCCCGATCCCGCCCCCCTCTCTCTTCAATTTGTCACCGATGGCCCCCCACCCGCCTCCCACGGTCAGCTCCCACCCACCAACGATTGCGGCCATCGATGCCGGTGCAGAGAGGGCCACAGAGTGGCTCTCTCTGCATCGGATGGGGGAAAAATGTTATTGCAGGATGCCTCGATATCGCTTCCAGCCGCTTTAATCCCCAAAGTCGTACAGGGTACGTCGCTGGTCTTTAAAGACCAGGTTGTGTGCGACGTACCCTGTACGACTCGTGTCGTTAAGGGGTTAAAAAACCCTAAGTCTAAGCCCCAGGTTGTTACTCACCGTTCCTGAAGTCCGGCGGAGAAGGTCCTGTTCCAGGCGGTGAAGTCTTCTTCCAAGCGGCGATCTCTTCTTTCTTCTTCCTGGAACATCCTTCGCGGAGCGGAGCTGAAGACTGATTCAAATCAGCCAATAGAACTTAAGTAGCTCTCATCCTATTGGCTGATTTGAACAGCCCAGTGGCGTAGCGTGGGGGGGGCCACAGGGGCGGTTGCCCCGGGCGCATAATTCTTAAGGGCGCAAAATTTGCGCTCTTACTGTCTCACGTCATACCTCCTCCACTGCAGGCAGATGCAGCACTAAGGGAGGAAACTTTTTAAAAAAAATGTATTATTATTTTTTTATATATAAAAATATATTTTATTGCAGTCCTCCCAACTGTCACTTTTTGCGAATTTAAGGGTCTGTCCCAGACCCGCACTGACATGGCCACCATTGCCCCTGAGCCACTTGGCGCTGTACTAGAAATAAAAAAAAAATGCCTTTCTATTGGCTCCTACGTTGCCATGTGATGCACTTTCTTCTCCAATAACATATACCTGCTGCTGCACGTGCCAAAGTAACTGAGACATTGTGTATCAGCATGTATATGGTATTGGATCACAGCGGCCGATGCAGGCATGAGGCTCCTTGCTCTTTGAGTGCTGCTGCTATTACTGTGCCACCTGCCCCGTAGAAGAACACCAGCATGGTATGCTTAACCACTAACATGCTTAGATTTCACACACACTGGTAAACAGATTCACTGTTCAGCCTACACAAAACTATTCTTCATTATGTGTTCACCTTGATCTAAAGTCGCTAATCCTGCACAGCTACACACACAGTATTACTTAGCACACACATATATTCTGACCTATACCACATTCTTAGCTCCGCTTCCAGTGTAGTTGCAACTTTGAGTGTAATTTGATTCCATTCCAGGCAGCAAGAGAAGCCAGAGTGCTAAGGAGGAGTAAGGAGGGAGGCAGGGAGGGAGCTGGACTGAGGACTCAGGCCCATGATCCGATCAATTGTACACAAAGCTTCCAGGTCAAGCAAAGGTGAGGGAAATTTCAAATAAGGAGTGAGAATGATAAGGACAATGCAGTGTGTGTGTGTAACAGGGAGAAGCAGCCAGGTCACAGAGTGAGAGAAATACGGACATGTAGGGATCAAAGTGAAAGATACAGGAGAAATATAAGGTTTTATGTAGAGAGTACAACGTAACTGAAAGATTTCTGTATTTGTCCCAATTATTCTCATGGTACATGACTTGTTGTTTGACAGGGTTTTTTGGCCTGTGGCTAACGTTTTTTTTTTTTGTTACAAAAAAAAGACTAATCTGTAGTTTACAAAGATATAGAGCAACACAACTTTTGCCTTTTTTTACTGTGTATTTGAGACTTTGTATATGTGTGTGTAGTGCTGTGCATTTGAGACTGTGTACATGTGTGTGTATATATTTGTATACTCTGCAGCATATGTGTGTTGCTGAGCATTTGAGACTGTGCACGTGTGTCTATAAGATCTGTAATTTATGTGCGTATGCTGTAGTGTGTGTTTCTGTGTATGCATGCTTATGAAAAAGGAAACTGAAGGCTGATTAGCTGTCAGGGTAGCTACATAACACAGCACAGATCTTCTCACCCTGCAGGTTGCTAGTGATACATGTGCTTTATATTCAGCAGTTGAAAGTCTCACTCCTGATACAGACATCTATTACAATTTTTGCAGGCTGCAGCTAGAGCCCTTAAACTTTGAGAAAAGGTTTGCTGGGTTTTTACACATAAATACATATGCATGTAAGGCTCATTGTAAGCAGAGCAATGGTTTTCCCTCACTCAATAACTGTAACTACCTTGCTTACTGCCAGCCAGACATGACATGCCTGGCTTTGTTATGCATGGTCTGCACAGTGTAATGTGCTGAGCTAAGAAACCTGCATTTTGTATTTACATCAGAACAGCTGCAGCAGCAAAGCTACAAGCTAAAATCCAGCAGCCCTGTCTTCCTTTCTGATGTTAGCATAGCTTGTACTTCCTCTGCAAAGCTGCACAAGTGCACAGGTTACCACGGCTATCCATTAGCCTTTGGAGACAATGGCGCTAAAAAAGTTTGACTTCTCACACTCTGCGAAATATGATCCTGCTTCTATGGGTTAGAGGGCGCAATACTTGCCTTGCCCTGGACGCTGACAACCCACGCTACGCCACTGGAACAGCCAATGGGATTTGAGTAGCTTTCATCCTTTTGGCTGTTTTGAATTTGAAGAATCAAATCAGCCAATAGGAATTCAAGGGACGCCATATTTAATCGCGTCCCCTGAATTCTCTATCCAGTGTTCGGCGAAGATCGTATGAAGAGGATCCTCCACGCTCCATGGCTCTGCGGTCGCCGGTCCAGTTCCAGAGTCGCCGGTCTTCAGTTCCGCTCCGCGAAGGATGTTCCAGGAAGAAGAAAGAAAAGGTCGCCGCTTGGAAGAAGACTTCACCGCCTGGAACAGGACCTTCTCCGCCGGACTTCAGGAACGGTGAGTAGCAACCTGGGGCTTAGACTTAGGTTTTTTTTAAGGGGTTTAATGGTTTTTTTATTTTATTTAGATAGGATGGGCAGTAAAAGAGCTGAATGGCCTTTTAAGGGCAATACCCAACAAATGCCCTTTTCAGGGCAATGGGTAGTTTAGGGTTTTTAGTGTTAGGTTATTTTATTTGGGGGGGGTTTGGTGGGTGGGGTATTTTACTGTTAGGGGGGCTTTGTGTATTTTCTTGTAAAAGAGCTGATTATCTTGGGGCAATGCCCTGCAAAAAGCCCTTTTAAGGGCACTGGTAGTTTATTAGAGTAGGAGGTGTTTTTATTTTGGGGGCTTTTTTATTTTCATAGGCCTAGATTTGGAGTTTGGCGGTTGCCGTGAAAACCAGCATTAGAGGCTCCTAACTCTGGTTTTAGGCTACCGCCGGTATTTGGAGTCAGTCAGGAAAGGGTCTAACGCTCACTTTTCAGCCGCGACTTTTCCATACCGCAGATCCCCTTACGTCAATTGCGTATCCTATCTTTTCAATGGGATCTTCCTAACTCCGGTATTTAGAGTCGTGTCTGAAGTGAGCGTTAGAAATCTAACGACAAAACTCCAGCCGCAGAAAAAAGTCAGTAGTTAAGAGCTTTCTGGGCTAACGCCGGTTCAAAAAGCGCCTAACTACTGTACTCTAAAGTACACTAACACCCATAAACTACCTATGTACCCCTAAACCGAGGTCCCCCCACATCGCCGCCACTCGATTAAATTTTTTTAACCCCTAATCTGCCGACCGCCACCTACGTTATCCTTATGTACCCCTAATCTGCTGCCCCTAACACCGCCGACCCCTATATTATATTTATTAACCCCTAACCTGCCCCCCTCAACGCCCCCGCCAGCTACCTACACTTATTAACCCCTAATCTGCCGCTCTGTAAACCGCCGCTACTTACATTATAGCTATGTACCCCTAATCTGCTGCCCCTAACACCGCCGACCCCTATATTATATTTATTAACCCCTTATCTGCCCCCCTCAACGTCGCCTCCACCTGCCTACACTTATTAACCCCTAATCTGCCGAGCGGATCTCACCACTACTATAATAAAGTTATTAACCCCTAATCCGCCTCACTCCCGCCTCAATAACCCTATAATAAATAGTATTAACCCCTAATCTGCCCTCCCTAACATCGTCGACACCTAACTTCAAACATTAACCCCTAATCAGTCGACTGGAGCTCACCGCTATTCTAATAAATGTATTAACCCCTAAAGCTAAGTCTAACCCTAACACTAACACCCCCCTAAATTAAATATAATTTACATCTAACGAAATTTATTAACTCTTATTAAATAAATTAATCCAATTTAAAGCTAAATACTTACCTGTAAAATAAACCCTAATATAGCTACAATATAAATTATAATTATATTATAGCTATTTTAGGATTAATATTTATTTTACAGGCAACTTTGTATTTATTTTAACCAGGTACAATAGCTATTAAATAGTTAAGAACTATTTAATAGCTAAAATAATAAATAAATTACAAAATTACCTGTAAAATAAATCCTAACCTAAGTTACAATTAAACCTAACACTACACTATCAATAAATTAATTAAATAAACTACCTACAATTATCTACAATTAAACCTAATACTACACTATCAATAAATTATTTAAATAAAATATCTACAAATAACTACAATGAAATAAACTAACTAAAGTACAAAAAATAAAAAAGAACTAAGTTACAAGAAATAAAAAAATATTTACAAACGTTAGAAAAATATTACAACAATTTTAAACTAATTACACCTACTCTAAGCCCCCTAATAAAATAACAAAGCCCCCAAAATAAAAAATGCCCTACCCTATTCTAAATTAAAAAAGTTCAAAGCTCTTTTACCTTACCAGCCCTGAACAGGGCCCTTTGCGGGGCATGCCCCAAGAAATTCAGCTCTTTTGCCTGTAAAAAAAAAACTTACAATACCCCCCCCCAACATTACAACCCACCACCCACATACCCCTAATCTAACCCAAACCCCCCTTAAATAAACCTAACACTAAGCCCCTGAAGATCTTCCTACCTTATCTTCACCCTGCCAGGTTCACCGATCCGTCCTCGGGCATCTTGATCCAAGCCTCGGAAGTGTTGATCCAAGCCCAAGCGGGGGGCTGAAGAGTGACGTCCATCCTCGGGCTGAAGTCTGGATCCAAGCGGCGACTGAAGAAATCCATCCTCGGGCTGAAGTCGGAAGTCCATCATCTGGATGAAGTCTTCTATCAAGCCGCATCTTCAATCTTCTTTCTTCTGGAGCGGAGCAGAACCATCTTCTTCCAAGCCGACGCGGAACATCCTCTTCAACCGACGACTAGACGACGAATGACGGTTCCTTTAAATGACGTCATCCAAGATGGCGTCCCTCGAATTCTGATTGGCTGATAGGATTCTATCAGCCAATCGGAATTAAGGTAGGAATATTCTGATTGGTGATAGCGGGGGCGGCAGATTAGGGGTTAATAAGTGTAAGGCTAGGGGTGTTTAGACTCGGGGTACATGTTAGGGTGTTAGGTGCAGACGTAGGAAGTGTTTCCCCATAGACAACAATGGGGCTGCGTTAGGAGCTGAACGCGGCTTTTTTGCAGGTGTTAGGTTTTTTTTCAGCTCAAACAGCCCCATTGTTTTCTATGGGGGAATCATGCACGAGCACGTTTTTGAGGCTGGCCGCGTCCGTAAGCAACTCTGGTATCGAGAGTTGCAGTGGCGTTAAATATGCCTGTACGCTCCCTTTTTGGAGTCTAACGCAGCCATTCTGTGGACTCTCAATACCAGAGTTATTTTAAAGGTGCGGCCAGAAAAAAGCCAGCGTTAGCTACGCAGGTCGTTACCGACAAAACTCTAAATCTAGCCAATAGGGATTAGGTATAATTTTTTAAAATTTGGTAATTTTCTTTTTTATTTTCTGAAATCTTAGATTTTTTTATTTTCTGTAATTGTAGCGTAAAGGGACAGTCTACTCCAGAATTTTGATTAGACTGTCCCTTTAATTTATAAGTAGTGTTATTTTTTTTTAATTTAATAGTAACTTTAGTATTTTGTAAATTAGGTAATTTGCGTTCATTTAGGGGGTGTTAGGTTAGGGGGGGTTAGGTTTATCGCGTTGTGGTTTAATGGCAGATTATGGGTTAATACATTAATAGGTTTATTGCATTGTGGATTAATGGCGGATTAGGGGTTACTAGTTTTATAGGTAGTTTGCGATGTTGGGGTTGGTGGTTTAAGGGGTTAATAATTTAGTTATTACTTGAGGTGTGGGTTTGATGGCGGATATAGTGGTTAATAGTTTAATTAGGCTTATTGCATTGTGGGGGTTGTCGGTCTAGGGGTTAATACATTTATTATTAGTAGTGAGAGGGGGGATTGCGGATATAGGGGTTTTTAACGTGTCTGGCTTTTTTTTGGGAGGCATGTTAGACTTTTACGGGAGATTTTTTTATTTTCTTTACTTTTCTTAGGCGCCGGCAGTTTCTAAAGTGCCGTAAGTCACTGGCAACTCCAGAAATTTGTAATTACGCTAATTTCTGGACATCGCTAGTTTATCCGATTTACGGCACTTTATGAGCTGCCGGCGGGGTTTATGTAATACCCTGATGTGTGAGGTGAAATTACGGGTGGCGCGGGTTGCAGTGCTTGCACTGAAGCCTGCGCCGTATATGTAATCGCGCCCCATATGCTTTATGGTTCCACAGCTAGGATTTTTCATTATCAATTATAATTAAAATTAGAAGATAATTTGCTGAAAATTAGCAGGAATAAATTATCTGCATACAGCTACAGATTAATTCTATTAGTAAAATATTCAAAACTCTGATATTACAGAGCGGCCCTATAATAACGTTACTTGTGCATGCAGCTTTCATAGCATTCACAGACAATCCATATGCATACACATCAAATACTCACATATACATGCTGTGACATCATGCAACCTTTTGTAAACTAAATAATGTTTAGTAAAAGTTTGAAAAACTATATGAAATTATGGAAAACACTATTTATGAAAGTGGTGATTGAGAATGTAAAAAATATGCATTTGGCTGTGTGCTTCTGCAGAAACCCTTGTGAAAACCACTTACAAAAATACCTTTTTTTAATCATCTCTAGAGCTAGGGCCACTGATAGAAAGAACATTTCTTTTTACAGACCTTTGTAAAATATAGCACTTAATACTTCTGGTTAATACTTCTTATTTACAGTACAGCTGTTTTATTATTATCTGAGAGCAATATTTTCATGACGTTCTCATTTGGTAATGTGTTTGTGTCTTCTTGCCGTTAAACTTGTACAATAAAATACTCAAACTGTCTGCTAGAGGGCAGCACTCACCTACTGCATCACTAGTATGATGTTTAAATCAGCACATTGTAAAGTAATTATATAGAATAATAAATAAATGGAGCAGCAATGCAGTAAGTTAGATTTATAGAGTTCACAACAAACAAACCACCTCAGTGCTTGCCAGATAAACCTCATTGTAACTGATCACATAAGCCCATTCTCATTTCACTCCTCTCTTGACCACCAGGAGGCACCACCTCAATGACAGGTCACCATTACCCAATGTCAAGGAATGCCAAGCTGTGTGACACAAACGCTCATCAATTGTCTCCGGGAAGAGGGCAAGAGCTACTTCTCACATTTGTGGTCCAGAGAACAAGAGGCCCCTACTTTCTTTACTAGCCTATTTAAAACCTCCCCTCAGGACAAGCCCCTTGACCCCACACTCAGCACTTACTTCATTACCAAATAACAACTCAGAAACATAATTGGGTATAAAAAGGCTGCAGTCCTTATTTATTAATATTTTAAAATGAACCATTAACCATAAGCCAGTACCTTTCTTTTTGAGTGCTAGCCCCAACATAAACCTCACGTGCCTTCCTCTGGCTACAAAACCAAGCACGCCCACCATTAATAATCTCTCCTCTTATCCTCAACTTATGCCAAACCCAAGGCCAGCTGCTTCGCACCGCACGATCTACAGACATTCACCTCCAAACAGGGCTAAGGCCTTTGACACCCCTTCTCTTGTATTGAAATTAAATAAATAAAGCCCAAATGGGGGGCCTAGATCTCTTTCCTCATGGTAATATTGATATCACTTGCTTCCTTACTATACACAAAAACATATAAACACCTTGAATTATCAATCTTTATACTCGGTTCTTTACTTTCGGTGTAGGTTTGCATGAACGAGTCTGCTCCAAAATGGGCAACACAACTGCGTCAGGTGCTCAGCTATTGCACCTTCCAGGATTGTCATTTATAGTGTATTTATTTGTAATTATGGCAATAGATTGATTTTTTTTTTCTTGGAAAGTAACAGAACCCTGTACATTTTTTATAATAATTGCCATTAGGGATGTGCATTCATTTTCGGAAGAATGAAAGAAAATAATTATTTTCTTTGCATACAGAAGACGCAACCATCCAGAAACTAAACTGAAACAATAATGAAAATAATTGCACTTTATTTTCTTTTGCATTTTCATTTCATGTTTTCGGATGCTGCTTTTTATTATGCAGACAATGAATGAAAACCAGGAAGAAGCAGTGAATAGATTGACAGGTTCTATCAGCCTGTCTACGGAAGCTTGTGATGTTTTCTGCCCATTCAGCATTCTCAGGGGGAGGGATTGAAGTCAAAGAGGGAATTTTAAGTTATTGCCTAACATTTTCAGCCTCAGATTAGTGTGTATCAGTGTGCAGGCAGTACCTGTGTCTGCTGTGCCCCCTCGCTGAGAGACATTTGCTATTTTTTGCTAATAATATATAATATACTATTGCTTGTACCACTGCCTGCTTCAAAGAGAGATTAGTGTAGAAGAATATAATATATATTGATACTAACAGGTAGATTACGAGTTGTGTGCTCGTGTTTTAATGCTGAAAAAAATTGTCATTTTTTGTATATTAGTTATATTGTAGCTAACTTACAGCTAGATTAAGAGTTTTGCGTTATGAGGGGTGTGGTACTAACTTGCACGTTATTGTCATCGCTCACTTACCTACAGCGCTGGTATTACAGGTTTTCAGAAACCTGGCGTTATTAGGCAAGATGTGAGCGTAAATCAAAATTGTGCTCCATACCACACTCCAATACCAGCGCTGCTTAAGTCAGCGGTGAGCTAGTTGTACATGCTCATGCACGATTTCCCCATAGATATCAATGGGGAGAGCTGGCTGAAAAAAAGCCTAACACCTGCAATAAAGCAGCGCAAAGCTCCGTAACGCAGCCCCATTGATTCCTATGGGGAAACGGAATTTATGTTTACACCTAAAAACCTAACATGAACCCCGAGTCTAAACACCCCTAATCTTACACTTATTAACCCCTAATTTGCCGCCCCCGATATCGCCGACACCCACATTATATTTTTTAACCCCTAATCTGCCGCTCTGGACATCGCCGACACCTACATTATAATTATTATCCAATAATCTGCTGCCCCCAACATCGCTGACACCTACATTATATTTATTAACCCCTAATCTCTCGCCCCCAGTGTCGCTGCAACCTACCTACACTTATTAACCCCTAATGTGCTGCCCCCAACGTCGTCGCCACTATAATAAACATATTAACCCGTAAACAGCCGCACTCCTGCATAGCAAACACTAGTTAAATATTATTAACCCTTAATCTGCCGTCCCTTACATCGCCACCAACTACCTACATTTATTAACCCCTAATCTGCCGCCCCCAACGTAGCCGCCACTATACTAAATTTATTAACCCCTAAACCTAAGTCTAACCCTAACACCCACTAACTTAAATATAATTAAAATAAATCTAAATAAAACCTACTATCAATAACTAAATAATACCTATTTAAAACTAAATACTTACCTATAAAATAAACCCTAAGATAGCTACAATATAACTAATAGTTACATTGTATCTAGCTTAGGGTTTATTTTTATTTTACAGGCAAGTTTGTATTTATTTTAACTAGGTAGAATAGTTACATTTACTAACTACCTAGCTACAATAAATTCAAATTTACCTGTAAAATAAAACCTAACCAACGTCGCCGCTACTATATTAAAGGTATTAACTCCTAAACCTAAGTCTAAACCTAACCCTAACCCCCCCAACTTAAATATAATTTAAAATAATCTAAATAAAATTACTATAATTAAATAAATTATTCCTATTTAAAACTAAATACTTACCTGTAAAATAAACCCTAAGATAGCTACAATATAACTAATAGTTGCATTGTAGCTATTTTAGGATTTATTTTTATTTTACAGGCAAGTTTGTATTTATTTTCACTAGGTAGAATAGTTACTAAATAGTTATTAACTATTTACTAACTACCTAGCTAAAATAAATTCAAATGTACCTGTAAAATAAAACCTAACCTGTCTTACACTAACACCTAACCATACACAACAATTAAATACATTATATAAATTAAATACAATTACCTAAATTACAAACAAAAAACACACTAAATTACACAAAATAAAAAACAAATGATCAGATATTTACACTAATTACACCTAATCTAATAGCCCTATCAAAATTAAAAAAGCCCCCCAAAATAAAAAAAAAAACCCTAGCCTAAACTAAACTACCAATAGCCCTTAAAAGGGCCTTTTGCGGAGCATTGCCCCAAATAAATCAGCTCTTTTACCTGTAAAAAAATACAAACAACCCCCCCAACAGTAAAACCCACCACCCACACAACCAACCCCCCAAATAAAACCCTAACTAAAAAAAACTAAGCTCCCCATTGGCCTGAAAAGGGCATATGGATGGGCATTGACCTTAAAAGGGCATTTAGCATTTCAGCCAATAGGAATGCAATGGTACCCCCAGTATAAAAGGGGTACATTGTATTTCAATCCTAAGTGTGTGGCGGATGATCGCATGAAGAGGACCTCCATGTCGGATCGATGAACCTCCCCCTTGAACCTCCGCCTTGGACCTTCGCCTGGACTTCCGCCTTGGACCTTTGCCTGGACCTCCGCCTCCGCGCATCCACCGCTCCACCTCCGCAGGGATGAAGAAGATGCCGGTCTCGCGATGGATGAAGATGGAGCCGTCTGGATGAAGATGGAGCCATCTGGATGAAGATCGTTCAAGCGGGACTTCAGCAAGTGTGAGTACCTAAAGAGGGGTTATTGTTAGTTTTATTTAAGGTTTTTTTGGGTGGTTTTTTTTTTTAGATTAGAGTTTGGGCATTTCTTAAAAGAGCTCAATGCCCTTTTAAGGACAATAAAAAGAGCTGAATGTCCTTTTAAGGGCAATGCTCATACAAATGCCCTTTATTTTGTGGGTTTGGGGGGGAGGGGGTTTGTATACTGTTAGGGGATGTTTGTTTTTCCTTTGTAGGAAAATAGCTGATTTCTTTAGGGCAATGCCCTACAAAAGGCCCTTTTAAGGGCCCTTGGTAGTTTATTATAGATTAGGGTTTTTTATTTTGGGGTGTGTTTTGTTTTTTGTTTTTTTTAAACAGGGTATTAGAAAAGGAATAATTTTTATTATTTTGGATAATTTTGTTTGTTAATTTTTGTAATGGTAGGTTTTTTTAATTTTTTGTCATTTTAGTGTTTTTTATTTTTTGTAAAGGTAGGTTTTAGTGTAAGGCAGCTTAGGTTTTATTTCACAGGTAAGTTTGTATTTATTTTAACTAGGTAGTAAATAGTTAATAACTATTTACTAACTAGTCTACCGAGTTGAAATAAATACAAACTCACCTGTGAAATAAAAATAAAACCTAAGCTAGCTACAATATAACTATTAGTTCTATTGTAGCTAGCTTAGGTTATATTTCACAGGTAAGTTTCGGCTAGATTACGAGTCTTGCGCTAGCCATAAAAAGCAGCGTTGAGAGGTCCCAACACTGCTTTTTAACGCCCGCTGGTATTACAAGTCAGGCAGGTACAAGTGTACCGCTCACTTTTCTTCCGCAACTCGAGCTTACCACAAATCCCCTTACGTAAATTGCGTATCCTATCTTTTCAATGGGACTTGCCTAACGCCGGTATTACGAGTCTTGGAAGAAGTGAGCGGTAGACCATCTCCTGTCAAGACTCCTACCGCATTTAAAAGTCAGTAAAAAGGGACACTGAAACCAATTTTTTTCTTTTGTGATTAAGATAGAACATGCAATTTTAAGCAACTTTCTAATTTACTCCTATTAGCAATTGTTCTTCATTCTCTTGGTATCTTTATTTGAAAAACAAGAATGTAAGTTTAGATGCCGGCCCATTTTGGTGAACAACCTGGGTTGTTCTTGCTGATTGGTGGATACATTCATCCACCAATAAACAAGTGCTGTCCAAATAAAAAAGTTGAGTTCAGAGTCCCTTTAAAGGGACACTGAACCCAATTTTTTTCTTTCGTGATTTAGATAGAGCATGCAATTTTAAACAACTTTCTAATTTACTCCTATTATCAATTTCTCTTCATTCTCTTGCTATCTTAATTTGAAAAAGAAAGCATTTAAGCTTTTTTCTTGGTTCAGAACTCTGGACAGCACTTTTTTATTGGTGGATGAATTTATCCACCAATCAGCAAGGACAACCCAGGTTTTTCAACAAACAGTTGCTTAAAATGTCATGCTCTATCTGAATCACGAAAGAAAAAAATGTGGGTTCAGTGTCCCTTTAAGAGTTTTATGGGCTAACGCCGTAACATAAAACTCTTAACTAAAGTTCTAAAAAGTACACTAACACCAATAAACTACCTATTAACCCCTAAAGCAAGGCCCCCCCCCCCACATCGCAAACACTTAAAATAAAAGTTTAACCCCTAATCTGCCGACCGGATATCGCTGCCACTTTAATAAATATATTAACCCCTAAACTGCCGCACTCCCACCTCGCAAACACCAGTTACATTTTATTAACCCCTAATCTGCCATCCCCAACGTCGCCGCTACTATATTAAAGGTATTAACTCCTAAACCTAAGTCTAAACCTAACCCTAACCTCCCTAACTTAAATATAATTTAAAATAATCTAAATAAAATTACTATAATTAAATAAATTATTCCTATTTAAAACTAAATACTTACCTGTAAAATAAACCCTAAGATAGCTACAATATAACTAATAGTTACATTGTAGCTATCTAAGGGTTTATTTTTATTTTACAGGCAACTTTGTGTTTATTTTAACTAGGTGCAATAGTTATTAAATAGTTATTAACTATTTAATAACTACCTTGTTAAAATAAAGACAAATTTACATGTAAAATAAATCCTAACCTAGGTTACAATTACACCTAACACTACACTATCATTAAATTAACTACCTAAACTACCTACAATTAATAACAATTAAATTAAATAAACTAAAGTATGAAAAACAACAAACACTAAATTACAGAAAATAAAAAAATAATTAAATTTTTTTAAAACTAATTACACCTACTCTAATCCCCCTAATAAAATAAAAAAGCCCCCCAAAATAATAAAAATCCCTACCCTATACTAAATTACAAATTGGCTGATTGGAACAGCCAATAGAATGCAAGCTCAATCCTATTGGCTGATTGAATCAGCTAATAGGATTTTTCCTACCTTAATTCCGATTTGCTGATAGAATCCTATCAGCCAATCGGAATTCAAGGGACGCCATCTTGGATGACGTCATTTAAAGGAACCTTCATTCTTCGCTTGGACTTCGTTTGAAGAGGATGCTCCAGGTCGGCTGGATTGAAGATGGCCCCGCTCCGCTCCGTATGGATGAAGATAGAAGATGCCGCCTGGATGAAGCCTTCTGCCCGTCTGGAGGTCCTCTTCTGCCTGGATCGGATGAAGACTTCTGCTCCTCTGGAGGACCACTTGTGCCCGGCTGGGTGAAGATGGCTAAAGGTAGGGTGATCTTCGAGGGGGTAGTGTTAGGTTTTATTAAGGGGGCATTGGGTGGGTTTTAGAGTAGGGTTGGGTGTGTGGGTGGTGGGTGGGTTTTAATGTGGGGGGGTATTGTATTTTTTTTTTACAGGTTAAAAGAGCTGATTACTTTGGGGAAATGCCCAGCAAAAGGGCTATTTGTAATTTAGTATAGGGTAGGGATTTTTATTATTTTGGGGGGCTTTTTTATTTTATTAGGGGGATTAGAGTAGGTGTAATTAGTTTAAAACAATTTTAATTATTTTATTATTTTCTGTAATTTAGTGGGGTTTTTTTCGAACTTTAGTTTATTTAATTTAATTGTAATTAATTGTAGGTAGCTTAGGTAATTAATTTAATGATAGTGTTGTGTTAGGTGTAATTGTAACTTAGGTTAGGATTTATTTTACAGGTAACTTTGTCTTTATTTTAGCTAGGTAGTTATTAAATAGTTAATAACTATTTAATAACTATTGTACCTAGTTCAAATAAATACAAACTTGCCTGTAAAATAAAAATAAATCCTAAAATAGCTACAATGTAACTATTAGTTATATTGTAGCTATATTAGGGTTTATTTTATAGGTAAGTATTTAGTTTTAAATAGGATTAATTTATTTAATTGTAGTTATTTTATTTAGATTTATTTAAATTATATTTAAATTAAGGGGGTGTTAGGGTTAGGGTTTGACTTAAGTTTAGGGGTTAATAACTTTATTATAGTGGCGGCGACGTTGGCGGCGGCAGATTAGGGGTTAATACATTTAATATAGTTGAGGCGACGTTGGGGGGCAGATTAGGGGTTAATAAATATAATGCAGAAAGGAAGGTGCAGCACAGCTCCAAAGAAACACACCTCTAGGACACCCACAAACTCGATCGGTGAAGGAAACAAAATAAAATAAAATGTATCCACTGAAGTCAGCTGAGATTGTGAGGTGCACACCACATAGCGGGACAAATCAATCCAAAGATGCAGAAGAGAAACAAACAGGCAGCACACTTGGAACTCCAATAAAACGAATCTTTATTCCAACATAGAAGCAGTGATACAAACACACCAACACGGAGGAGCGAAAAAGGGGCGTGTCCTTACGCGTTTCGTGCCGTGCGGCACTTAGTCATAGGATGACAAACAAGTGTGAACAAGGTAAGTATATACCCCTGAACCACCAATCGGAACAAACCAATTAATGATGCATATGGGGCAAAACAAAATAGTTAAAAAGTGCTAGAAAGGATCGATTGACATAATTAAAGGTACATGTTCTGCTTAGTGTTTACACATTATAAACAACTAACCATGGTAACAAGAAAAGGATAAATAAGAGACAAAAAGCATATATATAAACACGCTCAAAAATATAAACATATAAATATATGTGACCTATCATGATACATAATATCAAATGAATAAAGATATATTTCATATCGTATTAAAGTTGATCAATGGCACAAAATAAATATATCCAACCAAGTGAAAAGAATTAAGCAGCAACGATGATAGTAAAATTAAAACTTAGCATTTATTGATGCAAAAAAGTAAAACAGTCCATGGAGGGACAGAGGTACAACAAGGAAATACAGTATACGCGTTTCGGCTGTCGCCGTAATCACTACTGCTGAATAAAAGTTACATGCATACTCATTTAAAAAGGGTGTGCATAGCCCTGATTGGTTAAGAGCTCAAATAAGGAAACTCCTTACATGAAATTGCAAGTGTACCACTGTTCAACTAACAATATAAGTATCGAAGTTAAATACATATATATATATCTTTTAACAGATATTACACACAATATATTCTGTGTTACACATATATACCAGCAACATCGTAAGAACCTGAAAAATGACAACATTAAATAGATGAAGAAATAGAACCCATAAAACATATGCAAATGTTACATTTATATTTATAACACTTGTGAGCTAAAGGTGTCTATATCTATGCCTGCATGCACATCAGACACAAGACTGAACTTGATACACAGTTGTAAATTGAAATGCATACAAACATGCCTACATGCACTTAATGGAAAGACACATAGATATCAGCAAAACATTAGCAAATGCTGATATTATCAATACCTTAAATGTAAAACTATATATATCCAACACATATGAGAAACAAGGGTAGCCCAAATATTGTTATTGTTATGAAAATACACCTCATATAAAAGTAAACCAGAATTTGTACCTGCAGATGTATATAAATGTACACCAGTATAGATAAGTACCAAGCGCAAGATCTGCACTTGCTACACACATATGAATTTAATGTCATGCATGTGTACATACATATACAGCTCAGCTATTCCCAATAATTGATTAAATCATACTCAGCATTTAGTCCAAAAGGGACTTTAGTGGAAAGTTTAAATATCCACAGCATTTCACGTTTCTCAAGAAGTTTTTGTCTATCCCCACCTCTTTTAGGATGCGGTATGAAATCAATAGCTAGCCATCTGAAGGAGGAGGCCTCCTTATTATGTTTAATACAAAAATGTTGGACTATAGGTGAGGATGACTTCCCAACTCTAATTGTGGATAGATGTTCCCTTATCCGAGATCTTATGTCTCGTGCCGTAAGTCCAACGTATTGGACATTACACAAAATGCAAGTAATGAGATAGATGACATACTGCGAAGTACAATTTAAACAATAGTTAATATCAAATGTGCGTTGGGTGACTGTAGATGTGAATGTGTTTGATATAGTGACATAGTCGCATGGTTTGCATCTGCTATTCCCACATCTAAACATGCCTTTAGATGTTAGCCATGAACTCAATGTGGCTCGAGGACTGCTTAAAACCGTGGGTGATAGGTAATTGCCCAATGTTTTGTTGCGGCGATAAGAACATCTTATACCTTCAGCCACACAGGTAATGAGTCTGTCATCTGCCACAAGGAGTTTGAAATGTTTCTTCACAATGTCACATATTGCCTCATACTCAGTACTATAATCGGTTACAAAGGTAACCTTGTTAGACATCTGTTTCTTAAAGTTGTTCTTTTTTCTCTCTTCTAGCATAGATTTTCGATCCATACCCTGAACTTCACTCGCAGCCCTATTTATCACTTTTTTAGGGTAACCTCTACTACCCAAACGGTCAAATATGTCTCCTTTGTGTTGTGAGAAACTTTCTTCTGTTTGAGCAGTTTCGTTTTGCCCTGATTAACTGTCCCTTGGCTATGGAGTACATGACATTTTTGGGGTGGCAACTCTTTGCGTGTAAAACTGAGTTGCCCGATATGGGCTTCCTATAAATACACGTATCTATCCTGCCTGAGGAGTTACCCTTTAAGGAAATGTCTAGAAAGTTGATAGTATCATTATGTGACTCTGACGTGAATTTTAAATTCAGATTGTTTTGATTGATGTAATCAAGAAATTTCATTTTGTCTTCAGTGTTACCGCTCCAAATAAGGAGAAGATCATCGATAAAACGACCGTAGTAAATGATATTGAGTCTGAAGGGGTTCCGACCACCATAGATGTGGGACAGCTCCCACCAACCCATATACAGGTTGGCATAGGAGGGGGCAAATTTAGCCCCCATAGCTGTCCCACATCTCTGGAGATAGAAAACCCCCTCAAACTCAAAATAATTGTGACATAGAAGAAATTCCGTCACTTCGATTACATACCTTTTGAAATTAGTGTCTAAGTTAGAATAGTGTGTCAGAATACAATTGAGAGCCTCAAGGCCACGTTCATGGGGTATGGACGAATATAAAGCGGTGACATCAACTGTCAACCAACTGAAAGTGGGATCCCATGTCAGATCATCCATTACTCTCAGGACATGTTTAGTGTCCTGTAAAAAACTGGGTAAAGCCTGAACCAAAGGACATAAAATGGCATCTAGCCATTCTGATATGTGCTCAAAAAGAGATCCGATCCCACTAACAATTGGTCGACCAACAACGTTAATCAGGGACTTATGCACCTTCGGGAGATGGTGGAACACAGGAGTTACAGGAAACTCAACATACAAATATTCAAAGGTTTTCTTATCAAGAAAACCTTGTTCCATCCCATTGTCCAGAAGGTGCATAAGTTCAACCTGAAAACGTTTGGTGGGATTTGTGGAAAGAGTGGTGTATTGTAGTCCACAGTATCCATAACCACAACAGAGCCACCCTTATCACAATCTGTTCATTATCCTGCAAATCCTTTAGAGCCTTCCTTTCTGAAATAGACAGATTATCAGGAAGTTTCTTTTTATATAGGGCTAGATCTTTTAGATCTTTTTCTACCCTATTATAGAATTTTTCTATAAGGGGGCCTCTGCTGTGGATAGGATAGAATGTGGATTCCTTTTTGAAACCCACAAATTTATTTACAGAATGTTGCTCACTCATATCTGTTAGGTTTTCCCTGGCCATTGCATCCAGAGCAATTACATCACAAGTTTCAGAAAATGACAGATCATTGTTCAAATTTACTCTGGTTATGTCATGGCCAGGTTCTCCCACAGGGATGGGTACGGTATCCTGATTACTGTTGAAGAAATGTTTTTTCAGTGTAATATTGCGGACTAAGCGATTTACATCCAACATGGTTTTGAACAAATCAAAACCAGTTGAAGGCACAAAACCTAAGCCGAGGCTCAAAAGTTTAATCTGTGAATCACTTAACAATGTATTAGACAAATTAATTACACTGAGGGTGCATACTTGTTGGTTCCCTTGGTTCTCCTCTGTGGATAACGGTTCTGTGTATTCCCTCCTCCCTTGGGATTCATTGGGGCTACTGAAAAAACCTGTTCTAATTGGGTGTTGCTACAATGAGAATTCGTAGCTTGTATCTCACTTGACTCAATGCTGTTATGTGTTGTCGGTATATATTTATTCTTGTTTTTATCCTTAGATTTTACAAAGGGTGCAGCTGCACCACTATTTGCTTGCATCCCATGTGTAGCAGTGTTTTTCAAGATACCTGGTCTTGTTTCACTACAGATATCGGTGTCAGAGACATATCTGTCTTCACCAGAGTCAACGTCACTGTCTGAAAATGTAACTCTCTGGCTACTATTGGATCTATGATTTCTGTTGCGTGACCTACCCCTACTCCTGTTTCTGTTGTGTTGTCTACGAGTGTTGAATCTATGTGTCTTATTCCATACATGAATGGTGTTGGTGTCATAATCAGCTTTATCACGCAGAGTCACATAATGATACTATCAACTTTCTAGACATTTCCTTAAAGGGTAACTCCTCAGGCAGGATAGATACGTGTATTTATAGGAAGCCCATATCGGGCAACTCAGTTTTACACGCAAAGAGTTGCCACCCCAAAAATGTCATGTACTCCATAGCCAAGGGACAGTTAATCAGGGCAAAACGAAACTGCTCAACAGAAGAAAGTTTCTCACAATACAAAGGAGACTTATTTGACCGTTTGGGTAGTAGAGGTTACCCTAAAAAAGTGATAAATAGGGCTGCGAGTGAAGTTCAGGGTATGGATCGAAAATCTATGCTAGAAGAGAGAAAAAAGAACAACTTTAAGAAACAGATGTCTAACAAGGTTACCTTTGTAACCGATTATAGTACTGAGTATGAGGCAATATGTGACATTGTGAAGAAACATTTCAAACTCCTTGTGGCAGATGACAGACTCATTACCTGTGTGGCTGAAGGTATAAGATGTTCTTATCGCCGCAACAAAACATTGGGCAATTACCTATCACCCACGGTTTTAAGCAGTCCTCGAGCCACATTGAGTTCATGGCTAACATCTAAAGGCATGTTTAGATGTGGGAATAGCAGATGCAAACCATGCGACTATGTCACTATATCAAACACATTCACATCTACAGTCACCCAACGCACATTTGATATTAACTATTGTTTAAATTGTACTTCGCAGTATGTCATCTATCTCATTACTTGCATTTTGTGTAATGTCCAATACGTTGGACTTACGACACGAGACATAAGATCTCGGATAAGGGAACATCTATCCACAATTAGAGTAGGGAAGTCATCCTCACCTATAGTCCAACATTTTTGTATTAAACATAATAAGGAGGCCTCCTCCTTCAGATGGCTAGCTATTGATTTCATACCGCATCCTAAAAGAGGTGGGGATAGACAAAAACTTCTTGAGAAACGTGAAATGCTGTGGATATTTAAACTTTCCACTAAAGTCCCTTTTGGACTAAATGCTGAGTATGATTTGATCAATTATTGGGAATAGCTGAGCTGTATATGTATGTACACATGCATGACATTAAATTCATATGTGTGTAGCAAGTGCAGATCTTGCGCTTGGTACTTATCTATACTGGTGTACATTTATATACATCTGCAGGTACAAATTCTGGTTTACTTTTATATGAGGTGTATTTTCATAACAATAACAATATTTGAGCTACCCTTGTTTCTCATATGTGTTGGATATATATAGTTTTACATTTAAGGTATTGATAATATCAGCATTTGCTAATGTTTTGCTGATATCTATGTGTCTTTCCATTAAGTGCATGTAGGCATGTTTGTATGCATTTCAATTTACAACTGTGTATCAAGTTCAGTCTTGTGTCTGATGTGCATGCAGGCATAGATATAGACACCTTTAGCTCACAAGTGTTATAAATATAAATGTAACATTTGCATATGTTTTATGGGTTCTATTTCTTCATCTATTTAATGTTGTCATTTTTCAGGTTCTTACGATGTTGCTGGTATATATGTGTAACACAGAATATATTGTGTGTAATATCTGTTAAAAGATATATATATATGTATTTAACTTCGATACTTATATTGTTAGTTGAACAGTGGTACACTTGCAATTTCATGTAAGGAGTTTCCTTATTTGAGCTCTTAACCAATCAGGGCTATGCACACCCTTTTTAAATGAGTATGCATGTAACTTTTATTCAGCAGTAGTGATTACGGCGACAGCCGAAACGCGTATACTGTATTTCCTTGTTGTACCTCTGTCCCTCCATGGACTGTTTTACTTTTTTGCATCAATAAATGCTAAGTTTTAATTTTACTATCATCGTTGCTGCTTAATTCTTTTCACTTGGTTGGATGTCTTTTGCCCATTAAGCAGCAACGCTTCCTCTATGGCAGCCACTATGTTCGGCCTTCACCTCAAGTTTCCTGTCTAGCAAGGAGAATCCGAGTACCTGCGCTGGCATTGGCCCAGAGGGATTAGCCGCAAGACGAGCCGCAAGACGAGCCCCCTCTTTCTCAGCGTCCTATTGGATCACGTGGTGGAGAGTGAGACTTCCGGTTTCAAACTGTCTCGGCGTGGATCGAAGCAGACGGAACAGCACAGAGTGTTGCGGTTCTCTCTCTCCCTGAAATCCGTGACGGAGCCTGGTCTTCGTGAGGATGTCTGGTAACAAGATTTTGTGACGGAGCCTGGTCTTCGTAGGGGCTATTGGGTAAGCCGGCAGGTACTTGGTGCCTACAAGCAACTTACAGCCATGGTGCTTTAAATGTTTTTCTGCTCACTTGGAGGTAATTTCACGACACTATGTCTAAAGCGGAATACGAGTGATATTATACCTCCATTACTTTGCACTATTGGACATTTTTATATGTTTATATTGCTGGACCTGGTTGCTTACATCATTTATTCTCCTGCTAATTTGGATAGCGACTGCTATATTTGATACAGGTCATTTGCCATTACACTTACTCCCTCCTCTTCCAGCATATCTTTGGTATTTTCACAAAATAAATATATACATATTTTACACATTTTAGCGAATGATATTAAAGAAACTAATCACTCAAAAAAATGTTTATAAATAAATAAATTTTTCAAAATTGAGCCAATGACTAGAGAGTTGGCACCTATCACTGTAAACCAAAAAACTTTTTAGCTTATCTGAAACACCTCACTTAGATAGGATGGTATAGTAATAAAAGGTAATCCCCAGAGAAAATAGTCTACACAATAAGCAAGAAAACTATTTAAAAAATTATTACAATGTGGTAGTCAAGCATAATACCTGAAAAGATTATCACTAATTAATGTTTTCATTCAAAATAACTATAAATACAAAAAATAATGATAATATAGGGTACAAACTCCCATATAAATATTACCATGTAGACTGATGAATAGGAAGAGTATATGAGAAATTGATTAAGTAACTTCATATAAGATAATTCATAAATATGGAAAGAATTCATTACAAAGTTATTCAATGAAAAGGCTTTTATCCCATTCCTTATTTAAACCATGTGGTTCTCTAGTGTTAAAGGGACAGTAAAGTCAAAACTAAACTTTCGTGATTCAGATAGGGCATGCAATTTTAAACAACTTTCCAATTTACGTTTATCATCAAATTTGCTTTGTTCCCTTGGTGGTATTTTTGAAAAGCTAAACCTAGTTAGGCTCAAACTGATTTCTAAACAGTTGAAAACCGCCTCCTAGCTCAGAGCCTTTTGAAAGTTTTTCACAGTTAGACTGTGCTAGTTCACACGTGTCATATAGATAACATTGTGCTCACTCCCGTGAAGTTATTTAGGAGTCTTCCCTGATTGACTACACTGCATGTCTGTCAAAGGCACTTAGATAAGGAGGCTGTCTGCAAAGGCTTAGATAAAAGGTAATCACAGAGGTAAAAAGTGTATTTATATAACTGTGTTGGTTATGCAAAACTGGGGGATGGGTAATAAAGGGATTATCTATCTTTTTTAAATAAGAACATTTTTGGTGTAGACTGTCCCTTTAAGCTTGAGAATCCAAAAAAGAGTTTTTTCATAAGGATCTTGTTCTTGTATTTGTTCCCACCTCTAGGTGGCAATCTCACAATATCAATCACCTTTACATTTATATTCGGAATATGAGTGAAATGAAAACCATTGAAATGCCTTGCTATACTAGAGTCTTTCACATAGTTTTTTACATCTCTCTTATGCTCCCCTATTCTTGATCTGAGACAACGTAAGGTCTGACCTACATATTGAATTTTACAAAAGTTACATTCCAAAAGGAAAACCACGAAGGTGGAAGCACAATTTGCATAGGAGTTAAACTTATAGGTACATCCTGTGGACAAACTACTAAAGGTATCTCCTATTGAAATAAATTCACAAGGACCACAATTAGAAGCTAGACATCGAAAAGTTACAAACACTGGTCTGAATCACAAGAAGAATTGGGATTCGAAGGTTGCACTTATTTAGCACTTATATTCCCCTATAAATGTCCAACATCCAACTAGGCTGAAAAGAACCAAGGGGTAGAGCTCTATAATTAAAACATAACTTTTATTGTTACAAAAAATTATATAAAATCCTTGTGTGCGTGTGTAATTTAAAAACACATAGAGACTCGAGTCTGCATCAATATTTTCAGTGAGTAGCGTAAGGATAGCTGACTGTAATATACTTCAGTTAGCAAGTATGTTTGGAGGACTATTGGGTAGGTATAATGTAATGTACTTTCTAGTTATAGGGGCATTGATGTGTCCCTGTACAAAGCTGTATTGAGAGTGCTGTCCCTTTAAAGTTTTGTGATATGTGGTTGATACAGCCATCTAATATAATTGGGTAATTTATTCAGATTTAATTAAATAAAGTATTTCCATATCATATTCTGCTTACATTGTCACTTTAAATAATACAGATATCTGAACAATATTCCTGGTGTCCACTGGGATAGCTGATATTGGGATGGATACCTGGTTGCTAAAATAATTGCAGCAATCCATATATTTATACTGGGCCTAACGTTGCGTCCCTTTTGAATGTGGACAGTGCAAGTTTATAGGTTACTTGAATTATCACTGTTATCGTTGAGTAACTAAATACTTTATTATCGTGTTATTACGTTGCAGTGTTCTAATAACAATTTGGGTCCCAAGTGTGATATAGTTAGTAACATCTGTGCATGTAGTTGCTAAATCTAAGTTTGAGTATATAAAGGTGCTGGAGGCAGTAACAGTCACCTTGTGTATTAAATTTTGGAGTTAAATGTTAGCACCTTTGTAGAGTTTGTTCACAATCATGCAGCCTTGTTTTGGCATTCATACATTTAGATGTGTAGTTGCTCAAACAGAATTTGAATATTTCAAGGTACTGCAAGCAGCAGCAATAACTGTATAAATGGCTGTTAGCAACTATATGTAAAAGTTTATTCACAATCATTCAGCCTTATTTTGGCATAAATACACTCAGGTAAGTAATTACTCAAACAGGGTCTGAGTATTTTGAGGTACTGCAGGCAGTAACGGTGGCTATATAAATTACGATTAGCATCTAAGTATTAAAGTTTGTCCGTCAAATATACAGCCTTTGGGCATTAGTACACTTGGGTGTGTGATTGCTCAACAAAGTTTACATATTTCACGGTGCTGTAGCAAAAAACGGTAACCTATATAAATTTACATTATTTCACAATACAATAGGCAACAGCAATAATCATATAAATTGCAATTAGCAGCTCCGTGTAAATATTTGTTCACAATCATACAGCCTTATTTTGGCATAAATACACTTAGGTATGTAATTACTCAAACTGAGTCTGAATATTTTGAGGTGCTGTAGGCAGCAGTGGTGACCATATAGATTACGGTTTACATCTAAGTGTTAAAGTTTATCCATCACTATACATCCTTATTTTGGTATTAGTAGGCTTAGGTGTATGATTACTCAAAAGAGTTTAATATTTCAAGGTGCTGTAAGCTACAGCGGTAACCGCATAAAATAAAATTAGCAACTATGTTGAAATTTATCCGCAATTGTGCAGCCTTATTTTGGCATAAGTGCAGTAATCTGTTAAATCTGTAAAGGTCTGGTATCTCTCATTTCTATTGTACTTGGTGCATTACAAGATTTAAACTTCTACCATTTGATCGTATTTTTATAAGAAAAAACCCATTATACCATTGGGTCGTATCTTAAAGGTAGCCCCCAAGCAGGGATACCGCTCCCACAATAAGGTTACGCTCCCACAAGTTAGTTATATATTTTAACAAGCGAGTTTCTATGCAGTTTAAAAAATAACTTGGGTATTTAAACAATACCCTGCCCTAACATGTTTCGCCGATACTATTACGGCTTTCTGTGATAACCACAACATTGTCATCAGCTCTTCTGATAAGGGTGGCAATGTTGTGGTTCTCAATAAAGCAGATTATATGAGTGAAGCTAAGAGACAACTTGGCGATGGTGTCACTTATAGACAATTGTCTTCTAATCCTACCAATGTGTTCAAGATCAAATTGGAATATTTGATTGATGAAGCAATTGCTTTGGGTATTTTTACATCAGATGATAAGTCTTCTCTCATCCCTGAATTTACGGTGACACCCATCTTTCACCACCTTCCCAAGACCCATAAGAGTATGATCAACCCACCTGGCCGCCTATTATATCTAGGATAGGCTCATTATTTGAGCCCTTGTCAGAGTGGGATGATTCTATTCTCCAACCTTTGGCTCAGGGCTTGAGCAGTTATTTGAGGGACTCTGGCCATCTTATTTCATTACTTGAGCATATGAGTTGGTCAAAGGATTTTGGGTGGGTGGTGATAGATGTGGTTTCTCTGTATTCGAATATCCCTCATCATTTGGGACTTAAAGCCATTGATTTTTTTTTTTTGCTTCATAGGACCAATTTTTCAGAGGAATACAGAGTCTTCATATGTGAATGTGTTGAGTTCCTGCTGTCCCATAACTTTTTTGTATTTGATGAATTTATTATTTACAGACATGTGGCACAGCGATAGGGGCAAAGTTTGCCCCCTCGTTTGCCAATTTATTTATGGGATGGTAAGAACTCAACTTTCTTTACTGTGAGGCAAATCCCTTTAAAGATCATATTCAATTATATATGAGATACATAGATGATCTTATTTTCATATACAAGGGTGATTTTGTGTTTGATTACTTTTTGGGTTTTATTAAAAACAATGATTTGAATTTACGCTTTACAGGAATTGTTGATAAATTTGAGGTCCAATATTTGGACCTCAAGTTATCAGGGTCAGTACAAATGAAGGCTATTATTACTGACACTTTTCCCAAACCCACTGCGGGCAATACAATTTTGCACGCCAAATCCGGTCATCCTTCACATTTAATTAGAGCAATACCGAAGGGCCAGTTTTTAAGGTTGAGAAGAATGCTTCATCTGATTCCCTTTTTAAAAAACAGGCAGAATCCCTTATTGAAAGGTTACTTCTTAGGGGTTATACACAAGATTGTTTGGACAAGGCATTAAAAGAAGTCACTGATAGACCACTTGAGGATGTTAAGAAAAGAGGCATTAAAAGGCAAGGTGGTTTCACTGATGAGACCATTGTGTTTTCCACTGAGTATTCAGCTCAATATAGAGAGGTTTGTAACATTATTAAAACGTAATTTGACGTTTCTTAAAGGTAATGACATACTCTCAAACTCTGTGGAACATATTAAATTTGTATCTAGAAAACCACAAACCTTTGGAAATAAGCTTGCTCCCAGTATGGTTATTAGCAATGAGAGTAAAAATAAGACCACTTGGTTAAATAAGGGAGGTATTTTTCGATGTCTAGCTTTTAATTGTGGTACTTGTGAATTTATTTCAATAGGAGATACCTTTTTTTTTTTTTTTTAAATAATTTTTTATTGAGGTAATAAGTAGTAACAATAGATCAAACAGTATGTCCAGACACGGATCAGAAATAATAATAACACTTATACATTTCTCATACAAGAAATAAATGTGGACTAAAACATTGGTGTACTAATGAAGCAGTTGTTCTCACAATAACTAACCTGTAGTGGTGCCATATTTACATATGACTAGTAGCATAACAATTGACATGCGTTAAAGCACCACTTCTGCCACCATGAGAATAAAATGTAAAACAGTATATAAGAAACACAGGTGACTAGAACATATATCAATAAAACCTAGATTTTTATATAGTATAACTAATGATCCCTACCTCGAGATGAGAGTTACTTTATAAACTATAAGTGATAGGAGGTAGGGAATTGATTTTTGTCCGACCTCTCAGAGGCCTGAGTATATGGGGGGGGATGCAGCGGGCAAGAGCCGCTCGAAATGGGGGGAAATGGAGGGCGGAGCCAGTTAGGATGCTGGAGAGATAAAGACTACAGGGCCATTAACCTTAACAGTTGAAGGGGATCTAATTTAATATCAGAAAAATAGTCATACATATATATTGACCAACATACAATACATTACATCTTAGCTAAATATTATGCAGGGGTTCATATGAATGCAACACCTCTTAAGCTGATTCGGGTCACTCTAATCCTCTATTTACGCCATGAATAAATTCAAGTTAGGAGATGTAAAAGTAGGGATAGTTTCCCAAAATGAATGGGAACAGGGGAGGATATCTAAATATAAATGAAAAGCAGAGGACGCCTTATGAACCTCTCTCCTGGGGAGATGCCAGCTATAGGCGATGTGGGAAAAAGGAGAAGGGGTATGACCCGCAGGTAATAAATGCCGGCAGGAAAGGGAGGAGAGAGGTCAAATAGAGGTAATGGGTGGAAATAACATGACAATTGAGAAATAATATATAGGACGGTGTGGCATGGAGTTATATCTGTGAGATGAACCCACACTTCTATATGTTCAGTCTGTAACATGTTCTGACCAAAGTAGGAAGATGTGCCACTGTTAACAAGTTAACTACTTACATTATATCAAGATAACATCTACAGAACACATACAATTAAGGATTATAGTAATACCAATGTCATCATTCACCTCAAACTATTGTTATAAAAATCTAAGAAGGGGTTACTCGAGATTGATTGCTATCCTCCATATAATAAATGAAGGCATAAAGCTACCCTTTTATACTGTAAGCAATACTCCCTGTAACATCTAACAGGCCGCTCTGGGGGCTTTCTGAGCATTCCCTCTATTATATTTTAGGAAATTGAAGTGACACATGATATCTGGCAGCTAAACATGTTATGAGAGAATATAAGAGAGCTGTATATATATAAAATAAGGCATAGTATGTTTGCTAACATAGTAGCAGTGTATAGTGGTGAGCCTGCGAATATCATCAGGAGACCCAAGTGCCTATTATCATCTGTCATCTGCCATAAACACATATGTTATTAATACTATTGGAGGTAATTAAAGCCAGGTAGCAAGGTGATAAATCCGATATTCAGACTCAGATACAAGCCATAAATTTCCAAAGGATAAACCCTAGATGTGATCTCCCACCTGTCTTGCATGCATGTTAATTTACACTCGATGAGGAGGTCACATAGGCATAACTATAGTATATTTACATGAGACACTATTAGCTGTCACAGTCACGCTAGGATCTTAGTGACAATATTTTAAAAAAGTAGGAAATAAAAGATATACAATCATAAGTAGGGCCCAATATAATTTGTTTTACCGATGTACTTCTATGTGACCTCTATGACTATTCCAAAAATATAATCCAGTACACTATATAGCAAATTCTGCCAATGTTTCTTTCTCTTAAATGTATATTCTCACTTTATAGGGCTTGACAGTAAGAGACAAAGTTGACCACAGTTACCCCTCCCTAACGATAGCTTTAAATATTCATGCATAAAGTATGTTCAAAGCTAATCAACAAACTGGGGGTACTATAACCGGAGGGTAAGGGGTGAGAGATGATCACATTAAAAGAGTGATTACAGGGTAATATAAATATAAAGCTTGTATGAGAAGTGAATATTTTGTTATAGCATATAGACATATATACATATCTACCACAGAATACAGTGGGGCTTATCAGTAGGTCTAGCCTAATTAACGCTAGTATGCTAGGGGCTAATCAGTTAACCTTTGTGTAGGATCAGAACTAGTAGGTGTAAGTATATCATAATGTCACTATGGGGAGGGTACCTTACTTGCCCAGAGAGGATAATGTCAGACAAATGCTAGATATCAAATACTTGCAATACAAATCAATAGTTAGGGTAAATAATAAGGTAATCTACCATTATGTATCCATGAGACCCATATACCCAACTTTAAATATACAAATTATGACCTAGATTTGGAGTTTGGCGTTAGCCGTGAAAACCAGCGTTAGAGGCTCCTAACGCTGGTTTTAGGCTACCGCCGGTATTTGGAGTCACTCAAAATAGGGTCTAACGCTCACTTTTCAGCCACGACTTTTCCATATCGCAGATCCCCTTACGTAAATTGCGTATCCTATCTTTTCAATGGGATCTTTCTAACTCTGGTATTTCGAGTCGTTTCTGAAGTGAGCGTTAGACATCTAACAACAAAACTCCAGCTGCAGGAAAAAAGTCAGTAGTTAAGAGCTTTCTGGGCTAACGCCGGTTTATAAAGCTCTTAACTACTGTACTCTAAAGTACACTAACACCCATAAACTACCTATGTACCCCTAAACCGAGACCCCCCCACATCGCCGACACTCGAATAAATTTTTTTAACCCCTAATCTGCCGACAGCCACCTACGTTATCCTTATGTACCCCTAATCTGCTGCCCCTAACACCGCCGACCCCTGTATTATATTTATTAACCCCTAATCTGCCCCCCTCAATGTCACCTCCACCTGCCTACACTTATTAACCCCTAATCTGCCGACCGCAAAGCGCCGCCACCTACGTTATCCTTATGTACCCCTAATCTGCTGCCCCTAACACCGCCGACCCCTGTATTATATTTATTAACCCCTAATCTGCCCCCCTCTAAGTCGCCTCCACCTGCCTACACTTATTAACCCCTAATCTGCCAAGCGGACCTGAGCGCTACTATAATAAAGTTATTAACCCCTAATCCGCCTCACTAACCCTATAATAAATAGTATTAACCCCTAATCTGCCCTCCCTAACATCGCCGACACCTAACTTCAATTATTAACCCCTAATCTGCCGACCGGAGCTCACCGCTATTCTAATAAATGTATTAACCCCTAAAGCTAAGTCTAACCCTAACACTAACACCCCCCTAAGTTAAATATAATTTAAATCTAACGAAATTAATTATCTCTTATTAAATAAATTATTCCTATTTAAAGCTAAATACTTACCTGTAAAATAAATCCTAATATAGCTACAATATAAATTATAATTATATTATAGCTATTTTAGGATTTATATTTATTTTACAGGTAACTTTGTATTTATTTTAACCAGGTACAATAGCTATTAAATAGTTAAGAACTATTTAATAGCTAAAATAGTTAAAATAATTACAAATTTACCTGTAAAATAAATCCTAACCTAAGTTACAATTAAACCTAACACTATACTATCAATAAATTAATTAAATAAACTACCTACAATTACCTACAATTAACCTAACACTACACTATCAATAAATTAATTAAATACAATTCCTACAAATAAATACAATTAAATAAACTAGCTAAAGTACAAAAAATAAAAAAAGAACTAAGTTACAAAAAATAAAAAAATATTTACAAACATAAGAAAAATATTACAATTTTAAACTAATTACACCTACTCTAAGCCCCTAATAAAATAACAAAGCCCCCCAAAATAAAAAAATGCCCTACCCTATTCTAAATAACTAAAGTTCAAAGCTCTTTTACCTTACCAGCCCTGAACAGGGCCCTTTGCGGGGCATGCCCCAAGAAGTTCAGCTCTTTTGCCTGTAAAAGAAAAAATACAATACACAAGCCCCCCAACATTACAACCCACCACCCACATACCCCTAATCTAACCCAAACCCCCCTTAAATAAACCTAACACTAAGCCCCTGAAGATCTTCCTACCTTATCTTCACCTCACCGGGTTCAACGATCTGTCCAGAAGAGCTCCTCCAATGTCCTGATCCAAGCCCAAGCGGGGGGCTGAAGAGGTCCATGATCCGGATGAAGTCTTCATCCAAGCGGGAGCTGAAGAGGTCCATGATCCGGATGAAGTCTTCTATCAACGGCATCTTCAATCTTCTTTCTTCCGGATCCATCTTGCAGACCTCCGACGCGGAACATCCTGCTGGTCCGACGGACTAACGACGAATGACGGTTCCTTTAAGGGACGTCATCCAAGATGGCGTCCCTTGAATTCCGATTGGCTGATAGGATTCTATCAGCCAATCGGAATTAAGGTAGGAAAATTCTGATTGGCTGATGGAATCAGCCAATCAGATTGAGCTCGCATTCTATTGGCTGATCGGAACAGCCAATAGAATGCGAGCTCAATCTGATTGGCTGATTGAATCAGCCAATCGGATTGAACTTGAATCTGATTGGCTGATTCCATCAGCCAATCAGAATATTCCTACCTTAATTCCGATTGGCTGATAGAATCCTATCAGCCAATCGGAATTCGAGGGACGCCATCTTGGATGACATCCCTTAAAGGAACCGTCATTCTGCAGTTGGACGTCGCCGGAAGAAGATGGGTCCGCGGTGGAGGTCTTCAGGATGGATCCGGTCGTCATCGGATGAAGATAGAAGATGCCGCTTGGATCAAGATGGTTGCCGGTCCGGATCGCCTCTTCTTCCTGGATAGGATGAAGACTTTGGAGCCTCTTCTGGACCTCTTCAGCACCGGATGATGGATCGCCAACCCCCGCTTGGGTTGGATGAAGATTTTGGAGCCAGGACGGATCGGTGATACCTGGTGAGGTGAAGACAAGGTAGGATGATCTTCAGGGGCTTAGTGTTAGGTTTATTTAAGGGGGGTTTGGGTTAGATTAGGGGTATGTGGGTGGTGGGTTGTAATGTTGGGGGGGGGTATTGTATGTTTTTTTTTTACAGGCAAAAGAGCTGAACTTCTTGGGGCATGCCCCGCAAAGGGCCCTGTTCAGGGCTGGTAAGGTAAAAGAGCTTTTAACTTTAGTAATTTAGAATAGGGTAGGGCATTTTTTATTTTGGGGGGCTTTGTTGTTTTATTAGGGGGCTTAGAGTAGGTGTAATTAGTTTAAAATTGTTGTAATATTTTTCTTATGTTTGTAGATATTTTTTTATTTTTTGTAACTTAGTTCTTTTTTATTTTTTGTACTTTAGCAAGTTTATTTATTTGTATTTATTTGTAGGAATTGTATTTAATTAATTTATTGATAGTGTAGTGTTAGGTTAATTGTAGGTAGTTTATTTAATTAATTTATTGATAGTGTAGTGTTAGGTTAATTGTAGGTAATTGTAGGTATTTTATTTAATTAATTTATTGATAGTATAGTGTTAGTTTTAATTGTAACTTAGGTTAGGATTTATTTTACAGGTAAATTTGTAATTATTTTAACTATTTTAGCTATTAAATAGTTCTTAACTATTTAATAGCTATTGTACCTGGTTAAAATAAATACAAAGTTACCTGTAAAATAAATATTAATCCTAAAATAGCTACAATATAAATATAATTTATATTGTAGCTATATTAGGATTTATTTTACAGGTAAGTATTTAGCTTTAAATAGGAATAATTTATTTAATAAGAGTTAATTTATTTCGTTAGATTTAAATTATATTTAACTTAGGGGGGTGTTAGTGTTAGGGTTAGATTTAGCTTTAGGGGTTAATCCATTTATTAGAATAGCGGTGAGCTCCGGTCGGCAGATTAGGGGTTAATAATTGAAGTTAGGTGTCGGCGATGTTAGGGAGGGCAGATTAGGGGTTAATACTATTTAATATAGGGTTAGTGAGGCGGATTAGGGGTTAATAACTTTATTATAGTAGCGCTCAGGTCCGGTCGGCAGATTAGGGGTTAATAAGTGTAGGCAGGTGGAGGTGACGTTGTGGGGGGCAGATTAGGGGTTAATAAATATAATATAGGGGTCGGCGATGTTAGGGAACTAGATTAGGGGTACATAGGGATAATGTAAGTAGCGGCGGTTTACGGAGCGGCAGATTAGGGGTTAAAAATAATATGCAGGGGTCAGCGATAGCGGGGGCGGCAGATTAGGGGTTAATAAGTGTAAGGTTAGGGGTGTTTAGACTCGGGGTACATGTTAGAGTGTTAAGTGCAGACGTAGGAAGGGTTACCGCATAGTAAACAATGGGGCTGCGTTAGGAGCTGAACGCGGCTTTTTTGCAGGTGTTAGGGTTTTTTTCAGCTCAAACAGCCCCATTGTTTCCTATGGGAGAATCGTGCACGAGCACATTTTTGAGGCTGGCCGCGTCCGTAAGCAACTCTGGTATCGAGAGTTGAAGCTGCGTTAAAAATGCTCTACGCTCCTTTTTTGGAGCCTAACGCAGCCTTTATGTGGACTCTCGATACCAGAGTTATTTTTATGGTGCGACCAGAAAAAAGCCGGCGTTAGTTTTTCGGGTCGTTACCGACAAAACTCCAAATCTAGGCCTTAGAAAATAGACGTCTGACTGCATCGGCTGATGGCTCCGCCCCCCCCCAATAGAAGATACCTTTAGTAGTTTGTCCACAGGATGTACCTATAAGTTTAACTCCTATGCAAATTGTGCTTCCACCTTCTTGGTTTTCCTTTTGGAATGTAACTTTTGTAAAATTCAATATGTAGGTCAGACCTTACGTTGTCTCAGATCAAGAATAGGGGAGCATAAGAGAGATGTAAAAAACTATGTGAAAGACCCTAGTATAGCAAGGCATTTCAATGGTTTTCATTTCACTCATATTCCGAATATAAATGTAAAGGTGAATGATATTGTGAGATTGCCACCTAGAGGTGGGAAGGAAAGGGTATTTTAAAACTTTTCTGCGCTGCCTAGTTTTTGGTAAACCTTTAACTCCTATGATATTATCCCCAAGTAATATCTGGTATGTGCGTGTGGAAAAAAGAGAGGTTCGGAGTGTAAGGTGCAAATTAATGCTTAAACCTATAAAAATAATAAGAAATAAGAAATAATAATTGAATGTATATATAAGTAGTGTTATATTTATTTCAGAGATATACCCCTTAGAAAAAAATGAAATTTTTTTAAAAAAATGTAAAAAATAAATAAAAAAAATGTAAAAAAAATTATGAAAATTTCATCATTTTTTTTTTCATTTTTTTCTAAGGGGTATATCTCTGAAATAAATATAACACTACTTATATATACATTCAATTATTATTTCTTATTATTTTTATAGGTTTAAGCATTCATTTGCGCCTTACACTCCAAACTTCTCTTTTTTCCACACCTAGAGGTGGGAACAAATACAAGATCCTCAATCTTAACACTAGAGAACCACATGGTTTAAATAAGGAATGGGATAAAAGCCTTTTCATTGAATAACTTTGTAATGAATTCTTTCCATATTTATGAATTATCTTATATGAAGTTACTTAATCAATTTCTCATATACTCTTCCTATTCATCAGTCTACATGGTAATATTTATATGGGAGTTTGTACCCTATATTATCATTATTTTTTGTATTTATAGTTATTTTGAATGAAAACATTAATTAGTGATAATCTTTTCAGGTATTATGCTTGACTACCCCATTGTAATAATTTTTTAAATAGTTTTCTTGCTTATTGTGTAGACTATTTTCTCTGGGGATTACCTTTTATTACTATACCATCCTATCTAAGTGAGGTGTTTCAGATAAGCTAAAAAGTTTTTTGGTTTACAGTGATAGGTGCCTCTCTAGTCATTGGCTCAATTGTAAAACTTATTTATTTATAAACATTTTTTGAGTGATTAGTTTTTTTAATATCATTCGCTAAAATGTGTAAAATATGTATATATTTATTTTGTGCCATTGATCAACTTTAATACGATATGAAATATATCTTTATGTATTTGATATTATGTATCATGATAGGTCACATATATTTATATCTTTATATATTTTTGAGCGTGTTTATATATATGCTTTTTGTCTCTTATTTATCCTTTTCTTGTTACCATGGTTAGTTGTTTATAATGTGTAAACACTAAGCAGAACATGTACCTTTAATTATGTCAATCGATCCTTTCTAGCACTTTTTTTTTTTTTTTTTTTTTTTTTTAAAGCAGTTTTATTGAAAAAGAAAAGGGTATGATACAATTTGTTCAATGCCAAAAATACAAGTATATGTCTTTTCCATAATACATCTTATGTGCTCTTAATATACTGCTATTTAACATGAATATATCTGAACATGAAAACTAATATAACTTATACAAATTATACAAACTAGAATAATGGTTTCAAATGACATGCTTACAGTAATTGGATGTGCAGCGGTATAGACCCTATGATTTTAGCAGATGGGAATGTGACTTCCTGAGGTGAAATGTTGTTTTTAAACACTAAGTCATCCCTAATTGAGTGGGTGTATGGTCTTTGGTCTTTATGTGTTCTTCCCATTGTACCTTCATTTGGGTATAAGTATCTAATCTCTTATTGACTAAGTAAGTGTATTCTTCAAGGTCTAGAATTTGTTTAAATGAGTGTAGCCATTGTGCTATACTAGGTATGTTTCTGCTCTTCCAATTCTTGGCCACCCATTGTTTTATGCAATTACTACCTATGAAGATTAGATTCCTCTTATCCTTTGGGGTCTTATTTGGGATAATATTGAATAACCAGATTCGTGGATCCGGGGGTAAAGCGATTCCCAACATCCCTGACATCTCTTTTGCTATGTCTTCCCATAATTTTGCTATTGGAGGACATGTCCACCAGATATGTGACATTGTCCCTGGGTGTTCCCCACATCTCCAGCAGAGTACACTACACGAAGGAAATAACTTGCTTATTCTAACAGGTGTGAGATACCACCTCTGGATTATTTTGAGGTTCAATTCGATTAGTTTGCTAGAGGCGGATACCTTAGTTACTGCTGAGAAAATTTGTTGTCTGTCTCTGTGTGTAAATTCTATTGCTAATTCTTTCTCCCAGCTATCAATGTAGTGGGGAATACTGCATGATGCTTGCAATATGGAGTATGTAAGGGACAGGGTTCTTTTAATGGGAGTGGTTGAGTTGCACAATACCTCAAAGGGGGTTAAGGAGCGTAATAAGTTGTTCCTCTCTTTATGTTTGTAAAGGTATGAATGACACTGTCTTAGGAAATACCAGTTATGAAATATGAGGAGCCCCTCCTCTATCAGTTCTTCACTTGTTCTCAAATGTTGTTCGTTCCCTAAGTGTAACATCATGATGGGTCTCGGATTTTGTGACCTGTTGTGCGACTGTATTAAACCTATTCCTGGCTCAAAGTCTATATTGTCTAAAAGAGGAGTTAGTGGGGAGGCCCTGGATGATATGTGTGGATATTCTACTAGTATCCTGTCCCATACTTTAATAGTTTCCAGGATAGGTGCGTTTTGACTGATTTTATTTGACAGTGTTGTGCGTCTCTGCCAGCACAATGTGCTTAGGTGTCTTTGCTCTGTGAGGTCATGCTCTAATCTTACCCACGCTTTGTATTCATAATTCGTGGACCAGTCTACTACTCTTTGCAGAAAGACTGCTTGTCTATATTTTTTAAGATTAGGAACCCCCAACCCCCCTTCTTTAATACGAACACACATTAATTTTCTGTTTATCCTTGCTTTTTTTTTTTCCCAAATGAAGTCGAACATGTTGTTCTGCAGATTAGTCAAAAAGTTTAGGGGTAAGGGGATAGGTAGGGTCTGTAAAAGATATAGAATACGGGGTAGGACATTCATTTTTATAGTATTGATTCTGCCTAACCATGTGATATGTTGGGAACGCCACGATGACATGTCAGCTATCAGTGACTTCTGTAGGGTTTTATAATTAAGCTCAAACATCTCCTGAACGGATGGCGCTAGCATAATCCCCAAATATTTTAGACTGTTTTTTTGTATACGAAATGTGCAAATATCTTGTGTTTGTTCAACTAGGGCCTTATCACATTGTAATGGGAGTAGCTCTGATTTGTTTTTATTAATTAGGAAATTAGATGCCACATGGAATTTGTCAAATTCTTCTAACAATCTGGGAACCGATTCTAAGGGGGATGTTAAAAAGAACAAGATATCGTCTGCATACAATAGGGCCTTATGCTCTGTCTCTGCTATGTGGAGGCCTCTTATCCTATTGTTTGATCTTATTTTAGTCGCTAGGGTCTCCACCACGCATGCGAACAACAGGGGTGACAGCGGGCAACCCTGTCTGGTCCCATTTGATATATGAAAGGCCCTAGAGAAGATCCCATTCACTCTGACCTTGGCCGTGGGAAGCGTGTATAGAGCCATGATTTTTGAAATAAATGTTTCGCATATCCCAAATTTCCCTAGAACCCTGCGTAAGAAAAGCCAACTGACACGGTCAAAGGCTTTCTCCGCGTCAGTGGAGATCACTGCCGTTTGTATTTTCTTGTTTTGCAAATAGTTGATGAGATGTATAGCCCTGACTGTATTATCTTTTGCTTCGCGTGCTTGAATAAAGCCCACTTGATCACTACTGATGATGGATGGTAAAATCATGCCCAGTCTGTTAGCAAGAATTTTTGAGTATATTTTTAGGTCTGAATTCAATAAAGAAATTGGCCGGAAGTTCTCAGGTCTATCTGGGGGTTTACCTGGTTTTGGGAGCACTGTTATATAAGCCTCTAGGTTATGTGTCGTGAATGGTGACTTCTCTGTAATGTCATTAAAAAGTGTCAACATATGGGGGATCAATGTGTTTTTGAATTTTTTGAAATAACCATTGGAGAAGCCATCCGGTCCCGGCGCTTTGTTCGCTGGAAGTTGGGCTATTACGTCTTTTATCTCTTTGTGTGTTATCGGGGCTTTCAAAGTGTTGTTTTGATCTATTGTTAGTTGGGGCAGAGTTACATCACTCAAGTATTCCTGAATATACCCATTTTGATCTATGGGGTTTTCTATTTCACCCTTCAGATTGTACAATTGTTCGTAATACGCCCTAAAGGATTCTGCTATTTGGTCTGAGGTGTGTACTTCCTTATTTTGTCTATTACGAAGAGTGAGAATGTAGTTCCTATTTATTTTGCGTTTTAATTTCCTTGCTAGGATTGGGCCACATTTGTTGTCTCCCTCAAAGTACTTCTGTCTCAATTTAAAGGCACTAATTTTGCATTCTCTTCCCAACATGGAGTTGATCGAAGTCCTACAGTCAGCTATTTTCTGTTGAATTATAGGGTCTGTGGGAGTCACTTCCCTTTGTTTCTCTAGTGTCTCCAGTAAAAGTAGTGCATCATTTAGTGTTCTGCTGGCTTGTTTGGCCTGGTATGATTGTATGCTGATTATTTCCCCCCTTAACACAGATTTATGTGCTTCCCATATGGATCTAATATCTAGTGTGGGGTTTGTGTTCGTGTTGATGTCAAAGTATTCTTCTAATAACTTTTCTAACTTCTGGAAATAGACCGGGTCCTCTAGTAGGCTCTCGTCCAGTCTCCATGTATATTGTTTGCAGGGGATGTGTGGCCAATTTAGATCGCAACTGACTATTGAATGGTCAGACCATGAATTCGGAAGGATCTTCAGTCGTGTTACCCTGGAAAGGTTTGTGACATCTACCATGAAGTAGTCAATACGTGAGTGTCTATGGTGGGGATTAGAATAGAAGGTATACTCTATCCTGTCGGGGTATGTCACTCTCCAGGCGTCATGTAAGGCAAGATCTCTCAAGTGTGACTTAACCATATTGATCACTCGATGTGGTGTGGAGGAGGAGTGATTGGAGTTATCTAAAGTAGGGTTCAGGGTTAGGTTAAAGTCCCCTCCCATTATCACTGCTCCCCTAGCTATCTCTAAGAGTAAGTTAGAGAGTCTTTTGAAGAATATATCTTGCTTTATATTAGGGGCATAAACATTCACTAGGGTGACCATTGAGTTATACAATTTACCAATTAGAATTAGGTACCGCCCTGATTTATCTGCGTGTTTTTTAATTAGGGTAAAAGGGATACCTCTCTTTATGAGGATACCTACTCCGTTTGTTTTAATGGAATTTGATGCATAATATGAGTTCCCAAATTTAAACGCAAAAGTTTTAGGTTCTCTCCCCTTGAGAAAATGTGTCTCCTGTAAATATATCACGTCACCTTTCTTCTGTTTAAGATCCCTTAATGCTACGTTCCTCTTGTATTGGCTATTAAGTCCCTTGGCATTAGCTGTGAGAAGATGAATGCTATTCACTGTGTTTGCCATCTTAGATAATAGTTATCTCTCCCTCCCAGATTAGGATTAATGTTTTGGGTAAACTAAGTTGAATCGCCTTAGTGTGGGGTGAGTCATTTCTGTGCGATATTGCCATGCTAATATACTGTGCGGCTTCTGGGCCGGGTCTATTTTTGGTCCTAAAATCAGCGCCTATGTGTGTGCATCTCCAGCAAGTCACCATGTCAATACTAGAGTGGTCATTTGAATTAAGTTGAAAACATAAACGATTACATAAACATAAAAGAAAAACAATAACAATAAACAAAAACAATAACAAATAACATTGCTCTTTGGAAGGAACTATCCTTCCGAGCCTAAACAACGTTAGGGAGTGTGTCCAGAGTTGCTCCCTTGTTGACATATTATCATCATTTTTTACTTTTCTTGAGGGGTTAGTGCAAACATACATTTGGAAATAACTTGACAATATAACAGTGTGGGCTATTGCCCTAAGTAAACTTCATACTAGGATCCCTGCAAATAAAAGTCCCGAACCTAGTTCATGTTTGTGCTCCAACATTTTTTTTTTTTTTTTTTTTTTTAGACAGTCTGAGTCCAACTGGAGCAAAATTTGAAAGGTGATAAGTATGATTCTGGTTTTATAGCGTTTAACAAAATCTTACTGAATAGCAAAAGTTCCTATCTCATAAAAATAAACAAAGTAAACAGGAAAGATCTCACCCAGTGCTGGAGTCGTGTCTGTCTGATGTTAAATCAGGTCTCTGCTTCAGTTTCGGGCATGGCTTCACTACCCGACTCTTTCGTCTTCTTTCTTTTGGACGTAACTTTTGTCCATTTCTGAATGGATTCCTGCACGTTTTGACTGTGTTTGATGTTTCTTCTGTCCTCCAATCTCACATCAGATGGATGTGGTTGACGAAAAGCCAGATTCAATTCTTCTGTCAAGGAAGGTAAATCTTGTTCCGTTTTGTAGGTGATTGTGCGCCCTTCGTGTGACACAATTAGGCTAAAGGGGAAGCCCCATCTGTATTTTATTCGGTGTTCCTGTAGTACTTTAGTTATGTATCTAACCTCTTTTCTTCTTTGTATTGTGGCGGGACTAAGATCTAGGTAGATCTGAATGTTGTGGTCGACATATTGTATGGTGGGAGTAGAGCGTGCTGCTTGCCAAATTTTTTCTTTCTCTGTGTAGCGTAGGAACCGAATGATTATGTCCCTAGGCGGTGCATTTGGAGGGGGTGGAGGTCTTAGGGCTCTGTGTGCTCTGTCTAGTTCAATGTCAGGTATAGCCTGATCCTTAGCTATGAATTTAAATAGGCCTTGAAGATAGTTATGTATGTCTGGTTGTGCTATTGATTCGGGTATACCCCTTATCCTCAGATTATTGCGTCGCCCTCTGTTATCTAAATCCTCAATTTTGTCTTGTAGAGATTCCAGCTGGGCTTGATGTACATTAGTCTGTGTTGTTACTTCATCAAATAAGGTGTTCATGGTCTCTTGTGTCTCTTCTACATATTCAATCCTCTGCCCCATCTCGTTTAAATTTCTTTTCATATTTGCTATATCTGTGGTTATGAGAGCTTTGAGGGCATCAAAATCCGCCTTAGTGGGTAGATTAGCTAAGTCAGCTTTTATCTGGGATGTGCAGGCTTCAGAAATAGCCATGGATAGAGCATTTGGGGCATCTAAACTTATTGAGCCTTGGGATGGAGTTTCTGCTTCAGATTGAGAATTTGCAGCGCTCTGAAAAAAGGTGCACACTGAAGCAGGTAGTTGGTTTTGGCTTTTAGGTGCCTTGTCTCCCTTGTTCTTAGCTTTGGAAGTCATCTCTGCAGTACTGTTAGACCAGAGCAAAGTATAGGGCTATAATGGCAGCGTGTTTTGGTATAGATTTTTGTGCTTTTAGTGTCTTTTGCCTCCACACCCTGTTAGTTAACTGATATGTCTCCAAACTAATGATCTTCCCGCCAGGCCGTTATAGCCATAAAAAACTGCCCTTTATTTTCTTAACTCCATGCGTGTGTTTTATTTCCTTGTCTTTAGCATATATAGTTCAGCATTTTAATAATATGTAGAGTAGGTACCTCTGGGTTTATGTTCGCACGCTATAGCCATCTGCCTGGATTCAAGTTTATCCTTTCTCATATGTGTCCCGGTTCACCTGCGGTCTAGGCCCTAATGGCGTCATACAAAATTTACATCTCCTCTCTGTTTGCGGTTAGAGTCGTGTAAGGGAGCGTCTGACTTAGCGACTGTAGTGAGCCACCTAATAACGCTTCAGCCTCATTTGTAGGCTATTATGTTAGAAAGTCGGGTCTTACCCCTGATATGGTCCCTGAGGCCATATGTCCCAGCCGGTATCTTGCGATAGTTCTGTTGCGGTTCCCGCTCTGATTTTCACATTGTCCGGTGTCTGGGAGATGTGTATGGGATTAGCACCTCTTGACTGTATTGGGGATCCAAAATTTTTAAATAATACCCTCTATTATGGGCTATCAGGAGCAACTCTGGTGCCGGAGCTTCACACAGCAGCGGCCATTCACCCGCACGGCCAGGCTCCGCCCCCCCTTTCTAGCACTTTTTAACTATTTTGTTGTGCCCCATATGCATCATTAATTGATTTGTTCCGATTGGTGGTTCAGGGGTATATACTTACCTTGTTCACACTTGTTTGTCATCCTATGACTAAGTGCCGCACGGCACGAAACGCGTAAGGACACGCCCCTTTTTTGCTCCTCCGTGTTGGTGTGTTTGTATCACTGCTTCTATGTTGGAATAAAAATTCGTTTTATTGGAGTTCCAAGTGTGCTGCCTCTTTGTTTCTTTTCTGTTAATAAATATAATGTAGGGCTCGGCGATGTTGGGGGCGGCAGATTAGGGGTTAATACATATAATGTAGGTGGCGGCGGTGTCCGGAGCGGCAGAGTAGGGTTTAATAATTATAATGTAGGTGGCGACGATGTCGGGGACGGCAGATTAGGGGTTAATAAGTGTAATATTAGTGTTTAGACTAGTGTTTAGACTCGGGGGTTCATGTTAGGGTGTTAGGTGTAGACATAAAATTCCTTTCCCCATAGGAATAAATGGGGCTGCGTTAGAAGCTGAACGCTGCTTTTTTGCAGGTGTTAGGTTTTTTTTAGCTGGCTCAGACCCATTGTTTCCTATGGGGAAATCGTGCATGAGCACGTTAGCCAGCTCACCTCTACCGTAAGCAGCGCTGGTATTACAGTGAGATGTGGAGCTAAATTTTGCTCTCCGCTCACTTATTTGAGGCTAACGCCGGGTTTAAAAAAAACCGTCATACCAGCGTTGTCTTAAGGGAGCGTTGAAAAAAAAATGCTCGTTAGCAACGCACCCCTGTTACCGCAAAACTCGTAATCTCAGTGTATGTATTTAGTTTTAAATAGTTATTATTTAGTTAATAATTGTAACTTTAATTTAGCTCTATTTTAATTATGTTAAAGTTAGTGTGTGTTAGGTTTAGGGTTAGGGTATGGTTAGGGTTAGGTTTAGGGGGTTTATAGTTTAATTTAGGTTGTTGTGATGTAGGGGGCTGGCGGTTTAAGGCTTAATAGGTTTATTTAGTGGTAGTGATGTGGGAGGCCAGAGGTTTAGGGATTTATAGCTTAATTTAGTGGTGGCAATGTCGGGGAGCAGCAGATTTGGTGTTAATAACATTATGTAGGTGGCGGCAATGTTGGGGGCAGCAGATTAGGGGTGTTTAGACATGGGGTTTATTTTAGGGTGTTAGGTTTAAACAAAATACAAGCGCTGCTTTAACGTGCTTGTGCACGCTTTCCCCATAGACATCAATGGGGCTGCGTTACAGAGCTTTTCATTCCGCGATCGCAGGTGGTAGGTTTTTTTTTCTACCACTCTCTCCCCATTGATGTCTATGGGGAAAGTGTGCACAAGCACGTTAAAGCAGCGCTTGTATTTTGTGCTGTATGGAGCTCATCGCAACCATATTGCATGCACAAGCCGGTTTTTCTAAAACTTGTAATGGCAGAGGGTGAAATAACACAACTTTTGTTGCATTCGTTAAATACCCTCTATAGCACAAAACTTGTAATCTAGGTGTAAGTTAAATAATAATTAATAATAAAAAAAACAAGTTCTCATTTTTTTTACTGTTAGTTTAGTTATATTACTTGTAAGTTCTTCTTACATTGCTGCTAGGCTGCTTGTGGACTAGTCGTGTCTCTGAAAGAGATATATTTGTTTTCAGTACTAAGTTAATATTTTAAAAAACAAGTTCTCGTTTTTTTTCAATAAGTTCTATTACTTGTAAGGTAAACAAGTTCCTTTCATAGCTGCTAACGGCTGCAAGTTCTCATTTTTTTTATTACGTTTATTACTTACTAAAGTGATTGTAAAGTTTAATGAATAAGTGTCCGGTAACTAAAAGTAATCTTAAAAACATAACGCAAAGGTAAGTATTTTAAAAAATAAGTGTAATTGTAAAGTTTAATGAAAGTGTCCCTCTTTATAAGATTACTTTTAGTTACCGGACATTTAATAATTAAACTTTTTACTAAGTAAAAAAACACAAGCAGCACAATTCACTTCACTACACCCTGACCATGATATATAATCTCCCGGCAGCAAACAATTCTTTTACTTTCAATAAAAAATAAAAATGCATAAAAATAACCCTTACAAGAAGGGCACTGCCCCCTCCAAGCGCAGCTGCAGCAGACCAATTAATTCCCCAACTACCTAAGGAGCCACAACACCATTAGAGGCAGTCCCCACTACAAACACAGCCACTACAGCAATAATGGTGTGACCCTCTGCCACCAGCACCAGCGGTCGTGCTAGAGACAGAGGTGGACAGCTTGTTGTTTCAGTGGCTGGGACCAGCAGTGGCACCCACCACTAAGAAAGCGTACTAGTTCTTCCTTTCTTGAATCTCAGCCACAGCCACCAGCTGAGACAAAAACTAGCAGTGTAACAACTGGCAGAGTGTTTGGAATGTTTCGGTCACATCCTGCAGCCAGTGTTACAGGTAAATTATTTATTACTGAGTCTGACCCACTTAAAAAAAAGTAGCAGTGCAAGTATCACCAGCATCGCTACTGTGACCAAACTCCAGGTCCATAGCATCCTCCACCTGCGCCTTCAGTGCCACAGTCAGCAGCGGTCCCTAAGTATATTTTTTAGTTTTACCAAAAAGTTCTGTGAACAAAAATTTCATGTTTAAATAAAACAAAAAGTTAAAACTATTGAAAGGACTTTTCTTCTTTTGCTGGATTTTCAAAGTACTGAAACTGTAAGCATGAATCACTCCATTGCAACATTGTATCTGTCTAGGAGATCTTTAAATAAGATTGAGCCTTCATGACCGGGTTTTATAGGTGACGCACCTTCATACTCGGTAAGCCCAAACACAGTTACAACAGTGCACTTCAAAGTGCTCAAACCTACATTATTGAACTTGGAAACTGAAACACACCTTTGTGACCGTAGGTTCAATAAGATAGGTGCAAGCACTTTAAAACAAACTGTCATTACTGTGTTTGGACTTATCGTGCATAAATTAGCTTTTCCTAAAAAACTTTAATTTAAGTTTTCTTAAAAATTAAAAAAACTTAAATCATAGGCACTACAATCAAACTGAAAACAGGTGCCTGAAGAACCTTTCTACCAAAAGCTGCTTCCAAAGAAGCAAAAATGTCAAAATGGTAAAATTTAGAAAAGGTATGCAAAGAAGACCAAGTAGCTGCTTTGCACATTTGATCAACTGAAGCTTCATTCTTGAAAGCCCAAGATGTGGCAACTGATCTTGTAGAATGAGTTGTTATTCTCTGAGGCGGAGCTGCCCTGCCTCCAAATACGCTTTGTGAATCAGAAGTTTTAACCAAGATGCCAAAGAAATGGCAGAGACTTTCTGACCTTTTCTTGAACCAGAAAAAAAATCAAATAGATTTCTGAAATCTTTAGGAGCATCAACATAATATTTCAAAGCTCTTACCACATCTTAGGATTAGGACACAAGGAAGGAACAATAATTTCCTATTTAATGTTGTTAGAATTTAAACGAAGTCCACAAAACAGCTTTATCTTGATGGAAAATCAGATAAGGAGACTCACAAGAGAGCAGACAATTCTAGCAGAAGAGATAGCCAAGATAATTAACACTTTCCAAAAAAGTAGTTTAGTGTCCAAAGAATGCATAGGCTCAAAAGGAGGAACCTGCAAAGTCTTTAATACCAAATTTAGACTCCAAGGAGGAGAGATAGATTTAATAACAGGTTTGATATGAGGCAAAGCATGTACGAAACAGTGAACATCAGGAAGATTAGCAATCTTTCTGTAAAATAAAACAGAAAGAGCAGAGATTTGTCCTTTCAAAGTATTGGTAGACAAACCTTTATCCAAACCATCCTGGTGAAACTGAAGAATCCTAGGAATTCTAAAAGAATGCCAAGAATAATCATGAGTGGAACACCATGAAATATAGGTTTTCCAAACCTTGTGATATATTTTCCTTGAAACAGGCTTACAAGCCTGTATCATAGTGTGAATCACAGAGTCGGAGAAACCTCTATGACTAAGGACTAAGCTTTCAAATTCCATGCCTTCAAATTTATAGATTTGAGATCCGGATGGATAAACAGGCCTTTGAGACAGAAGGTCTGGTCTTAGAGGAAGTGACCAAGGGTTACAACTGGACATCCGGACAAGGTCCGCATACCAGAACCTGTTAGGCTATGCTGGTGCTCTCAGAAACACATAAGATTGTTCCATTATGATCTTTGATATCACTCTTGGATGAAAAACCAGAGGTGGAAAAATGTAAGCAGGTTGATAAAACAATGGAACTGCTAGAGCATCCATCAATTCCGCCTGAGGATCCCTGGACCTGGAGAGGTATCTGGGAAGTTTCTTGTTTAGATGAGAGGCCATCAGATCTATGTCTTAAAGACCCCACATCTGCACAATCTGATAGAACACATATGGATGGAGAGACTGGCTGAGATAATCTGCTTCCCAATTGTCTACACCTGGTATATGAATCGCAGTGATAAGACAAGAGTTGGATTCTGCCCAAGAACGTATTAGAGACACTTCTAAATTGCTAGGGGACTGAGAATCCCTCCTTGATGATTGACATGTGTCACTGGTGTGACATTGTCTGTTTGAAACCGAATATACGGTTCTCTCTTTAATAGAGGCCAAGCCTGAAGAGCTCTGAAAATAGCACAGAGCTCTAATATTGATTGGTAACCTCGCCTCTTGAGGATTCCAAACTCCTTGTGCTCCTTGTACTGTCTGTACGGAGCTTGGTAAATTTACCCCTGTGTCTTTTGACAAATGCTTGATATGCCTAGAGGCACAAATTGTTTTGCCTATGCAATTCTGTGCTGCATGCTTAGCTAAAACACTTCAACTTAAAGATACATTATTGCCTGCTGAGCCCAATGTCTCTCAGGATGATGCTCTTCTGGCAATGCCACAGCTTTCTTCTCAAATGTTCCAAGCCTGTATGGCGTCACATACAGTGCCCTGCAGTTCCTCTCAGCCTCCTGGAGGAGTTTATTTGCCTGCAGATTTTGCTGCACAGGTATCTTCTGCGGTATCTGCTGCTTTATCTGCTTTTCCTATGCTGGGAAAACGCAAGAGGAAAATTAGACATTCAGATAGTAAGGTTTCTGTTCCACCTACTGCTATGCAGTTAAAAAGGCGGCATGAGTAGTAAGAGAATTGAAAGCCTCATCCACTGCCTCTAGGAGGGTTTGGTTATGATGTTCTAGTAAGTCATTTATCTGTTCCAAGATAAGCGCGGCCATATTTTTCATGCCTCTACTTTAGGCCAATACAAGCTGGAAAGTGTGGGTTGTAGAGCATTAATGATTGTTATGAAGTTCTCAGGAAGCAATAAAAAGTCAATACTCGCTATACACCTCCAACAAAAGGTTATAAGTGGTATTAAAGCCTATAAAAATATTGTATATATCAAGAGCTCCTGAGTGCGTCCTATCTCAATGATAGTTGGCTCCTCACCCCTCCTTTTGTAACTTTAATGGTCAAAAGTTTTCTTCTCCCTCCTCCAAGCAGGAGCAGTCCAAGCCTTCTTGGAAGCCCAATCAGTCTTGGAATAAGGGGAAGCAATTAAAGAAATCCTCAGCTGAGTCTAAGTCAGCATGAAGGGTCGGCCCCCGGTCCGGGATCGAATCAAGTGGGGGGCAGACTTTCCCTGTTTTGTCAAGTGTGGAGACAAGATGTCCCAGATCCTTGGGCTGTGGACATAGTATTTCAGGGTTAGAAAATAGAATTCAATACTTTCCCTCCCAGGGGCAGATTCCACCTCTCAAGATTATCTGCAGACCAGGTAAAAAGAGAGGCATTCTTGAACTGCGTTCAGGACCTTTCCTCCCTGAGAGTGATTGTTGCAGTTCCAGTAAGGGAACAGGGTCTAGGATTCTATTCAAATCTGTTTGTGGTGCCCAAAAAAGAGGGAACTTTTTGAGCCATTTTAGACCTAAAGTACCTCAACAAGTTACTCAGGGTACCGTCCTTCAAAATGGAAACCATTCGTTCCATTCTTCCTTTGGTCCAAGAGGATCAGTTCATGATGACCATAGACCTGAAGCACGCGTATCTTCATGTCCCCATCCAAAGGGATCATCACAAATTCCTGAGATTTCTTTCTAGACAAACACTTTCAGTTTGTGGCTCTTCCGTTTAGCCTTGTCACAGCTCCCAGAATTTTCTCAAAGGTTCTGGGGGCTCTCTTGGCAGTTATCAGGTCTAGGGGAATTGCAGTGGCACCATTCCTGGATGACATATTAGTTTAGGCGCCATATTTTCAACAAGCAAACTCTCATACAGAGATCTTGTTATCTTTTCTTTGTTCCCACGGTTGGAAAGTGAATAAGAGTACCCTTGTTCCAGCTATAAGGGTGGTTTTCTTAGGGACCATAATAGATTCCTTATCTATGAAGAATTTTCTGACGGAGGACAGAAAATCCAGAATTCTCTCCTCTTGCCTCTCTCTACAGTATACTGTTTGGCCATCAGTGGCTCAATGTATGGAGGTAATTGGTCTGATGGTCGCTTCCATGGACATGATTCCCTTTGCTCAATTCCATTTGAGAGCTCTGCAGTTATTCATGCTCAGACAATGAATGGAGACCATTTGGATCTGTCTCAGAGAATAGATCTAGACAAGTCGACAAGAGACTCTCTCCCATGGTGGCTTTCTCAGGACCATCTGTCTCAGGGCACATGCTTCCAGAGACCTTTCTGGGTGATTGTAACCACGGACTCCAGCCTGCTAGGCTGGGGAGCAGTCTGGGACTCATTAAAGGCACAGGGACTATGGACTTGGGAGGAGTCTGCTCTCCCCATAAACATCTTGGAATTGAGAGCTAGTTACAATGCTCTGATGGCTTGGCCTCAATTGTCCTTAGTCTGATTTATCAGGTTTCAGTCTGACAACATCACCTCAGTGGCTTGCATCAGCCACTAGGGAGGAACTAAGAGTTCCTTAGCCATGAAGGAGGTGGCACAGATTATTCAGTGGGCGGAAGCTCACAATTGTTGTCTATCTGCCATCCACATTTCTGGAGTGGACAACTGGGAAGCGGATTTCCTGAGCAGACAGATATTTCATCCCGGGGAGTGGGCTCTCCATCCGGAGGTGTTCTCCAGGTTAACCCTCAAATGGGGGGTGCCTGAGTTGGATCTGATGGCATCTAGGCAGAACACCAAGCTTCCAAGGTATGGTTCAAGGTCAAGAGATCCTCAGGCCACTCTGATAGATGCTCTGGTGGTTCCTTGGGATTTTATTCTAGCATACTACCTGTTTCTTCAATTTGCGCTCCTTCCACGAGTTATTGCTCATATCAAACACAAGAGAGCATTGGTAATTATAATATCTCCTGCATGACCTTGCAGGATCTGGTATGTAGACCTAGTGAAGAAGTCATATCGGCCCCCTTGGAGGTTACCTCTGAGGAAGGACCTTCTAACTCAGGGTCCATTCCTCCATCCAAATCTCGTTTCTCTGAAGCTGACTGCTTGGAGATTGAATGCTTAGTTCTGTCTAAGCATGGATTTTCTGAGTCAGTCATTGAGACCATGATCCAGGTTCGCAAGCCTGTTACTCGAACAATTTACCATAAGGTATAGCGTAAATACCTTTATTGGTGTGAATCTAAGGGCTACTCTTGAAGTAGAGTCAGGATTCCTAGAGTTTTGTCTTTTCTCTAGGAAGGTCTGGAGAAAGGGCTGTCAGTCAGTTCTCTGAAAGATCAGATTTCTGCATTATCTATTTTGTTACACAAGAGTCTGGTGGATGTGCCAGATGTTCAATCTTTTTGTCAGTTCCTTGTCAGAATCAAGCCTGTGTTTAAGCCTGTTGCTCCTCCTTGTAGCCTTAATATTGTTTTTAAAGTTGTGCAGCAGGCTCCATTAGAGTCAATGCATTCTATAGATATTAAGTTGCTATCTTGGAAGGTTTTGTTTCTTATTGCTATCTCTTCTGCTCGGAAGGGTTTCGGAACTTTCGGCTTTGCAGTGTGATTCGCCTTACCTTATCTTTCATGCGGATAGGGCAGTTCTTCGTACTAAATTTAGGTTTCTTCCTAAAGTGGTTTTCGGATAGAAATATTAATCAGGGAATTGTTGTTCCTTCTCTCTATCCCAATTCTTCTTCTCATAAGGAATGTCTGTTGCACAGAAATAGGTCAGGTTAGAGGATGCATGGTGAGTCTTACATAGGAATATAAACTACAAAGGAAATCCTTTCGGCAAGTATGATTTAATTTCTGGTTATCCTGGCTCACCCTAGTAGCACTCACTAAAAGAGATTTGAAATTTTGGAAGTGATATAAATCTAGGATGGTCATTAACAGAGAAGTATTGGATTAAAGACACTAATAATACTAAAAATATAGGATAGGTATCATAAAATCCCAATTAAAAAAAGTTAAAACATAATTGAAATTTCAAATATAACACTGCCATGATCTAAATTCTCAATAATTGTATTTATAACTGCCAATGACCTAATCAGCAGTGGTAGTTGCATGACCCTACTGTGCAACTACAGCTTCCGATTCGATCCCCAACAGTTTCCAAACGGGACCAGCAGTTCTCTGCGGCTTATGAGCAGTACGTTTTCCTATATGTTTAACCCCTTTATGGGTGTTAAACACATAGGGGTAGATTTATCAATGTGTGGGCGGACATGATATGCTATCGGCATTTATCATTGAAATTAATATTATATACAGCGCCAACATTAACAAGATACAGGCTCCCAAAATGAGATCCCTAAACACTCAAAAAAACTAGATATATATGATAGTAGGGAGCGCCAAAAGGCTAAAGTATCTATATATACTATAATAATGGAATAAGCAAGCTATCAAGAATGTTGAGATATCAAAAGAAATACATATATTACATTTATTTTAAGATATACATGATATAGGGTACCCTAAAAAGATAAAAACAATTCTATAAAAACAATTGAAAACAGTAAGCAATTACAAAAAAAAAGATGAATGACTATCCTCAAAAGTAGAGGATAAATAAAGCAGGGATATATATAAATAATGTCCAAAGTTAAATTCAATGTGAGTAAAATAAATGTCCTCTAAAAAGTTAATCTCCTCTTTTAGTGTCCTGTGTATCCAAATTGGAAATCCAATGACTCCTGGTTGAAAAGTGTTCAATAATCCCAATGTGAAAAAATAATCTCAATGTGAAAAAAATAAAAATAACAAATGGATTAATTGAAAAATGGGATACAAAATAATGATCCAAAAATGAGATCAAAAGAGTGGACTAATAATCCAATAATCGGTACCCTATTTATAGTCTTTAGCAGTGACTCTATAGATCGATGCATTTCAGCCCCACCTGGGCCTGTCTCAAGATGTCTACTGCTGATATTGATCAAACTTAAATAGCCTGTAAGGGCCAATCAGAGTCAAGACTTTTCCTGCCTCAATATTGCCCATTTCAGGTACCATTAAATCTAAATATTGCCCTTAACTAAAATGGTGACCACTCATACTGGGATGGTATTTCTTCCGGTATCATTCGTGTTTATAGAGGTCATTTCCCTATAATCATTATATCCCCAGAGAAACATCAAATTAAAGTAGCCTCTTACTTTAGTGGCTAAAGGGGGGAATTACCATTTTATGTGTTTACAGATCCGATTTAAATCTCTAAATTTCCACCTACGATCGTCAACTTCCGGTATTGATATTACATAACTTCCGGTAGACGTGCCACTTCCTGTTGTGACGTAACTTCCGGTTTTAGAAAATATACATCCCTTCCGGCAGCTGTTTTATCGTCATTACCGGTATTGCAATATTGAATTCTGGGAAGTGTAGTTTTGTGAGGGGACTCACGGAGATATTTGGGCTAGTTAATACATGTGTACTAGAAAATTAAAATAAAAAAACCGGAGATAATTAGTTTGCTCAAGTCTTACACTGGGTTATAGACAATTGTGTCTATCATTAAGATTAAAATGTTATGCTATACATTCCCGAAAAACTGAACTGGAGTATAATAATCACTTATATACTATGGGAATTATAATATTATTCTATTCTAAAACTAGATACTAGTAATAACAATGGAGGTTATAAAGCACATAAAAATTAATTTCATATAAGCAGAAACAAATGATTGCTTCTAAAAAGCACCACTTAATAAGTAATAATATTAAGTAGCAATAATAAACGACAATATTAAAAACGTCAATATTAAAAAATTGAGAGTATTAAAGACAACGTTATAAAAAAAAATAATACTTTAACATTTTTTTTTTAAATAGATACAATGTTAGCAAATGGAGATGGATGTATAATAAATAATATATAGTGTAAAAAGTATAAAATATAAAATTAGTTGAAAAGGTGGAAAACTTTCATATCGGCCTTAAGACCCAAAGGATATATACAATCAATATAGTAAATTCATTTGGCTTTGGAAATGTTTATATAATCGGACATCATCCTAGTTATGTTTAATGGCTAATAGGTGCTCCCTAATTCTATCTTTAACACTGCGTGTGGTTTGTCCAATGTATTGGAGACCACAACCACATTCAATTTAATTTTGTCGTTTATTATTGCTACTTAATATTGTAACTTATTACATGGTGCTTTTTAGATGCAATAATTTGTTTTTGCTTATATGAGATTAATTTTTAAGTGCTTTATAACCTCCATTGTTATTACTAGTATCTAGTTTTAGAATAGAATAATATTATAATTCCCATAGTATATAAGTGATTATTATACTCCAGTTCAGTTTTTCGGAATGTAATACATAGAAATCCAAATTAAAACCATTTTAATTTGGATTTGTTTTATATAGCAAGTGTTTTTTTATATACTGTGTATTATAGCCTGATGAAACAGCCCTCAGGAGGCTGAGAAATGCGTCGCTTTTTAATAATATATCTTTTTAATTTTAAACACTTGCTGTGGTGGTGTATCACTACGTTATACTTTCTGCTGGTAACTCTCTGCTGGCTGCTGTGGTTTGCCTATTGCTAACAGTCCATTGGGCGGTTGTGAGGTCCCAGTTTGCTGTTATTGCACCTGGAGGTGCTCTGTATCTTGCACCTGACAACAGGCCTTCCTAAGGAAATTTGATTGGATCTCTGTTTGGGGTTAACAGTGAGCTGGACCACTGCGAAGTTCCAGTCTGTCCCATTAGCACCGTTGGGTGTTTCTTGTTTGTGAGTATTCACTTCTACTTGCATCTACATATATTTGCTCTGGTGGTACTAGGCCATGGTGGCGCCTCTGTTCTTTTTTCTTTTCCTCACAAAAATACACTTCCCAGAAATCCATATTGCAATACCGGTAATGACAATAAAACAGCTGCCAGAAGTGATGTATATTTTCTAAAACCGGAAGTTATGTCACAATAGGAAGTGTTTTTCAAATCTTCCTTTAAAAGTCTATCCCGCCTCCCAAAAATAAACCCAAAAAGTAAAACCCCTATATCCGCCATCGCCCCCATAAACTAATAATAAATTTATTAACCCCTAATCTGCCAACCCCCACATCGTAATCTAACTAATTAAACTATTAACCCCTAATCCACCATCCCCCACATCACAATCTAACTAATGAATGTATTAACCCCTAATCCACCATTCACCCACAATGCCAACTACCTAATAACACTTTTAACCCCTAATTCACCAACCCCCACATCGCAAACTACCTAATAAAACTATTAACCCCTAATAATCTGCCATTCACCCACATTGCAATCTACCTAATAAAACTATTAACCCATAATCCTCCAGCCCCCCACAACCCAAAGTACCTATCAACACTATTAACCCCTAAACCGCCAAACCCCCACAACACATTAAACCTAATTAACCTATTAACCCCTAAACTGCCAACCCCCACAACGCAAATAACTAATTTAATTACTAAGCCCCTTAACCTAACACCCCCTAAATTAACCCCTCATACATAAAATAACAAAATACTAAGTTACAATTAAAATTAAAAAAGTCTAACATTACTTAATAAAAAAATAAGATTAAATTAAATAAATATAAAATTACAAAATATAAAAAAGTCTAACATTACAGAAAATAATAAACCAAATTATCAAAAAATAAAAAAATTAAACCTAATCCCTATGAAAATAAAAAAGCCCCATCCCAAAATAAAAACACCCCCTAATCCAAACTAAACTACCAATATCCCTTAAAATGGTCTTTTGTAGGGCATTGCCCTAAGTTAAACAGCTCTTTTACCTATAAATAAACTAAGTCCCCCCTAACAGTAAAACCTACACCCACCAAACACCCCCAAAATAAAATAAACCTGACACTAAAAAAAACCTAAAGGGGCATTTGTATGGACATTGCCCTTAAAGGGGCATTCAGATCTTTTACAAGTGTCCATGAAATCCCTAATCTTAAAAATAAAAAAATAATTTAAAAAAAGCCTAAGTCTAACCCTCAAATAGGTACTCACGGTTCCTGAAGTCTGGCGGTGAAATCTTGTTCTAGGTGGTGAAGTCTTCTTCCAAGCACGGACCTCTTCTTTCTTCATACATGACCAAAGCCAGCGTGGTGCAAATCAGTAAATAGGATTTCAGTAGCTCTCTCAGCCAATAGGAATGCAAAGTTCCCCATATTTAAATAGGTCAGTGTGCGGCGGTGATCATACGAAGAGGATCTCCACGCTGGATGCTCTGCGTTCGCCGGTCTTCTGTTCCACGGTCCCCTCCCCTTCATGCTGGCTTTGGTGATAGATGAAGAAAGAAGAGGTACCCGCTTAGAAGAAGATATCAGCCGTTTGGAAGAAGACTTCATCGCCTGAAACAAGACTTTACCGCCGGACTTCAGAAACCGTGAGTATCAATTTGGGGGTTAGACTTTTCTTTTCTTTTTTTTAGATTAGGGATTTTATGGGCACTCGTAAAAGAGCTGAATGCCCTTTTTAGTGTTAGGTTTATTTTATTTGGGGGGGTTTGGTGGGTGGGGGGTTTTCACGGTTAGAGGGGGACTTAGTATTTTTTATAGGTAAAAGAGCTGTTTAACTTAGGGCAAGGCCATTTTAAGTGCATGGGTGAATAGCGCATTAGGGGTTAATATCTAAATGAGGTATATTTGCATTGTGGGGGGTGGCGGATTAGGGGTTAATCACTTTATTAGTTATATAGCGTTGTGAGGGCTGACAGATTAGGGGTTAATATATTTTAATAGTTATGGCGGTTGACAAGTAGATATTGCCTATTGCCTTGTCTTAAGACTGCTGCTTCATAACTGCTGTTTCCAGCAAGCCTGAAGGCTCTTGCGGAAACATGGGCATCAAGCTCCATTCCGAGCTTGATAATTCGGCCCCATAGTGTTATTCTTTATATAGTTAACACTGAATGTTGGAACAGGGGTGGGCCATACAGGAAGCAGAGCATACAGGGGAGTGAAATAAGAGTGCTGGGCTGTGACGCCCCACAAATTTGCCTTGCCCAGGGCCCGACAAATGCTAAGGGTGTCCCTGCTAAGACCTATAGTGCTGTGCCACACATTTCCCTATTTCTAGCATCAAAGTCACTGATACTCCAAATGGTAAATATACAAATTGATCATTTAACCCTTTCTAATCATATGTGTGTCCTTGCAAATGATTGATTTGGTACAATAAGTATTGCATACACGCTTATCTTCTCCGCGATCCATACTTTCATTTTCCTTTGTGATAAATGGACAGATCTCTCGATTTCTAATACCTGGCATATATTCCAGCTAGCCTTGTGTTGTGAGACAACAAAAAGGAGAAGTCATCTCATAAATAGCTAAACATGCCAAATACTTAGTAATTAATTAGCAAACTGCCCAAATGCTATAATGCCTCACCCACTCATATTCACAATATCTAGCACACCCAACACGTGCACTTCGATTACAGCACTCTCAAGTCAAAACAGAAAGAAACAATATACTTCTGCAAAAGCTGCCTATGAGTTTCCTAAATTTAAGAACCCTTATTATTATAATACAAGAACCATCCATTTAGATACCGTCGTCATATTAAAATTGTTTAAAACATATTACTTATATCTATGTACTATAATGTACTTTTGATGTTAAGCCTAAAGCATATTCTTGGAAAGTGATTAACTTACCACACCTCTTGGCAACAAACCTAGAGAAACTGAACGCTCGTAATTCATGCACTGAAATTAAAAAGACAATAAAAGAATATCCACAGGGCCAAACATACTACCTACTAGATTTTATCTAACAAGATAAAAGGACTCTTAGGACTAGATTACAATGGAGCAATATTGTTAGTGCTAGGAGCGTAAACGCGATCGTGAGGCTGCTGTGTTTTTTACGCTCAAATCAAAGTGGCGCACTGTCAAAATTACCGCAAATTTGCTTGCGCAAACTCGGGGTAATTTACACTCCCCATATTTTCAATGGGTAGCGTAAAGTGCTATTTTAGTAATGATAAAAAAATTATTTTTAGTAATGTTAGTTTGTTTTATTTTAATAGTGTTAGGTTTTTAAATTTTTAAAGGTAAGATTAGGTTTTCATTTAATGTGACAGGTAAGTTTTTTTTGTGCTTTTTTTAAGGTAGTTAGGATTTTTTTAGTAAAGTTTGGGGTAGTTTATTTTAGGTTAAGTTAGAGGGTGTTAGGTTAGGGAGTTTAAATATTAGTGTATTACTTTGCGATGTGGGGGGGATGGTGGTTTAGGGGCTAATAGTATAGTTAACATATTGAAATATGGGGGGGTTAGGGGATAATAGTATAGTTTAGACATTATGATGTGGGGTTATGGCGGTTTAGGGGTTAATAGTATAGTTTAGACATTACAATGTGGGGGACGGTGGTTTAGGGGTTAAAAGTGTATATAGTTTGTGATGTGGAGGATGGTGGTTTAGGAGTTAATAGTGTAGTGGGGACTTTGTGGTGGGCTATGCTGTGTTCTAGGGGTTATTAGAGCAGAAGCTTATGGTGATTCGGGTTAGCACACAAGTTGGGTGGAGCGCAAATGTTTGTGCGTGAGTGATAAGGGGTTTATTACGGGTGTTGCACTCGTATAGAGCATGTAATCTATATCAAATCTTCTATTACAGACTTAGAATCTTACAGAGTTCTTACAGAAAATATAAAAACAAATTCTTCTATGTGAAGAACATTGGATTGTGAAATAATCATATTTTCATGTCGTGTTAGCGAACATGAGAATATGCAATCAGGTTTGCGAGAGAGTGGGGGGTTTTCACACTTTTTTCTCTCCATTGACTTCTATGGGGGAATACGTGAACACACATGCTTTATTGTAAGTTCGGCTTTTTGCGCTCATCGGATTAGTGCATGAGCGAAAACAGTATACTTTCAACTCATAATATTAACGCAACCCGACGTGCGCAAAAAGCTTATTAATTAAGGCTCGAGCCGGAAGGTTAATTAGCACTACACTTGTAATCTGGCCCAAAGTAATTCTACATCCTGTAATCATCTCACCCTAAATTAAGAATAAATGTTTAATTCATTCTCTGGTTATAAAACAAATGCTAAAAAATCAGAGATACTTTGCCCACATTAAAGCACTTATCTTTCCCGCAGATAGTGTTGTGTCAAGAAACCACATGACACATCGCATACCTATTAATACAATTAAAAAAATAATCTCTACATATAGTATACAATGAATTACCTACTCTCCGTGTGTTTCTTCAACTGTCAAACATGTGTTTGGTTAGATTACTTTCTCATCTCACTTTTACACAGTCAGACCTTGGCCTCTATTTTTTGCTCCTTTTTTTAGATATATGCTTAAGAGGTTATGGGTTCTGAATATGAAAAGTCTAAAAACCCTGTTAAAAGTTTCTGGAAAATACCATACAAGGTTGAAGGCACAAGCTGGAAACATCTAATGAACACCTTGGAGAACTAATACTATTAACAGCTTCATTTTTAAATTAGGTTTGATCATTAAATGAACATTGAGGTCAAATTAGACTTACACGATTCAGATAGAGCACACATTTTTAAGATAGAATATAAACTTTCTAATATACTTCTATCATCAAATGTAACTTTTTTCTTCATATTGTATGTATAAGGCCTCTAATTGTGTTGTGTGTTAAATAACATAAACATGTATTATATAGGTCACAATGTCCCAATTATCACACTTAAAACATTTGATTATCTTGAAGCCAAACTTACACATAAAGAAACTAGCTTTCTGAATGGCTGCAATTACACCAAGTTTGGTTCCTCACAAATACCGACTAGCCCATTACTGGGCCAAGCCATTAAATGTCTGGATTATGAGTGGAGAGCAAACATTTGCACAAAAGAAATATCGGGTTTTCGAGACCGTTTGCACGCAAGTTAAATTGAGATCATATTAAGTTGAAAGTAAACGCAATCTCGTGTCAGGGTTTCACCCTGCTTTTGTTTGTTATTTGCTGCTGGCTGCCATTTTTACTCACTTGTCTCTCTCCTCGCTTGCTGCAGAGTATGTAACGTTGCTCACTATACCTAGGCGCCCTCTTATGGCTAAACCTCTAGAACATCATCAGTGAGAGACGGGTTGTAGTCCCAGAATTATGATGTCATCAGTTACTATTTAAAGTGCCTCAGTTCAGTCTGCCTTTGCCCTTTGCGTTGTCTCAGACTTCTGTGTGAGTTCCTGTGTTCCTGTGTATAACCTGGCTGTTCCTGTGTATAACCTGGCTTGTTTGACATCCCTTCTGGTTCCTGATGCTTAGCTTGTTCCTGACTCTGCTAATCTTTGTTTTCCTGATCCCAGCTCGTCTGACTACTCGCTTTGGCTCCTGACCCCGCTCGTCTTACTACCAGCTCTGGGTTTGACACCTGGCTTGTCTTTATTCTTTTTTTGATTCGTTATTTATTTTTTATTACTTACCTTAAAGAGATGGTAAACTATTACAGCCTTGAACGATCATTATTTTAACAAATAAAAAAATAATGCGACTTTAATTCATGAATTTTCTAAAATCGCTATATTTATTCAAATATTTGTTTAAAACTCCAATTTTATTATTATTTATATCCTCCTCCCGTACCACGGCCACCATTAAAATTCTCCGGTCACGTTTTTTTAACATCCACTGACAGCTCAGGCCAGTCGGCGACACTCCTCTTAGCTAACGCCCTTCAACAGATATGCGCATGCCCTAACTATTCTATTGGTGTCTGCAAGTGCTCTAGATTGGAATTGTGCGCATGCTCAGGCAAAATTTTACTGAGGCTAACATCTGTTGAAATATCAGGCAAGTTTTTTTTTTCCTTTCTGAAGATGCAGGTGACTGTAAACGCTTATTTGCAAATGATTGGATACAATGTATTGCATACATAAATGTAATGCATGCGCAGAGCAAGGCAAGAAGATTGACATGACAATGCGGTGACGCGGGGAGGGGTGGTTATACTCTATCGCAGGGATGAAGATTGTTCACGGAAGTAATGGCAGGGGAGGAACAAGGAACAGTAACGCTGTGAAAGTAAACTATTAATTTATTATATTTAGGATTAATGTTTTTAAATAAATATGTATGCAAAATAAGTTATAATTACTCAATTATTAATATTTAAATATTGAAATACTAAAAATTTACCATCACTTTAATGTGCTCTGGAGAGCATGCTAACCTGCTCATTTTTTTGCCAGAGCCCCGGGCCGTGCTAACAGGTTTAGCGTACTCGTCTCCCAGAAGTTAAAGCAGATCCTGCTCTGGCAAGAAGAGGAGTGGGTTAGCACGCTCTCCAGATTGTGTTAATGTAAGTAGTGTTACTATTGTAGCTACAGGTAAACTTTTCACCTGTAGCTTTGAAACATTTACATTCGTTTTAACAATTAAGGATTTAAATGTTTAACTAAAATTCAGTCACCTAGATTACGAGTCTTGCGTTAGCCTTAAAAAGCAGTGTTAAGAGGTCCCAACGCTGCTTTTTTCCTACCACTGGTATTACGAGTCTTGCAGGTACAGGTGTACCGCTCACTTTTTTGGTCAGACTCGAAAATACCGCAAATTCACTTACGTCAATTGCGTATCCTATATTTTCAATGGGACTTGCATAACGCCGGCATTACGAGTCTTCCAAAAAGTGAGCGGTACAGCCTCTCCTGTCAAGACTGATACTGCATTTAAAAGTCAGTAGTTAAGAGTTTTATGGGCTAACGCCATAGTATAAAACTCTTAACTAAATTGCTAAAAGTACACTAACACCCATAAACTACCTACTAACCCCTAAACCGAGCCCCCGCCCCACATCGCAAACACTAAAAAAATATTTTTAACCCCTAATCTGCCGAACCGGACATTGCCGCCACTATAATAAATATATTAACCCCTAAACGGACGCACACCCACTTTGCAAACACTAGTTACATTTTATTAACCCCTAATCTGCCATCCCTAACATCGCCAACACCTACCTACATTTATTAACCCCTAATCTGCCGCCTCCAACGTCGCCGCAACTATATTAAAGTTATGAATCCCTAAATCTAAATCTAACCCTAACCCTAACACCCCCCTAACTTAAATATAATTTAAATAAATCTAAATAAAATAACTATCATTAACTAAATTATTCCTATTTAAAACTAAATACTTACCTATAAAATAAACCCTAAAATAGCTACAATATAACTAATAGTTACATTGTAGCTAGCTTAGGATTTATTTTTATTTTACAGGCAACTTTGTATTTATTTTGACTAAGTACAATAGTTATTAAATAGTTATTAACTATTTAATAGCTACCTAGTTAAAATAAATACAAATTTACCTGTAAAATAAATCCTAACCTAAGTTACAATTACACCTAACACTACACTATAATTAAATTAATTACCTAAACTAAATACAATTAAATACAATTTAAAAAAATTATCTAAAGTACGAAAAAAACAAACACTAAATTACAGAAAATAATAAAATAATTACAAGTTTTTTAAACTAATTACACCTAATCTAATCCCCCTAATAAAATAAAAAAGCCCCCCAAAATAATAAAAAGTCCTAACCTATACTAAATTACAAATAGCCCTTAAAAGGGCCTTTTGCGGGGCATTGCCCCAAAGTAATCAGCTCTATTACCTGTAAAAAAAAGTACAATACTCCCCCAACATTAAAACCCACCACCCACACACCCAACCCTACTCTAAAACCCACCCAATAACCCCTTAATAAAACCTAACACTAACCCCTTGAAGATCACCCTACCTTGAGAAGTCTTCACCAAGCCAGGCCGAAGTCCTCAACGAAGCCGGGCGAAGTTGTCCTCCAGACAGGTAGAAGTCTTCATCCAAGCCGGCCAGAAGAGGTCCTCCAGACGGGCAGAAGTCTTCATCCAGGCGACATCTTCTATCTTCATCCATCCGGCGCGGAGCAGCTCCATCTTCAAGACATCCGACGTGGAGCATCCTCTTCCAACGAAGTCCAACTGAAGAATAAAGGTTCCTTTAAATGACGTCATCCAAGATGGCGTCCCTTGAATTCCGATTGGCTGATAGAATTCTATCAGCCAATCGGATTAAAGGTAGAAAAAATCATATTGGCTGATGCAATCAGCCAATAGGATTGAGCTCACATTCTATTGGCTGATCCAATCAGCCTATAGAATGCAAGCTCAATCCTATTGGCTGATTGGATCAGCCAATAGGATTGAACTTCAATCTTATTGGCTGATTGCATCAGCCAATATGATTTTTTCTACCTTAATTGCCAATTGGCTGATAGAATTCTATCAGCCAATCGGAATTCAAGGGACGCCATCTTGGATGACGTCATTTAAAGGAACCATCATTCTTCAGTTGGACTTCGTTGGAAGAGGATGCTCCGCGTCGGATGTCTTGAAGATGGAGCCACTCCGCACCGGATGGATGAAGATAGAAGATGCTGTCTGGATGAAGACTTCTGCCCATCTGGAGGACCTCTTCTGGCTGGCTTGGATGAAGACTTCTGCCCGTCTGGAGGACCACTTTGCCCGGCTTCGTTGAGGACTTCGGCCCGGCTGGGTGAAGACTTCTCAAGGTAGGGTGATCTTCAAGGGGTTAGTGTTAGGTTTTATTAAGGGGGTATTGGGTGGGTTTTAGAGTAGGGTTGGGTGTGTGTGTGGTGGGTTTTAATGTTAGGGGGGTATTGTACTTTTTTTACAGGTAATAGAGCTGATTACTTTGGGGCATTGCCCCGTAAAAGTCCCTTTTAAGAGCTATTTGTAATTTAGTATAGGGTAGGGCTTTTTATTATTTTGGGGGCTTTTTTATTTTATTAGGGGGATTAGATTAGGTGTAATTAGTTTAAAAAACTTGTAATTATTTTATTATTTTCTGTAATTTAGTGTTTGTTTTTTTCGTACTTTAGATAATTTTTTAAAATGTATTTAATTGTATTTAGTTTAGGTAATTAATTTAATGATAGTTTAGTATTAGGTGTAATTGTAACTTAGGTTAGGATTCATTTTACAGGTAAATTTGAATTTATTTTAACTAGCTAGTTATTAAATAGTTAATAACTATTTAATAACTATTGTACCTAGTTAAAATAAATACAAAGTTGCCTGTAAAATAAAAATAAACCCTAAGCTAGCTACAATGTAACTCCTGTGACAGGAGCGAGCTGCACTTAGTCTTATGGCGCGATCGGGCCGGGCTGTGACTATACAGTTGGCCCGATGCGCTGACTAAATATTACAGACCCGCTCAGCAGAGAGCAGAGAGCGGGTCTGTGAAAGCGCCATCATTTTTACATATTAAAAGGTAAAAAGGGGGTTTAGAACTATAGCACTTAAATAATGTTATATAATTCTGCACTATGTGCAGAATTATATAACATTATTTTTAAGGTTTACTGTCCCTTTAAGGTCTATTTTATAGGTAAGTATTTAGTTTCAAATAGGAATTATTTAGTTAATGATAGGAATTTTTATTTAGCTATAGTTAAATTATATTTAAGTTAGGGGGGGTTAGGTTTAGGGTTAGACTTAGGTTAAGGGGTTAATACATTTAATATAGTGGCGGCGACGTTGGGGGCGGCAGATTGGGGGGTACAGATGCAGGCAATTGGAAGGGTTATTCTGTGGCGATCATTCCTGTGTTCCTGCCCATCATGTGCATGCTCCTTCTCTGGTCTCCAAGTTTCATACTGCTCACCCCACCAAGCCTATTTAGTGTCCCAGAGGTACCCTTTGAGAGGGGGGTTCTATCACGTCCTAAATAGGAATAATTTAGTTAATGATAGTTATTTTATTTAGATTTATTTAAATTATATTTAAGTTAAGGGGTGTTAGGGTTAGACTTAGATTTAGGGGTTAATACATTTAATATAGTGGCGGCGACGTTGTGAGCGGCAGATTAGGGGTTAATAAATGTAGTTAGGTTGCGGTGACATTGGGGTCGGCAGATTAGGGGTTAATAAATATAATGTAGGGTTCGGTGATGTTGGGGGCAGCAGATTAGGGGTTAATAAGTGTAAGATTAGGGGTGTTTAGACTCGGGGTTCATGTTAGGGTGTTAGGTGTAGCCATAAATGTATTTCCCCATAGGAATCAATGGGGCTGCGTTAGGAGCTTTACGCTGCTTTTTTGCAGGTGTTAGGTTTTTTTTCAGCCGGCTCTCCCCCATTGATTTTTATGGGGAAATCGTGCTCGAGCATGTTTAGCCAACCTAAACCTAACACACCCTAACTTTAAATTAAAATTACAATATAACTATATTTAATTAAATAAATAAAAACTTAACTGTGAAATAAAAATAAACCTAACATTAAACTATAAATGAACCTAACCTTACTATTCTAATAAAATAAAAAAAATACCAATTAGAAACCTAAATTACAAATTTAAAAAAAAATAATCCTACAAAAAAATTTAAAAAATCTAACATTACAAAAAAATAAACACTAAAATTATCAAAAATAAAAAAAACACTAAGGTTACAAAAATAATAAACGAAATTATCAAAAATAAAAACAATTACACCTGATCTAATAGCCCTAAAAAATAAAAAAGCACTCCCAAAATAAAAACACCCCCTAGTCTACAATAAACTACCAATAGCCCTTAAAAGGGCCTTTTGTAGGGCATTGCCCTAAATTAAACAGCCCTTTTACCTGTAAAAAAAATACAAAGTCCCCCTAACAGTAAAACCCACCACCCAACCAACCCCCAAAATAAAAACTTAACTGTAAAAAAAAAATAAGTTACCCATTGCCCCTAAAGGTACATTTGTATTGGCATTGCCCTTAAAAGGGCATTCAGCTCTTTTACAAGTGCCCAAAGTCCTAATCTGAAAAAAACAAAAAAGAAAAAAAAACTAACACTAACCCCAGAATATCTACTCATGGTTCCTGAAGTCCGGACATCCATCTCTATCCAGGTGGCGAGAAGTCTTCATCCAGATGGCAACACCTTCATCCATCGTGGGGGGCGTCTTCTATCTTCATCCCGGTGGCGCGGAGAAGAGCTATCCTGGACGATTATGACATCCTGTGCAGAGCTTCCTATACATCTGGTCACCGTCGTACACTGAAGTAGAATGCAAGGTAACCGTTTCAAAATGGCGTACTAGATTCAATTTTGGGAGACTAAATACATCAGGATGACGTAGGGGTAGGAGGGCTCAGGTGGCCATCTCTAAAAAGCAGAGAATGAAATAGTTGATTTACTTACACATTTTTTAACTTTCCACTTTGGGATACTGTTTGATGTATTTAGCTTTAATAACCTTTTACATATACAGTATTTAGGAAAAATGTTTAGGTTGACTGTCCCTTTAAAGGCTAGAATGCTTGATGTATAGCTATACTGCCGCGACTCGTAATATGCATTCCTGGCCATTCCAACGTAATGGTCATTTTTTCAACGTTAAAAGCCATACCGCAAAACTCATAATATAGGTGTAGGTTAATAGGGGCTGTCCCCATACAGTAAATACATTAGGTAGGTGATTTGCATAAAAATGACTAATGACAAAGGTATGAGATCCCACTCTGGTAAGTTAGGTGTCCCCTCTTGAAAACTGGAGTTTTATATCCCTCTGTGTTTTATGGGTGAACCTGCATCTTATACTTGGCATGTGACCCCCCCCCCCCCTTCAGCCCCAGGTTCACTGTCAAAGGAATTTCTCTACCCCTGTGATGTTATCTCACACCCCCTGTAGTGGTGTCACTGGGTGCTCCGGCAAGAGCTAGCAATAGGGAAGGAGACTGTAGAATCAAGATCAGAGGAAGGACCCCCAGCAGTACAGGGTCATCATGCACATCCTAAGGGTTATTATTAGCCATTTAAAGCCACTACCTTTATCTGATGGTTATTAACAAAATAGTATAAATAACACTACAAAATACCAAACTGTGTAAAAAATGTATTCCAATTACAGCATCAAACACAAAGTACTGCTAGTCAGAAAATTATCAGAATAACTTGTGCACACTGAGAAAGGTACACTTGAAAATGCGAAAGTAAGAATATAATCAATTACAAGCATACATGATATGATAACAAATTGATGCTTAGCTTTAATCGCAGATGTACACAATGATAATGATAAGCAACACCTAAGGGAAGATTCATCAATTCAAGATTTTCAGGTTCTTGCTTACATATTGCAGGATACAAGTGAAATATCCCCTGTGTTACACTGAGTCATTAAGTTCATATTAAGTCTTACACACCTAAATACTTAAAGGGACAGTCAGCACCCATGAAAACTTTATTCCATACCTTAGATCAACCAAAAAAAATAGCCTGCACCGCATCCCATCTTCCATAACACTAACGTTAGGTGGCTACTCTTCAATGAACATTTAGTTTTCAGTGGTAGATATGGCCGCCAAACTCCCCCCACTGTTACGTAGGAGGCTTCTTCTCTAAGTCTTCAGCCAATGAGCATCAAATCCTCGGCTAGAATCTTTAGCCACGTTCAAGGAGACAATTTCTATTTCTAATAGCGAGCGTACTACAATTATATAGCGCATGCGCATTAGAAATAGAACAGTGTCCCTGTGAACGAGTATTGATTTAAAACAAGATGGGGTCGGAGGAAGAGGGGGAGGAGTTTTGCGTCCATATCTACCGCTGAAAACTAAATGTTCATTGAAGATTAGCCACCTAAAGTTAGTGTTATTGAAGATGGGATGTGGTGCAGGCTCATTTTTTTTTTGTTGATCTAAGGTATGGAATAAAGTTTACATGGGTATTGACTGTCCCTTTAACTCTATTAGAATTCCACTCTCACAGTAAAATGTACAATCACATGTGAAATGCAAAATCGTCAGGTTTAAAGGGACATGAAACCCAAAATGTTTCTTTCATGATTAACACAGAGAATCCAATTTCAAACAACATACCAATTTACTCTATTATCATATTTGCTTCTTTTTCTTGGTATCCTTTGTTGAAGGAGCAGCAATGCACTACCGAGAGCTAGCTGAACACATTGGCCCTGATGATCAAAAGTGCTACCAGGTGGTGAAATATTCCAAGGGATCCGCCACCGCTATGTCGAGCGAGCTTGTGAGAATATTCCAAGCTCCCAATATAGTGACATCACTGAGAGGCGTTTACTATACATGCCACTGGTTGGCGATGCTGGCTTAAGCAACACCCAGCATCGCCCACCATATTGGCGATGTATAGTAAATGATACCTGGAATATAACTGCCATCTGCCTAATCACTAATTCTAATACCCCTAAACCGAAGTATCCCACGATCGCACACTAACACTAAACTAATAAATATCTAAACCGCCACATGCCCACTGCAAGATGCTAACTATTAACCTCTAAACTGCCACATACCCACCGCAAGTTCTATCTATTAACTCCTGCACTGCCACATACCCACCGAAAGTGCTAACTATTAACCACCATGCCGCCACATACCCACTGAAAGTCCTAACAATTAACCCCCTATGCCACCACATACCCATCACAAGTGCTAACTATTAACCCCCTATGCTGCCATAAACCCACCGCAAGTGCTAACTATTAATACCCTATGCCGCTCTGAACCCACCACAAGTGCTAACTATTAACTCCCTCTGCCACCACATACCCATCGCAAGTGCTAACTTTTAACCCCCTATGCTGCCATGAACGCCAAATGCAAACTAACCTAACACCTAACCACCCAAATGAAATCTAACCCCCCTCTAAACTAAACCCCCATAAGTTACATATTTTTAAAAAAATCTAACTTAAAGAATTACATAAAAAAAAACACCTAAAGAAACTAACCCTACTCTACCTAACATCTAACTTCCCTCTAAACTAACCCCCTCTAAACTAAACCCTCCTCTAAACTAACCCCACTAAGTTACACACACAAAACTAAGTTACACTAAAAAAATCTGTTGCACAAAATAATAAACTACATTATCCAAAATTAAAAACCATTATACCTAGCACTAAACTGTGTGCCCGATAAGATAAAAAAAGCCCCCCCCCCCCCCCCATGAAAAAAAACCCTAACTCTAAAATGAATTACAATAACCGTTAACATGGCCTTTTGGGGGGCATTGCCCTCACCTCTTTTGTAGAAAAAATAAATAAAAAAGTTACAAACCTCCCACCTACATTTAAGTAACCCCCACATCTCAAAATAAAAAAATCTAACTTTAAAAACTTTAAAATTCAAAATAACAAAGCCTATTCTAAAAAATTTAAAAAACAAAACAAAAAAAACCCTAACTAAACCCAAAAGTGTTGGTCACAACTGATGGGGACACCGGCTCCTTTTGATCCATCATTGGGCCCATCTTCATCCAGGCTCAAGAGGCCCATGTTCGCGGCAGCAGAGGCGGACTTTGACGGCTTTTTCCGCTGCATCTGGAATCTTCATCACCGTAGGGGCCATCTTCATTCAGGCTTCTCTTTGAAAGCCCCCGTCTTCATGCAATCTCTGCCGCACACTGAAACTTGGAAGCATGGAACCCCAATATATAGGGGTTACAACTTACTTCCGATTGGCTAATTTCAAATCTGTCAATCCCTATTGGCTGATTTGAAACAGCCAATAGCAAGAACTTTTTTAAATTTAAATACAAATCATCCAATAGAAAAGGATAATTAAGGAAGTCCACCTCCGCAAGGATGGGCCTGACGTCGCATCAAAAGGACCCCGAGTCCCCATTAACTGAGAGTAATAAGTAGATAGGGGTTTTTTGGGGTGTTTTTTATTTTTAAGAATAGGCTTTGCTATTCACATTCTTCTTAAATATCTGCTCTGGAGACAAATATAGAAAATTACTTGTTAAAGGGAAAGTAAACTATAAAAAGTAATGTTATATAATGTATTTAAGCGTAGTAAATACATATATCTGCTTGTCTGCATAGTGATTAAAACTAAATTAAATAAAGTTTAATTTTAGATTTAGTTACTATGTCATCAGAGATATATATTTACTGCAATGTATTTATTGCAATAGCCCTAACTCTAAACTCAACCCCTAAAGCCTATCCACTAGGTTTCCTATTTCATTAAGAGCATAAAAGGTTTGTAGTTTACCAGTATACTATTAATATTTTATTATTTGACTTATCTTGAGACAACTATCAAGTGTATACTAGAAACTACACAGTGGTGGAAACTGACTGACTGTCCAGATAAATAAACTGCTCCCACCAGACAGACTGTGAAGCCCAGTCACAAAGTATCAGCAAAAGGACTACTCAGCACACAGTGACAAAACCCAGGAAACCTATACATAAGGGGTCCCTGCAGGAGACACTTGACATAGAAATGCAAATAATATAAACAAGCAGCCCACAGAGCCCTAATGAATTCAGATGGGTCACCTCAGTGGGAGGAGTCTGCTGAGCATATGCCTGCTTCTGATTGGCTCCATGGGTATCCATGGGAGGGCAAGAGGGGCAACTTCCCCTCCTGTATTTATGTCCCCTCCTTGCCAGAATTGTGTGTATAGCACAAGTATGATCCTATACAATCTCCTGTCACTGGCTCTGAAAAGGTATCAATCAGAGATGAAACATTCACTAGAAGCTGCAGAGTATATTGCTATAGAAAGGCAGACACAACTCATCCTGTACACCTCTCCTTCAGTGCCCTAAATCAACTGCAGCTGTAACCCACTACATGTACAAACCCAAGGGCTTAGGAACAATGACTGGCCTGCAGATAGTCAGGTGGGTAGGTGTTTGTGTGTCTGCAGAGGAAGGTGGTTGCTGTGTGATAGGGTAGGATTGTGTTGTGGAGTTTTGTTCTGTGTCACTTCTGATGTTCCACCCCACACTGTTGGTAACTAACTAAAGGGAAAGGAGAGGAACTTTAAAAGTTGTAATTAAAATTAAAGCTTTTCTAACCATCCAGTTCTTCTAGTGACAAATGTGTGGGTAGAAAATATGTTTATAGGTACTAACTAAATCTGTGATTTCTATTACCCCAAAACTAAAAGGACCATTAAATACAATATAATTGCATAATCAACAGGGGGCGGAGTCAGTCTAGCTCCAATATGGCCTCACTTCTATGAGCTCCGATGCTCCCAGTGTCACACGCAGCTACGAATGACTGCAGAAAACATTGCCATCTCCCCAGATTGCTACATAGGCCTCCCTGAACATCCCAAGAGGCTCTGGTGGGACATGATCTGTCTACAGAGAGAAGTTTGAGGCCCTTAGATACTCCTGGCATAATGACACCCACATTTCCATGAAGGCCAAATGACCTGCAGAATCTCACTTACCATGAGTGCACATGAACGCTACTTTTTTCATTGTTATCTCACTCTCCATTTCAATATAGGCACTGCTGATGAAAATATGAGATATGTAAATGTCAGAGCTCTACATTGAGTATAAATGTTATATAACAGAAGAGAGACTTACTTTATGCAATTTTTGCCATTGTTATATTTGCATTCACTTACTGTCTACTAAGGGCACTGGAATTTATATCATTAAATTTATCTTGCTGTTTTCCTGAAGCAGTGCTGGACCCATTTTTATTTGCCCTACTTGTAAGCTTTCAATATAGTTTGACCCCAACATCTCAACCTTTGTGTAGCTCTGGACTGCTGTTTCTGCACCCCTCTGCTTGCTCTTCTAAAATAATCCACAATAGATTCTAAATTTGCCATCACTATATTAATCTTTTCACTTGATATTTTCTAGGTCAAGTTGAATCTTAACACCTGTTCATGGATTAAAGCCATTCTGGTCCTACTGAGAGGCAAACCATCTATGCGAGGTGCCCAGTTACTACTTATTATACCTTAAACATGTCTCCCAAGAAGGTTGCCAAGTTACCCAAGGCTACATCCACTCCTTTAAAACCATCTTCCTTTGTTGACCAATTTTCACTGCTTACTCTGCAAGGATCACAACTTACAAACAGTTCATCACCTATTAGTTCAGAAGAAGACATGCAAGAAGAACAAGAAATGTTCCAAGTACCTAAAACCTTTCTGGAGTCATTACCATCAAAGGAGGACTTTGCCCATATACTGTCCCAGATCCACTCTTGCACCAAGGAAGAGATATCCGATCTAAAAAAAGAGGTTGGTTACATTGGCTCAAGAGTGGCAACCCTATATGAGATAGTGGAAGCTCAATTTTTCGGTGTGCAGTTAATTCAACAGCACCTCCAAGACCTTGACAAAATAATTAAAAATCATCAAGACAAACTGAAGACCTCAAAATTTGGAGTCAGAGGAACAACATCCAACTTCTAGGAGTACCTGAGAAATTAGTAGGTCCAAATATTGAGCTCTTTCTCAAGCATATTTTTCAACATCTATGGGGCTCATCTGACCGTCCACATATTGTGCTTGACAGAGCTCACAGAGGCTTAAGGCTGAAACCACCAGATGGAGCCCCATCACGTGACATCACTCTTTGATTTAGAGACAATAAGGACAAATGGAAAATCCTGCAACATGCCAGACGGTGACAACCAGTGTTGTTTGAAAACGGCTCCTTACAATTTTAATATAGCACCTCAAACTCTACTAAAGTGAAAATCTCTAGCTCTACTCACTTTTTTCCTCAAAGAGCAAGGTTTTACTTATCATTGGGGTATTCCCTTTCACCTTTAGGTAGCCATTAATGGAAAAAGCATCTTTTATGTCTTCTCAGGAAACTGTTTCTTTCTGTGATAATTTGGGTATAAAACTACCACATACCTCTACTTCTCCAATGCAAGACTCTAAAGAAATCCCCAAATCACAGATCCCTCACTCCACTAAACCCCAATGTCAAGCATGGACCACAGTAACTTCCAAGTGAGCTAAACTCAAAACTACTGTTGTGCAAGCAGAGGTACATTTAAGCTCCCCTACGTCAGCTCAACTAGGAGATATGTTATTAGACATGTGCAATTCGGTTCGGTTCGATTCGGAAATTCGGAAAATTCAGCAAATTCGGAGATTCGGATCGAACCGAATTTCCAAATTAAAATACTGCCGAATTTACCGAATAAATCTGAATTAGTTCGGATTTATTCGGTAAATTCAGATGGACATGGATTACTCTAGTATGGTACAGTATATTAGGTTATATCACTCTGCTATGGGTTACACCTAATATACAGTACATAATACTAGTCTAATACACAGCACACATACCGAAATTCCGAATTTCCGAACCGAACCGAACCAAATCGAACCGAATCCAGCCGAATTTTTTTGAATCCGAATGAATCCGAAATGAATCCAAAACAAATTAATTCGAAGTTTTCCGAATTTGAATCGATCCGAAATGAAATTCGAAAACCTCCAAATCGATCCGAACTGAAATGAATTTTTCGATCATGCACATATCTATTTGTTATACACTTCATGAGTAAGTGGCCCAAATCAAAGGTAATTAGTAGCTTATTCATTACTTATTAGTGAAGCAATGTCTTTCCAATTTGCATCTCTCTATAATGATTCATCTCTCCGGGTGTAATGATTTCCATACACCTATTAATATATGTTTCATGTTGTAGTTGGTTTATTGTTGGTTGCTCACTAAAATGTTTATCTGCTCACGGCTTTATTTATTATACTATTGGGGGAGAGATGGGAACTGTTTCCCCTCACTTGGTAGATACACTATGGTATATTACTACCTCCTGCTTTATACTGTTTTATTTACTTCTTGTTCTCTTACCAGCATGACTTATTTTACAATATAAAGTTTCACAAGATAGGAACTCATAACTTCTTTCATCACACTGACTCTTTGTATTAGCAGACTAGCAAGCATCCTAAAGACCACCACTCCATGGTCACAGAGTATTCTTTCTACTTCACCCCATGACGCAGACACCCTTCAAAGGTAATCTCCTTGAATGTCAAGCGGTTTAATAGCCAACACAAATGACAAATGACCCTTCTAGACTTGAAATGTAGAGGAGTGGATATTTTGCTACTGCAATAGACCTTTTTTAAGAGAGGGAAACAGTATACTCATCCATAATACTCTTCCCTTAACAGTTCAGCAAGTTGTGGATGATGAAGAGGCAAGGGATTATTGGATTGTTATTTGGCAAACCCCTAACCCTAATTAATATCTTTACACCCAATGAACATCAAGCTAAATGTGTTCATAATATTCAGTCAAGACTTTCCGATTTTGTAAAAGGAACTCTATTACAAGGGGGAAATGTTAATTTAGCTCTAAATCCATTAGTTGATAGCTAAACCTCTAAATTAGAAATTCCAAAATCAGCTCTTAAATCGGTATGGTCCGCCTTAAAAACACTGAAACTCCATGATACCTGGAGAATTGTGAACCCTAATGGAAAAGATTATTTTCTTATCCTGTTAACACATACTCCAGACTTGATTATATCATGGACCACCTAATTATAACCCATTTCAGACATATTTAACATATTCCTATTTCATGGACTGATCATTCAGCAATAATCTTCTTTCTTATGGAAATTAGATGAGTCATTAACTGACACTTTAAATATGCAACATTTAGAAAAATCACTCCTGGAATTCTTTTAACTCAATACAGGGTCAGTAGAAAATCCACTCCCACTTTGGGAAGCACACAAGACCTAAACTACAAGCTACCTATAGAAAACAACAAATGGCAAAATATTCTGACCTTATGTCTAAATACGGTCGGCTAGACCCCCTACACAAACAAGACCCCGCTGATGAGCAACTCAAGTCAAAATTGCAAGTTGTTAGAAATAATTAAATTAATACCTACATATGCAACAAGCATTCTTATTGCAGGAATGCTACTACATTGATGGCGATGAGGCTGAAAAGTTCCTTGCAAGACCTTTAAGGACCAAACATATGCAGACTTATATTCAGTCACTGAACGGGAAGTTAAATTTCCACGTTGCAGATACTCCAGGCATAGCTGAGTCATTTTGCAAATATTATAGTTCCCGATACAACATTCCCAGCACCCACAGACTCTCCACAGCACGATGAGCTAAGCACTAATTATTTAAAGGGACATTGTACACTAGATTTTTTTTGCATAAATGTTTTGTAGATGATCTATTTTCTACAATTTATAGTTTTGCTTATTTTTAAATAACGTTGTACTGATTTTAAGACTCCTAACCAAGCCCCAAAGTTTTAGATGTATACAGACTTCAGATTGATTCTGTTTGTATAATGGGTCTTTTCCTATGCAGGGGAGGGGGAGGGGGAAGGGACTGCTGATCTCAGCCCCTTGTATTGGGTGTTTCAGCCTAACCTCATCAACAGTGCTAAATTAGGAGCTTATAAGTAAGTTTTTAAAAGGTTTTATACTGGATTTTTATCTCAGTATCTGTGCATATTATTATTTATAGTAGTGTCTATTACATGTAGTTATATGAAAATGGGTGTATACTGGGGGGCGGAGCCTACAGCTGTTGCGGCTAGACGTGTTTGTGCAGAGCTCCTGGACTTAATTAGCTTTTTTAGAATTATTTTCTAGATTTAGCCTATTCTTTTTTTTTACATACAAATCCGGACAGAATTAGAGAGAAGTCTGGGAATTTCTAGCATAGAACGGACCTCCTTATGTTCCTCAGCTAACATCACAGTGGCCAGCCACGAGGTTGAGAGGCCTTCTTAGTGAGTCTGAACGTCTGTGTTGTTGGGGCTGCCGCATACTTTTACCCCCCCAGGACCCTGGGTTATCAAACCAGTTTAGTTATAACTGGCCAATTCTACACCCTATTTGCTCAAAGAAACCAGCTACCCTGATACAGTTGACACCGGAAGACTATCGAAGTGGATCAGCTACCCCACGCCATGAAAATGGAGAGCGTGGACAGATGGGAACAAAAACTGAAACACCTCATACACGAATACCACCAAAGCATGCTGAAAGACTTATACAATCTCCTCCACGCACTGTGACTCATTATAGGAGCACACCCTGCTATCTGTGATCAGCCTTCAGAGAATTATGTCTGCAGCATCACTCCGGATGTGACAGGACTAACCGGCATACATACACTACTCCGATGCGATCAGATGGCCCAAGAATGCCACGCTGCAATAAATTCCCCACTAACCTGTAACCTGATTACTGCCCCAGTGAGAGCTCTGGAGCCTGATGCCAGAATGGAAACACATGCCGCTTCTCCCAGCCTATCATAAGCAGAACTTAGAAGATCAGCGGAGGTTGTTTTCAGTGCTCTCGCCATTCCCGCCGCCAAAGGACACCTCTCTGGGATCCCTAGCCTCATCTAGTTTTGCAGGTCGTAGTCACCGCACCCAAAGTCTTAAGAAGAGGGGTAAATCTCCTAGGCACCTCAGCATAATTGGAAACGGGTATATGCCACATCATCCTCCTCTATCGGGGTCACAACCTCTAACATCTAAGAATGAAGAGACAATAAGGAATATGGTCTCACCAAACCCATGTTACCAACTAATTTATTCTATGCTGAGATGGTATGCAAATTCACTTGTAGACCCCATAAATGGAAACTTACTCCAAAAAGCCTGAATTGGATGAGGGTGATATAGGAAACGGACAGACCCGCAGGCTTTACCAGATTTATTCTCTGTAAATATAAAACTTTTTTCTTTCAAAGCCCTTTGCACTTCATAAACGTTATGGACTGGTCTGGACATTTTTCTATTTTTATTTGATGTTTTGTTCTCTCACATATGGGTATACACGCGCGGTAGACACTACTAGTTTTCTCTTTATAGCCCCTGCATCTCAAGCACTGTACTTACATTAAGTGGAGCAAATGTATTCATGTAGATCCCCTGCTGGGGTAGTCATTTTTTTATAGCAGAAGCCTTATTAGACTATGACAAGCAGGGAAATAACCCTTACGAGTCAGAGCTGACATATAAACTGCTGAATATCTACCCCATATTTCCCGCACCCTAAATACAGTTTTAGTGGGATTAGCATTATATAGACAATTTTGTTTATGTCAAATTTGTGTCTTGATTGCCCCCAATATATTACCCACTGTGGCAATAGCACACATTTGATTAGTTCAGCTGTCATATCATAGGATTCTATTTAGAGCATGACTATGACTTATAACACTCTTTAACATTTCCTATCAAGTAATTAATGGTGCAGAATCTCATTCACTAATATGCCCCTGAATAACAACTTATGATCCTCTCTTGAGAAGGGCTACCTGGTCTGATAATCCATTTAAACCCCTACCCCTTTTTACAATTTCAGACAGAGGGTATTTGCATTTCATTAGTAGTGTGTTCAAAGGGTAGGCATACCTCTAACAGGATCAGTTAAACATTAAACTTAGTATCCATTGGGGTTTGGGCACAAACTCATAAAGTTCAGCCACCATTCCACTTTTGTTATGTTTTCTCTCAACCTGTCCTATTGATTTATAAACTTGTTATGTTATAGTTACCTGACCTGTTGTTAGGATTTATCATATCTCATCAGTTTCTATTTATAATATTAATATACGTTTTAGCACTATAAACGATTATTTGATCTTGAGCACGAGAGGCCTCACAGGTTATATTATATTTATAGAGGGCCCCTACTGGGCGCTGCGCACATGATATAGTTCTTTTTGGTTTTGGCCCATAAAGTTTACACACAAGAGCATAATATATATATCTGATATAAAACAAGAAAACTTAGGTTCACTATTTGGGATCCAAAAGTGGTCCCCTACTGTTCATGATAGCCTTCTGTAAATTAATCTTTTGCCTCACGTCTCGAGGTCCACAAGTGGCCTCATAGATCAAATAGAAGACTCATAGTCCACATGGCAATCATGAAGTTCACTAACTGTACTATCCAATGCTTTACTACTATGCAATGTAAAAGTCGACCAAATAATATTGTATGTATATTTAGAAACATTTCTTTTCTGTATAGATTGTACTGAAATGCGTTGATTGTAAGCCATTAACTGAACCTGAATAAAAAATAAAAAATCTTTATTAAATATGAATATTGCATAAAAAAAGAAAAGAAAAAAAAAAGTGGGTGTATACTATTCCTTTAAGTTCTGTTTCTGTCCCAACTCTCTCTACAAACATGGTCTAAGATTTAAAGGGACAGTTCACCCAAACATTTTCTCCCCTTTAAATTGTTCCCAATGATTCATTTTACCTGCTGGAGTGTTTCAAATTGTTTACAAGTAGCTCCTTTACCCCTAATTTGGCATTTGAAATAACTGATTTAGCCTGTGGTATCTCAACCTATACTGAAAGTTTCTATACTGGAGTATATTCTATTGAATAGCCTAAGTAAACACAGCCAGCAGAAGAGATTACACTCTCAGTGGGGGGCATGATAGTTAAAGGGACATTATGCACTCATTTTTTCTTTGCATAAATGTTTTGTAGATGATCTATTTATATAGCCTATAAAGTTGTTTTTTGTTTTTTTTTATGTATAGTTTTGCTTATTTTTAAATAACATTGCTCTGAGTTTCAGACTCCTAACCAAGCCCCACAGTTTTATGAGAATACCATCAGCTACCTACTCCAGCTTGCTCCTGTTTGTGTAAAGGGTCTTTTCATATGCAAAGGATGGGGGAGGGGGAGTGTCTTATTTCCCACTTGCTTCTACATAAGTTTTTAAACAGTTTTATACTGGATTTTTTAAAACAGTATCTGTGCATCTTATTCTTCATAGTAATGTCTATTACATGCAGTTATATGAAAATGAGTGTATACTGTCCCTTTAAGTAATAAATGATAATTGTCCATTGTTCTCTCTAAGTATTGAGCTTTGGTTTAATAGACAAATATAAGATAAGGAAGCAAGTGTGTGTACACAAAGTGATAACATAATGAGCATAAATAAAAAGAGAGAAGCGCTCAACCTGGAAACGAACAATAGCATAATAGCTTGTTCTATGGCTAGTTACCACCCAAGAAGCAGCCTCTTTTTGCTCAACATGTGCCTTTCACAGAGAAAAACTTTCCTGAAGCATATCAGTCTGATCCTGACTTCACAGTACAGTCCAGCCCCGAAATACCAGGCAATTCTTCTCTGAACGAGAGAAACAGCAAAACCTCAGACGTACGTTTCGGCCTATTGTGCGCCTCATCAGTGAGGTGCAGCCATATCCCTCTAGGCACACTGAGCAACGGGTCCACGTCTGGATTCCCGCATCACACTTAGGGAGACTTCCCAAAATGTCATAATTTGCATAAATAAAAAGAGAGAAGCGCTCAACCTGGAAACGAGCAATAGCATAATAGCTTGTTCTATGGCTAGTTACCACCCAAGAAGCAGCCTCTTTTTGCTCAACATGTGCCTTTCACAGAGAAAAACTTTCCTGAAGCATATCAGTCTGATCCTGACTTCACAGTACAGTCCAGCCCCGAAATACCAGGCAATTCTTCTCTGAACGAGAGAAACAGCAAAACCCCAGACGTACGTTTCAGCCTATTGTGGGCCTCGTCAGTGAGGTGCAGCCATATCCCTCTAGGCACACTGAGCAACGGGTCCACGTTTGGATTCCCGCATCACACTTAGGGAGACTTCCGAAAATGTCATAATTTGCATAAATAAAAAGAGAGAAGCGCTCAACCTGGAAACGAACAATAGCATAATAGCTTGTTCTATGGCTAGTTACCACCCAAGAAGCAGCCTCTTTTTGCTCAACATGTGCCTTTCACAAAGAAAAACTTTCCTGAAGCATATCAGTCTGATCCTGACTTCACAGTACAGTCCAGCCCGTACGTCTGGGGTTTTGCTGTTTCTCTCGTTCAGAGAAGGATTGCCTGGTATTTCGGGGCTGGACTGTACTGTGAAGTCAGGATCAGACTGATATGCTTCAGGAAAGTTTTTCTCTGTGAAAGGCACATGTTGAGCAAAAAGAGGTTGCTTCTTGGGTGGTAGCTAGCCATAGAACAAGCTATTATGCTATTGTTCGTTTCCAGGTTGAGCGCTTCTCTCTTTTTATTTATGCAAATTATGACATTTTGGGAAGTCTCCCTAAGTGTGATGCGGGAATCCAGACGTGGACCCGTTGCTCAGTGTGCCTAGAGGGATATGGCTGCACCTCACTGACGAGGCCCACAATAGGCCGAAACGTACGTCTGGGGTTTTGCTGTTTCTCTCGTTCAGAGAAGAATTGCCTGGTATTTCGGGGCTGGACTGTACTGTGAAGTCAGGATCAGACTGATATGCTTCAGGAAAGTTTTTCTCTGTGAAAGGCACATGTTGAGCAAAAAGAGGCTGCTTCTTGGGTGGTAACTAGCCATAGAACAAGCTATTATGCTATTGTTCGTTTCCAGGTTGAGCGCTTCTCTCTTTTTATTTATGCAAATTATGACATTTTGGGAAGTCTCCCTAAGTGTGATGCGGGAATCCAGACGTGGACCCGTTGCTCAGTGTGCCTAGAGGGATATGGCTGCACCTCACTGACGAGGCCCACAATAGGCCGAAACGTACTTCTGGGGTTTCGCTGTTTCTCTCGTTCAGAGAAGGATTGCCTGGTATTTCGGGGCTGGACTGTACTGTGAAGTCAGGATCAGACTGATATGCTTCAGGAAAGTTTTTCTCTGTGAAAGGCACATGTTGAGCAAAAAGAGGCTGCTTCTTGGGTGGTAACTAGCCATAGAACAAGCTATTATGCTATTGTTCGTTTCCAGGTTGAGCGCTTCTCTCTTTTTATTTATGATAACATAATGAGGTCTGAAATTACCTAAAGCTCAACCCATTGTAATAGGCTGTGGTTTAAAAGCACAAACGCAGCTACTTCATATACACAAATAAACCGAAAAATGCAATTTCTCTTAAATTTTATACTCTGCAGCTAATACATTCATATAAAAACAATTTTACAGTGTACTGTCCCTTTAAAATCTCCCATAACAACTGAGGAACTATCAGATGCTATAAAGTCTTTAAAAACAGGAAACGTCCTGGTCCTGATGGATACAATAGAAAGTACTATAAACAACTTCTCCTCAGCCTTCAATGCAGTAGATGGTGGTCCTTTTATTTGTTCATGCTTGAAGCTTATACCTCATTAGTAGCCAAACCAGGTAAATTCCCTGACACTCTGGACAATTTTAAACCAATTTCATTACTTAACCCTTTGGCTGCTAAGCCATTTCCCACCTGTGTGCTAAGCTGGTTTTGAGTTTTTTCTTGCACTTTACATTTAAACACTTTTAGAAGTAAAATTTGTGTCAATAAACTATACAAACTATGTATTGTTTTTTTTTAGCAGACCTAGCAGCGTCAAAATATACAATTATTACGTATGTATGTATCATCAGGTTTAAAAAATAGCACGTAGAATGTAAAAAAAAAAGTGTATTTTTTTTGCTCCTGATTCAATAAATAATAGTATGTAATTTTATTTTTCTAAGCTCTTTCATCAAAACCTGTGTGGATAAATATTTGTATTAAGTAACCTGTCTGAAATAAGCAGAAATTAAGAACATTTCACAGTTTTTCCCCCACTGTTATATTGCAGGCATGTCAATTTGATAAATTATAAAAAACAGCATCTAAGAATTGAAAAAGGAGGAGAGATGAGGGAAAACAGGGTTTGAAAAATGGGAATTATAGGGTTAAATTATTATTGTTTAAATTAGCTAGCCCTTTAATTCTAGAGTTAAAGCAGTAATATACACATGTATGTATAATTGATGCAAAGAAGTTTGCAAAACAAAAAAAAAAGACTGCTTATCTCTAAGTGATTATATCACCAAATCCCATAAATATAAGGAATCAAATGTATGCAATAAAATTGTCTAAAAAACCCAACATTCAAACTCTAAAAAACTTTATTGGAGACAAGGAGTTTAGTCCAACTGGACTCGTACACACGCACACACACACACTGGTTAAAAATAGCTCAAACTCACAGACTTGTTTGCAAGTTGCTTGATATGGAATCAAAAGAAGTTTAAATATAATAAATTGACTGCAATCTTACAACAAAGTAAAGGTATCCCCCATATGTGATTTTATACTAGGATTGCAATAACATAAATAATGTACAGGATAGTAAAAACAGTAGTTATTTTAGCTCCAGATATGGTGCAACAATTAAATAGCCAGAATATATAAGGATATACCAATAGGAGACATGCACTCCACCGGTATGTTGCTTATAATTTTATGCAAATATGTTATGAGTATTATACAAACATGGGTCATATAGTGTGATTTGTATATAGTATATCACAGGGTTAAAATGCGGCTATATCAGTTACCAGATTGGATTTCATATGTAAATACCGTCATAATAATCATTTGAGCCAACTCTGAAATAAATGTTAACATGCCCTGTCAGTTATAACATTACCCAGCAATATAACTATATTGCCAAATATACACAATTGCTTGAAATAGATATTATCAAGATATTTAGAGTAATAAGTTGCTTAAGCGTGGTAGCAAAAAAGAAACCCAGTGGATACAAAGTATTGACTGGCTACAAAAAGCCTCTTCTATGGCGGAGGCTATAATTAACGTTATGCTGGCTGGATTATTGGAACAAACACACAGCTGAGCTAGAAAGGTCTCTACTATATTGGAGACTGTATTAACATTATCCTGAACTAAATACAATTGATCAAGTACTGAAAAATATCATAGATCTGAATGAGCGAGCATCTAAAAGCAGTGAGGTACTATGACCTTGTGAACAGTGCCCCTGACACGTTTCACATAATGCTTCTTCAAAGGAGTACGCGCCGGCCAAACTAAGCGGGTAATAAGTAAATGTAAGACCTGACCAGATCCACTAATTGGATCATCATGACATTATTCTCCAATTGCGATTGGTTAACATCATTTGAACAAGCCTTTGAATGGACCAATTATTTCGATATATTTTCAAACGTCACTGGTTGTTAAGTCTCACCTATAATTTGGGCCCTGATTTGCTTATGTGTTGTTCTGACTTTTCTTTTTTCTCCCCAGCTAGTGAAAGATGTCACTATAACAACTATTCTGTATGACAATTTAACCACCTATAATTTTGCCAATGGGTTCTATTGCACTGTGGGGGAATGGGGGGTGGGGGGATATGTTTATGTTTATGTCTCTTTTGACAGGTTTGTGTGGCATTATGTCTCTGGCACGGATTCGCATGCTGTCTCACGAAGAGGATTAGCAAGTATATTTAATTTGTTTTACCCTAGTGCCATGTTTTTTGAAACAGCTCTTAGAAGATATGTTTGATCATATTGTTGGGGAGGGGGTGGGTGGGGTCAGGGGGAATTAACCTTTCTTGTTTTCAGGTGTATTGGAAAAGGGTTATATAAAAGCATTGTATTTTTCACCCTTTCGATGTTTGCTTGGTTATCTCCTCTAACCTTGCGCCATAAGACAATAATCCTGTTGGTTGCACTGTTGTTATTAACCCTTCTTGTTTTCAGGTGTAATGGAAAGGGGTTGTCTAAAAGCAATATATTTTTCACCCTTTTAATGCTTGTTTGGTTGTTGCCTCTAAACTTATGCTACAAGACTATGACACTGTTAGCTGCACTGCCATTTGATTTGGGTACTCTGCTAGGAGGGTTTACACGGGTGGTTGTGTTGTGTAAATTTATTTTTTTTCTCTCTTCCTTCCCCTCTTCCCTCCCTCCATCCCTCCCCTCCTTCCCTATCCACCTCCCCCCCCATAGGGCTCCGTCCCGGTTTGCCAGTCTCCCATGCTCTCCTAATTTAGTCTCACATGCCCCTTAAAATACTAACTTGGAACGTAGGGGGAATTAACTCCCCCATTAAAAGGCGGGCAATTCTTACGCATATCAGGAGATTGGGTGCGGATATGGCCCTATTGCAAGAAACACATCTGACAGATGAGGAGCATTCTAAACTGCAGAGGGATTGGGTGGGTCATGTAATCTATAACTCACACACTAGTGCCAGTAGAGGTTTGGCTGTCCAATTTGGCAAATGACTTACGGTGACTGTTAATCATACATATTTAGACATCGATGGTAGATTTATGATTCTGCAGGTAGACATCAACGATGCTAGCTATGTGCTCTGCAATATTTACGCACCTAACCATAGATCAACGCATTTTTGGAGGCACTTAACACAAAAATTATCCCCGTATATGGGTTCGAGACTGATTATAGGCGGAGACTTTAATATTTCCCCCTCACACACACTGGACAGAGCATGGTTAGGCACCCACCTAGTGAAGGACCCTAAGAAAAATTACAAAGCGAGATATGAGTCTAGGGTCTTTGACATGTTTGAGGCGCACCTTGATACGTGTGATATCTGGAGACTATGCAACCCAGAGGGTAAGGACAACACATGCCTAGCTAAGGCCAAGCATACTTTATTGAGGATTGACTTGTTTATGGTCTATAAATCCCTGATCACTCAGGTTCAGACCTGTGATATACATGACATTATTCTGTCCGATCATGCGCCCGTGGCGCTGATTCTGGGTGCACGCGGTCCAAGAGCAAATAGGAACACTCTCAGATTCCCAACATACCTAGCCTCCTTGGAGGCCTTTGTCAAATTCCTACATCAGAGCTGGACTGACTACTACACAGACAATCTGACACATGTAGATAATGCCCAGCTTTTCTGGGAGACAGCAAAATCAGTCTTATCCGGCTCCATAATATCATACGTCTCAAAGATTAAATATAAAACGCAACTCAGATACCTGGAGCTTAAGAAAACGTTGTCCCAGGCCTATCAAACCCATTGTTCTCTTTGAACATCTGACACGTATGAGAGTTACGTGGCAATCAAGGCTGAACTAGAGGCATATATGAGACACCAGGCTGCTTCGGGTTTGCTAAAGATGGCTGGTAAATACTACAGATTTTGTAATAGACCAGGCAAAATGCTTGCAGCACTAACCAAATCAAAGTCTTCAGGGTCTAACATTGCGGCACTCAAATATAATGGGCGCACATACACCTCCCCTGAGGAGATTGCAAAATGTTTTGCTCAGTATTTCATGCAGCTCTACGCGTGTCAGGATTCCTCCGACCCGGTCTCCTAGGAACACTTCTGGCAATCTCTTAATCTACCCCAACTGACTCAAGATCAGGTGGATGCCTTGAATGCACCCATCACGATAGAGGAGGTCGCGTTTACCTTGAAGTCTATCCCAATTGGGAAGGCTCCGGGCCCGGGCGGTCTTCCGGCCGATTTCTATAGAATCCTTCTACCACAAATTGGCACCTCAGTGTGGAATGGCCCCACCTGATAGATACGATGCAACGGTTCAACTTTGAGGGCCCCTTTTTAGATGTGTTTCGGAAAATGTACCACTCTCCAGTGGCGCGCATTCTGGTTAATGGTCTCTTCTCCCCAAACTTTCGGTTGCAACGGGGCACCAGACAGGGGTGTCCCTTGTCGCCCCTTCTGTTCAACTTGGCTCTGGAATCCCTGGCAATTAAACTGAGGGATTCTTTTCCGGGCATTGTGCTGGGAAACCACCCGGTACAAATGGCCTTGTATGCGGATGACATGTTGCTTTTCATGGACTCACCCTCTAGACACATACCGCGCATAATGAATACTATCTCCGAGTTCGGAGACTTCTCAGGAAATAAAATTAACACATCCAAGTCGGAGATCTTGTGGCTTAACAAACATCCCAACTCCGGACATACCTTCCCCTTTGTGGAGGTACCGGGGGCACTAACATACCTTGGTATCAAGGTACATAGAGACCCCCACAAGATGTACACGCTCAATATCTCTGAGAGATGTAGTAGTATAGCCACTCAACTTCATAGTTGGAACACTCTCACTGGGTTTATCGGGCCGGGTCAGTCTGGTCAAGATGACCTTACTACCGAAAATACTTTATGCTCTGTTGATGCTGCCCTTCCTCATGACCAAAAATGACCTAGCCATATGGAATAGAGCTTTGTCGACCTTCGTCTGGAGAGGTAGGAAACCCTGCATAGCCTTGGAGAAGCTTCAACTCCCCTTCCTTAGCGGGGGTCTGGGCTTTCCCAATTTGAAGCTCTATAACTGGGCGACCCTGGCCAGACTGGTAACTGATTGGCAACTGGGCACCTCCCACTTTTGTGTGGCCCCACTGGAGGAGGCGAACCTAACTCCTATCGCTCTAGCATATCTCCCTTACGCCCCGCTGAAAGATATTCCACACTCAATAGCTTCCAGTGTCCTATATAAAGACCCCCTGAGAGCGTGGCAACTAATTCATAGGTATATGGGACTCACCCACCCCCCTTTAAAGTTTCTGCTGCTTGTGGGCAATCCTGAATTCCCGGCAGGGAGCGAGCACAAACCTTTCCGTATTTGGAAATCTCTGGGCCTTGGCACAGTGGGTGATGTGGTGGACCCGTTGCTGCACACTGTTAGATCTTTCCAGGAGCTCAAAGGCAAATTTTCTATTCCTAACAAGCATTTTTATGCATACTTGCAGGTGCGACATTATGCCTCGAGCCTTATACTCGCCAACCCTGGGTTCTGGAATAGGTCTCCCTTTGCTGTCTCTCAGACGATGTTTCAGCTGGGCTGCTTCTCAATGTCAGACTTTTATAAACAACTAATAAAGCGAAAAGAGCCCGTCAAACAGACGCGGACCCTAGCTAACCTACGCATAGACGTTGCCCCAACATTGACGATACAGAATATGACAGATTGTATAGAGGCCACTAGATCAGCCACATTAGCAATGCCACTTAGGGAGGCCCAGCTCAGGATGTTACACAGAGACTACATCACCCCTCATAGGCTGTCAAAGTGGAAGCCTGAGCATCCTGATATATGTGTTAAATGTAGCGGGGTGTCCCCCTCACTACAGCATTATTTTTTCCTCTGTCCGCAGATTAAACGGTTTTGGGGACAATTGCAGTACTGGTTAAAGGTCACATTCAAAATAGAGATTGAGATAGAGTTGAGCAATGTGTTTGTTTTTGGCTGGGAAGCTGAGCATAAACAGCTCCATAAACTACTCACCCTATGTACGCTTCTGGCCCGAAGTTGTATTCTGGATAGATGGATTTCTAGAAAACCACCCACAATAGCTCAATTTAAACTTCGCTTGATGAAACAACTTTTCGTTGAACAACACGACGCTAAACTTAATACTAAGCTTAGATTACAACCCTTCCTTAAAAAATGGAAGCCCTTTATTACGACCCTATAGCCAGCCCTGCAACACCAGGTCCTCAAGCCTTTTGCTCAGATGGAATTAATGCTGCTGGCGAATCTGAGAGGTGAATGGCGGGGGCTCATGGAATCTCCTACAGGCCAACCTGATGCAGTTTTCCAAGAGGAGATGTTATTTTAACTTGCCTTAGCTCACCCTGACGGGTCATGATACCTCTCAATCTACAATATCCTGATCGCTTGGTGCCTGGGTGGGAGAGGCTCGCTTCCCCTCCCCCCTCCCTTTCTATTTCCCTCCCTTCTTTCCCCCTCCCCTTTCCCCCCTTTTTTTTTTGTTGTTGTTGTTATTGTTTGTACGACTATGGTTAATGTAGTCAGTGTTTAATTAGTTAATATAATATAGTAATTGTTAAGATATTTTAAACAAGAAAAAGGGAGAGAATGAGTCACAAATGTACAGGCCCGATTGGCTAAGCTGCAATTGATATTTCTTTTGTGATGTGGTGAACTTACTCTTATATGCAATTCTTCGTACAGTTTGTCAAACACGTGTTGAATGGTTAAAAAACTGCGGTCTGTGTACCGCTCTTGTTTGCTCTATTGCATTATCATGTGATTGTTTTTGTTTCCCTGCTAATAAAGACGAATTTAAAAAAAACAAAAAAACAAATATAATACATATAATAAAAAAGCATATAAAACAATATTAAAATAATACTTAAAGGGACAGTCTACACCAGAATTGTTATTGTTTTAAAAGATAGATAATCCCTTGTTTACCCATTCCCTAGTTTTGCATAACCAACACAGTTATATTTATATATTTTTTTACCTCTGTGATTATCTTGTATCTAAACCTCTGCAGACTGCCCCTTTATTTGTTCTTTTGACAGACTTGCAGTTTAGCCAATCAGTGATGGCTCCCAGGTAACTTCATGTGCACGAGCACAGTGTTATCTATATGAAAAACATGAACTAACACCTTCTAGTGGTGAAAAACCTGTTAAAATGCATTCTTAAGAGGCGGCCTTCAAGGTCTAAGAAATTAGCATATGAACCTCCTAAATTAAGCTTTCAACTAAGAATACCAACGGCTAGATTTAGAGTTTTGTTGGTAACAACCCGCGTAGCTAACGCTGGCTTTTTTCTGGCCGCACCTTTAAAATAACTCTGGTATTGAGAGTCCACAGAATGGCTGCGTTAGGCTCCAAAAAAGGAGCGTAGAGAATATTTAACGCAACTTCAACTCTCGATACCAGAGTTGCTTACGGAAGCGGCCAGCTTCAAAAACGTGCTCGTGCACGATTCCCCCATAGGAAACAATGGGGCTGTTTGAGCTGAAAAAAAACCTAACACCTGCAAAAAAGCCGCGTTCAGCTCCTAACGCAGCCCCATTATTTCCTATGGTAAACACTTCCTACGTCTGCACCTAACACTCTAACATGTACTCCGGGTCTAAACACCCCTAACCTTACACTTATTAACGCCTAATCTGGCGCCCCCGCTATCGCTGACCCCTGCATATTATTATTAACCCCTAATCTGCCGCTCCGTAAACCGCCGCTACTTACATTATCCATATGTACCCCTAATCTGCTGTCCCTAACACCGCCGACCCCTATATTATATTTATTAACCCCTAATCTGCCCCCCACAACGTCGCCTCCACCTGCCTACACTTATTAACCCCTAATCTGCCGACCGGACCGCACCGCTATTATAATAAAGTTATTAACCCCTAATCCACCTCACTAACCCTATAATAAATAGTATTAACCCCTAATCTGCCCTCCCTAACATCGCCAACACCTAACTTCAAACATTAACCCCTAATCTGCCGACTGGAGCTCACCGCTATTCTAATAAATGTATTGACCCCTAAAGCTAAGTCTAACCCTAACACTAACACCCCCCTAAATTAAATATAATTTTAATCTAACAAAATTAATTAACTCTTATTAAATAAATTATTCCTATTTAAAGCTAAATACTTACCTGTAAAATAAATCCTAATATAGCTACAATATAAATTATAATTATATTATAGCTATTTTAGGATTTATATTTATTTTACAGGTAACTTTGTATTTATTTTAACCAGGTACAATAGCTATTAAATAGTTAAGAACTATTTAATAGCTAAAATAGTTAAAATAATTACAAATTTACCTGTAAAATAAATCCTAACCTAAGTTACAATTAAACCTAACACTACACTATCAATAAATAAATTAAATAAAATACCTATAATTATCTACAATTAAACCTAACACTACACTATCAATAAATAAATTAAATACAATTCCTACAAATAAATACAATTAAATAAACTAACTAAAGTACAAAAAATAAAAAAGAACTAAGCTACAAAAAATAAAAAAATATTTACAAACATTAGAAAAATATTACAATTTTAAACTAATTACACCTACTCTAAGCCCCCTAATAAAATAACAAAGCCCCCCAAAATAAAAAAAATGCCCTACCCTATTCTAAATTACTAAAGTTCAAAGCTCTTTTACCTTACCAGCCCTGAACAGGGCCCTTTGCGGGGCATGCCCCAAGAAATTCAACTCTTTTGCCTGTAAAAAAAAAACATACCCCCCCCCAACATTACAACCCACCACCCACATACCCCTAATCTAACCCAAACCCCCCTTAAATAAACCTAACACTAAGCCCCTGAAGATCTTCCTACCTTATCTTTACCATACCAGTTTCACCGATCGATCCAGAAGAGCTCCTCCGATGTCCTGATCCAAGCCCAAGCAGGGGGCTGAAGAGGTCCATGATCCGGCTGAAGTCTTCATCCAAGCAGGAGCTGAAGAGGTCTATGATCCGGCTGAAGTCTTCTATCAACGGCATCTTCAATCTTCTTTCTTCCGGATCCATCTTGCAGACCTCCGACGCGGAACATCCTGCTGGTCCGACGGACTACCGACGAATGAAGTCTCCTTTAAGGGACGTCATCCAAGATGGCGTCCCTCGAATTCCGATTGGCTGATAGGATTCTATCAGCCAATCGGAATTAAGGTAGGAAAATTCTGATTGGCTGATGGAATCAGCCAATCAGAATCAAGTTCAATCCGATTGGCTGATCCGATCAGCCAATCAGATTGAGCTTGCATTCTATTGGCTGTTCCGATCAGCCAATAGAATGCAAGCTCAATCTGATTGGCTGATCGGATAGGCCCAAGAGAACAAAGAAAAATTGGTGATAAAAGTAAATTGGAAAATTGTTTAAAATGACATGCCCTATCTGAATCATGAAAGTTTTTTTTGGACTAGACTGTCCCTTTAAGCGCATGGATCCATGACTAGTATCATAAAAACAAGAAAGTACAAGATATACAAGGCTTAAGGTGAATAAACACTGAATGAAGATAAGAGCAATAAACATAAACGTTATACAAGAACCTGGGTGATAATTATTAGTACGCTTGAGAGCTAATCTGGTGATAATATTGTCCAGTCAATGGATAAATGTATATGTTAGTACTGATGTTTGATCACCAGTGGATCATGTGGATTGAAATTATGATATTCGCTCGGTCACTACTACTATTCTGAGGAATATTGTTTTGGGCAGCTATTATTTATAGAGCGATCTTATTTAAAAGATAAGAGATGTGTGAGGTCTTCCTTGTGATTTAGACCTTTAGGATAGAGACAGTCGAGCATAAAGATCCACTTAAACTCATTGTACAATAGTCTCTGCTCATGGTTACCTCCCCTCCAGTTTTTCCTGACCTTTTGTATTCCGAAATATCTGAATTCTTTGATATTCCCTTTGTGTGTAATTGCAAAATGTTTGTTCAGTGGGTTGTCTGTATTGCCCTTCTCTATACACATAATGTGTTCTCTGATTCTGTCTTTGAGGGCCCTCGATGTTTGCCCTATGTACTGAAGACCACATGGACAAGATATTATGTATATTACACTCTTATCGTGACATCTGATGAGATCTTTGATCTTATACTCATCTTTCTTATGGTATGATGAAAATACACTGGTCTTATATCCATTTTTGCAAGCCTTGCAGCTTGGGCTAACTTTTCTCCAATGATGTCATCCTCTTTCAGTGTTGTCCAATGTTTTTTGATGATCCTCTCTATGATATGACTGTGCAAACAGACATATCATAGAGAGGATCATCAAAAAACATTGGACAACACTGAAAGAGGATGACATCATTGGAGAAAAGTTAGTCTCTCAACCTAAATTTATCTATAGAAGAATGAATAATTTAAAAAGTATTCTAGCTCCCAGCATCCCAAAAAGTAAAACAAAGAACATCACAGATTACCAAGGAAAGAGTATTAAAGGTTTTTTTCCATGCCCAAGCTGCAAGGCTTGCAAAAATGGATATAAGACCAGTGTATTTTCATCATACCATAAGAAAGATGAGTATAAGATCAAAGATCTCATCAGATGTCACGATAAGAGTGTAATGTACATAATATCTTGTCCATGTGGTCTTAAGTACATAGGGCAAACATCGAGGGCCCTCAAAGACAGAATAAGAGAACACATTGTGTGTATAGAGAAGGGCAATACAGACACCCCACTGTACAAACATTTTGCAATTACACACAAAGGGAATATCAAAGAATTCAGATATTTCGGAATACAAAAGGTCAAGGAAAAACTGGAGGGGAGTTAACCATGAGCAGAGACTATTGTATAATGAGTCTAGGTGGATCTTTAGGCTCGACTGTCTCTATCCTAAAGGTCTAAATCACAAGGAAGACCTCACACATCTCTTATCTTTTAAATAAAATCGCTCTATAAATAATAGCTGCCCAAAACAATATTCCTCAGAATAGTAGTAGTGACCGAGCGAATATCATAATTTCAATCCACATGATCCACTGGTGATCAAACATCAGTACTAACATATACATTTATCCATTGACTGGACAATATTATCACCAGATTAGCTCTCAAGCGTACTATCTTAGCAAATAGATAGCATCGACTGGGATATTTTTTGAAATTCATGATTCCCAACAATTGAGACTAATATCTAATATTCTAATTTAATATTATAGACTGGACCAAAATAAACCAGTCTGACCAGTAGACCTAAATTGGCATTTCAGAAACTCTACCTCTACTAATGGATTACACCATCATTGTCACTTACCTAGGTTGGCACTCCCTCCATTATCCTTCACATTAAGTTTTAAGATAGAGGATCAAATTATTAATGTTTTTAACAGTCATTCGATTCACAAAATGTCTATACTGTTTAGAATATATATTCTGAATTGAAACAGCATTTTGGCTAACAGCATCCAAAATAGAAACCTTGATATGAATCATTATCGTGATATTCTGATATAAGTTCTATTAAGTATTCTAAAAACTGGGATGCTTAGAGTAGCATGAGCTTAACGCTATATACAGGTCTATATCGATCTCCCTCTGTATGTATGAGCTTAATGCTATATATATGCCCTCTTCTATCTCCTTATGCCTGCATTTATTGTATATTCGCTTTGCAAAATTAATATGTTCTTATTATGGTACCCTATTTGCCCAATATCCACTGTTAACTGATTGCACAAATGACTATGTATAAACACTTAGAACTATACATTGTCTTTTTAAGAATGTTCTACACCTATCTAAAAGCAACTGCCACCATGAAATGAAAGATATGCATTATAATTATGCTATATTACCCACTTCTCGTTGATTTAACACTAATTGCCACCATGGAACGAAATGTGTGCACTTCAACTATGCTATACCAGCCACCATCCGTTGATCACTAAGCATAACGCATATGTATATATGCAAGTCTTATATTTGTACTTATTATATGTGACATTTTAAACACAATAATCACACACATAATCATCAACTCTTTTTTATTAAATTTTATTATCTCTACTCCCATAATATATACAAGTTGTTGAAATTCGTATAAAAATACTTTAGGGGGATTCTCTAGAATATTGTAGTCCATCATACATCCTGTAAGCTAAACATCAGCTTCCGATGTAAACATCCGTTGACATATGAAATCTGGAGCTGCTATACATCCGGTCATTACGAAACCGGAAATGACCTGACACGCTGCCTATACATTGGTACGTCTCAGTACATATCGCAAACACCCGATGGCACATAACGCAACGTCACATCCGGATATCACTAAACCGAAAATGACTAGGCATGTCATGTAAACAATAGAGGTCCTAAATAACCCGGAACCAAAACAAAACATATACATGTAAAGAAATGAAATTACGGCGATCTGATAAACTTCAAACATTGGACTTAGAGTAGACTTAGAGCGGACACCTTTTTTATATGTAAGAAATAAGCTTATACTGATTTCATTAACACTAAGGATTAGACATCTAAAGAGTTATAATACATTTTTTAAGATCAAGAGATTTCCAAAAATGCATTAGGATTAACAGGAAAGGGCGTACCATTAATTTTGGCGCCAAAACTACCCCAATCACTTTCCAAACCACCCTATATAAGCTCCCAGACATTACATCACAGTATAGTCTTGAGAAAGGCCTAACTAAGGCCGAAACGCGTTGACGTATTGGTGAGCTTAATTTTAATCATTTTCTACTATGTACAAACAGTTTTGCACTATTGTTTTTTCTTTTCTTTTACAGGTTTTTTTGTTGTTTGTTATTATGGATATCTAAGTTTTGTTCACATTTTGGATACCTATCACAGTTGAATCTCCTTTTTTGAAAACTATTTATTTCAGCATTATTTTTGTATTTTTCCTGCATTGTCTGTATTTTTTCTTTTTCTTTTTTTCTTATTTTTTCACTTGGACACTTGAATTTGGATTTTCGATTTTAAATTTTTATTCATTGATGCACATATCCACAACACCAAGCACATCTTCACGACACCTTAGGAGGATTTACTACATTTGACTTTCAGTTTGGAGACTTTTATTTGGATTCAAATACACCCATTTGGTCACATTGTTTTTTGATCACTTCACAACCATCTTTGCTGCCAGCTGCTTTTCTTATTTGTTTTTTAACAAATTTTCGTAAATTTTGAAGACTTTATTTTTATTTTATGATGTCTTTATTATGTGGTATGGTCTAGTACAATAATTATCAACCAGGTTCTTGTATAACGTTCATGTTTATTGCTCTTATCTTCATTTAGCGTTTATTCACCTTAAGCCTTGTATATCTTGTACTTTCCTGTTTTTATGATACTAGTCATGGATCCATGCGCTTACGTATTATTTTAATATTGTTTTATATGCTTTTTATTATATGTATTATATTTGTTTTTATGATAAAATATTCAGTGCATTGACTTTTAAGCTATATAGCACTTACTCTCACCCATAATTTGTACTCATTTCGAAAAGAGTTGCCAAATACATTGTCATTTTTAATAGTGCAAATTGAGATGTTGGAGGATGTTACCCTATAACTGTTATTGTGATGCATAAAGGAGTTTGTTGATAAATTGTTATTAACAATTATTTCAACACAATATACATAGTGTTTCCACTTCGGTATAAAAGAGTTATATATCAATATTCATGAACTGAATCTTTATACCTTGTTATGACATCATAAGTAAAGGAATGTATAAGAGCAGTCAGAAGATATAATTTTACTAAAAACGTGATGAAATCTCTGAGATAATGGATGTGTCCTAAACTGGAAAAGTTTGGAAATCTATGTTTCGATGTAATACAATGAAAGACAACATATTCTATTTTAAAAATAAACAAAGGGTAACAACTTGAGTACTGATAAATGTGTGTGGTGGTATATTAGTACATATATTTAGAATTACATCATTTCTGGTATGTTGAAATATCATAAATAAAGTTTAAACAGTAACTAAAATATAGCTAAAGAATAAATAGCGATAATTTAAAAAACAGGTGCAAAAATGATTATTTGAGAGTTAGATATATCCTAAACTGAGATAATTACAAAGTAGTATTGCATATGCATATTACCTCTGTCTTGATACAAATAGGAAGAGTTTTTCCATCCTAAAAATAAATAATAAATAGCATATTTTATGCTAGTTGATAAACGTAATAATAAACGTAATAATATATTTATTTGTACATCAGGCATTTAAAGGTATATGCAAAAATCAACCTCAAGTTTCTGAAATGAGTAATGCACTAAGATAAAATAGTCAGTTTATCACTAAGATAAATAATACAATAGGGTTTATACAATATCAAAGTGTTTTGGTGCTTATTTTTACATATAAAAAAAAAGAAGAAAAAATAACGTGTAAATAAAGTGGTCATTTTTGTTGTATTACTAATTAATTCTATAGCAAAAATTAAAATTATGAACAAAAAGTGAATCAAATAAAGCGTGCATGTGTTTATTAGTGTGAATGAATCATGTTTCTATGTTCATTGTGGCAATTGGAAGTATATGCAATAATCAGTCTATCCTTTGTTGTGGATGTGATTGAAGTGATTAAGCATTGAATAAGGGTGAGGTGTATGTGAAAATCATTTCAAATGTGTTGATTCAATAAAGATATCCATGTCACCGTGTATCCTATTAAAAACAGTTAGAATCAACTAACCAAAAATGTATTAAATATGCTGATGTTATTAACTGTATAATATACTTTGAAGTAACTACAAATATACATTGTAGTCGTTATATTCATTTAATCCAGAAGGATGTACTGTGTTTAACAAATGTATCCATCTGCATTCTCCCTTTAATAATGCATTTTCTAGACTTCCTCCTCTGATACCAAGGGATATTTTCTGAAGTACTGAGAATTTAAGTTGATTGTATTGGCTTTTGTGTTTCAATAAAAAGTGTTTGGCAACACTGGTGATCTTTTTTCCCATTCTGGAGATCATTTTCTGCATTTTTTATGTTATTTTTGTGTTCCAGTATCCTTACACGTGCCTCTCTGGTTGTCATACCGACATAGGCTTTTTCACATTCGCAATAAATAACATAAATTACTCCTGTGGACCTGCAAGTAAAATGTTGCTGTAACTTATAGATCATACCATATTTGTCTTTGATGTCTTTTATTTTTTTGACAAAAAGACAAGCCGTGCAGGTACAACATTCCATGGTCAGTGTCGCTTTTCCTGGGAGTATGCACATAATGACTTTTGACCAATTGGTCTTTGAGGTTTCTCGGTCTCTTATACCCAATTTTTATTCAATCTCCTATTATGTCTTTGAGATCAGGATCATTTCCAAGAATAAACCAGTTTTCATTTAGTATTTTAGTCACATGATGCATTTGAGGGTTATAAGTTGTTATCAACCTCGGAGGGTTGTTAGAAATGTCTTTCTTTTTAGAATGAAGTGTTGCTCTTTCAGTCTTTAGTGCTTTGAATTTTGCCTTTTTAACAGACCTTTTGCTGTAACCTCTTTGAAGTAATCTTGTCATCAGTTGCTTACTTTCATTTTCAAATATTGAAGCATTTGAGCAATTACGCCTAAGTCAAAGAAACTCCCCATAAGGTATTGCCTTAAGTGTACTCATTGGATATGCACTGGTCTCATGTGATAATGTGTTGGTGGATGTTTCCTTTCTGAAGACTTTAGTTTGAATCGTTCCATCATTATTTTTGGTTAATGTTAGGTCCAGGAAGTTAATTTCTTGTAGTTCTGCTTGGTATGTTAATTTAATGTTAAGGTTGTTTATATTTAATTCAGATAGAAACTCATCTAGGAGTTCCCATGTGCCTTCCCATAGGAAGAGCACATCGTCTATATACCTTAACCAGAGTACTACATGATCTGTGAATTTTTCCATATTTTCTGTAAATACAATTTTTTGTTCCCAGTTACAGCAAAAGGTCTGTTAAAAAGGCAAAATTCAAAGCACTAAAGACTGAAAGAGCATACACCTCACCCTTATTCAAGGCTTAATCACTTCAATCATATCCACAACAAAGGATAGACTGATTATTGCATATACTTCCAATTGCCACAATGAACATAGAAACATGATTCATTCACACTAATAAACACATGCACGCTTTATTTGATTCACTTTTTCTTCATAAATTTTAATTTTTGCTATAGAATTAATTAGTAATACAACAAAAATGACCACTTTATTTACACGTTATTTTTTCTTCTTTTTTTTTTATATAAAAATAAGCACCAAAACACTTTGATATTGTATACACCCTATTGTATTATTTATCTTAGAAGTGATAAACAGACTATTTTATCTTAGTGCATTACTCATTTCAGAAATGTGAGATTGATTTTTGCATATACCTTTAAATGCCTGATGTACAAATAAATATATTATTACGTTTATCAACTAGCATAAAATATGCTATTTATTATTTATTTTTAGGATGGAAAAACTCTTCCTATTTGTATCAAGACAGAGGTAATATTATGCATATGCAATACTACTTTGTAATTATCTCAGTTTAGGATATATCTAACTCTCAAATAATCATTTTTGCACCTGTTTTTTAACAATCGCTATTTATTCTTTAGCTATTTTTTAGTTACTGTTAAAACTTTATTTATGATATTTCAACATACCAGAAATTATGTAATTCTAAATATATGTACTAATATACCACCACACACATTTATCAGTACTCAAGTTGTTACCCTTTGTTTATTTTTAAAATGGAATATGTTGTCTTTCATTGTATTACATCGAAACATAGATCTCCTAACTTTTCCAGTTTAGGACACATCCATTATCTCAGAGATTTCATCACGTTTTTAGTAAAATTATATCTTCTGACTGCTCTTATACATTCCTTTACTTATGATATCATAACAAGGTATAAAGATTCAGTTCATGAATATTGATATATAACTCTTTTTATACCGAAGTGGAAACACTATCGGCTAGATTTAGAGTTGGGCAGTAGCCGTCAAAACCAGCGTTAGAGGCTCCTAACGCTGGTTTTTACCTCCCTCTAGTATTTGGAGTCAGTCAGGAAAGGGTCTAACACTCACTTTGCAGCCGCGACTTTTCCATACCGCAGATCCCCCTACGCCATTTGCGTATCCTATCTTTTCAATGGGATCTTTCTAACGCCGGAATTTAGAGTCGTGGCTGAAGTGAGCGTTAGAAATCTAATGACAAAACTCCAGCCGCAAAAAAAAGTCAGTAGTTAAGAGCTTTCTGGGCTAACGCCGGTTTATAAAGCTCTTAACTACTGTGCTCTAAAGTACACTAACACCCATAAACTACCTATGTACCCCTAAACCGAGGTCCCCCCACATCGCCGCCACTCTAATTAAATTTTTTAACCCCTAATCTGCCGTCCGCACGCTGCCGCAAGCTACGTTATACTTATATACCCCTAATCTGCTGCCCCTAACACCGCCGACCCCTATATTATATTTATTACCCCCTAATCTGCCCCCTCAACGTTGCCTCCACCTGCCTACACTTATTAACCCCTAATCTGCCGACCGGACCACGCCGCTATTATAATAAAGTTATTTACCCCTAATCCGCCTCACTCCCGCCTCAATAACCCTATAATAAATAGTATTAACCCCTAATCTGCCCTCCCTAACATCGCCGACACCTAACTTCAAGCATTAACCCCTAATCTGCCGACCGGAGCTCACCGCTACTCTAATAAATTTTTTAACTCCTAAAGCTAATTCTAACCCTAACCCTAACACCCCCCCTAACTTAAATATAATTTAAATCTAACGAAATAAATTAACTATTATTAAATAAATTATTCCTATTTAAAGCTAAATACTTACCTGTAAAATAAACCCTAATATAGCTACAATATAAATTATAATTATATTGTAGCTATTTTAGGATTAATATTTATTTTACAGGTAACTTTGTAATTATTTTAACCAGGTACAATAGCTATTAAATAGTTAATAACTATTTAATAGTTACCTAGTTAAAATAATTACAAAATTACCTGTAAAATAAATCCTAACCTAAGTTACAATTAAACCTAACACTACACTAGCAATAAATAAATTAAATAAAATACCTACAATTACCTACAATTAAACCTAACACTACACTATCAATAAATTAATTAAAACAATACCTACAAATAACTACAATGAAATAAACTAACTAAAGTACAAAAAATTAAAAAGAACTAAGTTACAAAAAATAAAAAAATATTTACAAACATTAGAAAAATATTACAACAATTTTAAACTAATTACACCTACTCTAAGCCCCCTAATAAAATAACAAAGCCCCCCAAAATAAAAAAATGCCCTACCCTATTCTAAATTTAAAAAGTTCAAAGCTCTTTTACCTTACCAGCCCTGAAAAGGGCCCTTTGCGGGGCATGCCCCAAAGAATTCAGCTCTTTTGCCTGTAAAAAAAACACATACAATACCCCCCCCAACATTACAACCCACCACCCACATACCCCTAATCTAACCCAAACCCCCCTTAAATAAACCTAACACTAAGCCCCTGAAGATCTCCCTACCTTGTCTTCACCTCACCGGGTTCAGCGATCGGTCCAGAACAGGGTCCAAAGTCTTGATCCAAGTGGCGGCTGAAGAATTCCATCATCGGGCTGAAGTCGGAAGCCCATCATCGGGATGAAGTCTTCTATCAAGCGGCATCTTCAATCTTCTTTCTTCCGGAGCAGAGCGGAGCCATCTTCTTCCCAGCCGACGCGGATCCAACCTCTTCAACCGACACCTACTCACCGAATGACGGTTCCTTTAAATGACGTCATCCAAGATGGTGTCCCTCGAATTCCGATTGGCTGATAGGATTCTATCAGTCAATCGGAATTAAGGTAGGAATATTCTGATTGGCTGATGGAATCAGCCAATCAGATTCAAGTTCAATCCGATTGGCTGATCCAATCAGCCAATCAGATTGAGCTTGCATTCTATTGGCTGATCGGAACAGCCAATAGAATGCAAGCTCAATCTGATTGGCTGATTGGATCAGCCAATCGGATTGAACTTTAATCTGATTGGCTGATTCCATCAGCCAATTAGAATATTCCTACCTTAATTCCGATTGGCTGATAGAATCCTATCAGCCAATCGGAATTTGAGGGATGCCATCTTGGATGACGTCATTTAAAGGAACCATCATTCGGCGAGTAGGCGTCGGTTGAAGAGGTTGGATCCGCGTCGGCTGGGAAGAAGATGGCTCCGCTCCGGAAGAAAGAAGATTGAAGATGCCGCTTGATAGAAGACTTCATCCCGATGATGGACTTCCGACTTCAGCCCGATGATGGAGTTCTTCAGCCGCCGCTTGGATCAAGACTTCGGACCCTCTTCTGGACCGATCGCTGAACCCGGTGAGGTGAAGACAAGGTAGGGAGATCTTCAGGGGCTTAGTGTTAGGTTTATTTAAGGGGGGTTTGGGTTAGATTAGGGGTATGTGGGTGGTGGGTTGTAATGTTGGGGGGGTATTGTATGTTTTTCTTTACAGGCAAAAGAGCTGAATTATTTGGGGCATGCCCCGCAAATGGCCCTTTTCAGGGCTGGTAAGGTAAAAGAGCTTTGAACTTTTTTAATTTAGAATAGGGTAGGGCATATTTTTATTTTGGGGGGCTTTGTTATTTTATTAGGGGGCTTAGAGTAGGTGTAATTAGTTTAAAATTGTTGTAATATTTTTCTAATGTTTGTAAATATTTTTTTATTTTTTGTAACAGTTCTTTTTTATTTTTTGTACTTTAGTTAGTTTATTTCATTTTATTTATTTGTAGGTATTTTATTTAATTTATTTATTGATAGTGTAGTGTTAGGTTTAATTGTAACTTAGGTTAGGATTTATTTTACAGGTAATTTTGTAATTATTTTAACTAGGTAGCTATTGAATAGTTATTAACTATTTAATAGCTATTGTACCTGGTTAAAATAAATACAAAGTTGCCTGTAAAATAAATATTAATCCTAAAATAGCTACAATATAATTATATATAATTTATTTCGTTCGATTTAAATTATATTTAACTTAGGGGGGTGTTAGTGTTAGGGTTAGACTTAGCTTTAGGGGTTAATACATTTATTATAGTAGCGGTGAGGTCCGATCGGCAGATTAGGGGTTTATTATTGTAGGTAGGTGGAGGCGAGGTTGTGGGGGGCAGATTAGGGGTTAATAAATATAATATAGGGGTCGGCGGTGTTAGGGGCAGCAGATTAGGGGTACATAACTATAATGTATGTTGCGGCGGTGTACGGAGCGGCAGATTAGGGGTTAATAATAATATGCAGGGGTCAGCGATAGCGGGGGCGGCAGATTAGGGGTTAATAAATGTAAGGTTAGGGGTGTTTAGACTCAGGGTTCATGTTAGAGTGTTAGGTGCAGACGTAGGATGTGTTTCCCCATAGAAAACAATGGGGCTGCGTTAGGAGCTGAACGCTGCTTTTTTGCCCCATTGTTTTCTATGGGGGAATCGTGCACGAGCACGTTTTTGAAGCTGGCCGCGTCCGTAAGCACCGCTGGTATCGAGAATTGCAGTGGCGTTAAATATGCTCTACGCTCCCTTTTTGGAGCCTAACGCAACCGTTCTGTGAACTCTAAATACCAGCGGTATTTAAAAGGTCCCCCGCACGCGTAGCTAACACACCCCTTTGGCCGCAGAACTCTAAATCTAGCCGTATGTATATTGTGTTGAAATAATCGTTAATAACAATTTATCAACAAACTCCTTTATGCATCACAATAGCAGTTATAGGGTAACATCCTCCAACATCTCAATTTGCACTATTAAAAATGACAATGTATTTGGCAATTCCTGTCAAAATGTAGAGTCTTCCCGGTCTAACTTAAAGTGAATGTAAATGATATGCTTTCTAATGAACATTATTAATTCTCAATATACTTGCAATGTAAACCGCAATGTTTATTTTGGAAAATAAGCATCTTGTGATATTATAATTTATTTTATAACTTATCTACGTCTTGAACGCCAACTCCTCCCATCCTTGACTTGCGGTATTGCTTATAGAGCAGTCCCTCCTGCTCTCTTACGTAGGCTTGAAGCGTGCTCCTGAGGAGACAACAATTTGTGCATGCGTTTTGAAACAGCTGTTAATATGCGCAAAAAATGTATTAACCCCTAAACCGCCGCTCCCGGACCCCGCCGCCACCTAATAAAGTTATTAACCCCTAAACCACCGCTCCCGGAGCCCGCCGCCACCTAATAAAGTTATTAACCCCTAAACCGCCGCTCCTGGACCCCGCCGCCACCTAATAAAGTTATTAACCAAAAAAACGCCGCCATCTACCTTACCTCCCCCGCCGCCATCTACCTTACCTCCCCCGCCGCCATCTACCTTACCTACCCTGCCACCATCTACCTTAGCTACCCCGCCGCCATCTACCTTAGCTACCCCGCCGCCATCTACCCCGCCGCCATCTACCTTACCTCCCCCGTCGCCATCTACCTTACCTACCCCGCCACCATCTACCTTACCTACCCCGCCGCCATCTACCTTACCTACCCCGCCGCCATCTACCCCATCTACCCCGCCGCCATATACCTTAGCTACCCCGCCGCCATCTACCCCATCTACCCCACCGCCATCTACCTTAGCTACCCCGCCGCCATCTACCTTAGCTACCCCGCCGCCATCTACCTTACCTCCCACGCCGCCATCTACCTTACTTCCCCCGCCGCCATCTACCTTACTTCCCCCGCCGCCATCTACCTTAGCTACCCCGCCGCCTTCTACTTTAGCTACCCCGCCGCCATCTACCTTAGCTACCCCGCCGCCATCTATTTTAAAAATATTAACCCCTAATTTAATCCCCCTACACCGCCGCCAGCTATATTAACTATATTAACCCTAATTATATTAGGGTTAATATAGTTAATATCGTTATTATATTATATATATATTAAGTATAATAACCCTATCTAACTCTAACATCCCTAACTAAATTCTTATTAAAATAAATCTAATTAATATTAATATTATTAATTATAATATTCCTATTTAAATCTAAATACTTACCTATAAAATAAACCCTAAAATAGCTACAATGGCGGGGTAGATGGGGTAGATGGCGGCGGGGTAGGTAAGGTAGATGGCGGCGGGGTAGGTAAGGTAGATGGCGGCGGGGTAGATGGGGTAGATTGCGGCGGGGTAGGTAAGGTAGATGGTGGCGGGGTAGGTAAGGTAGATGGCGGCGGGGTAGCTAAGGTAGATGGCGGCGGGGTAGCTAAGGTAGATGACAGCGGGGTAGATGGCGGCGGGGTAGGTAAGGTAGATGGCGGCGGGGTAGGTAAGGTAGATGGTGGCGGAGTAGGTAAGGTATATGGCGGGTAGCTAAGGTAGATGGCGGCGGGGGAGGTAAGGTAGATGGCGGCAGGGGAGGTAAGGTAGATGGCGGCGGGGTAGGGGCTCACAATAGCGGGTAGTTTAATGTAGCTGGCGGCAGTGTAAGGGTCTCACATTAGGGGGTAGATAATGTAGATGGTGGCGGGGTAGGAGCTCACATTAGGGGGATATGTAATATAGCTGGCGACGGTGTAGGGGGATCACATTAGGGGGTTATACTTTTATTGTAGGTGGCGGCGGGGTCCGGGAGCGACGGTTTAGGGGTTAAACACTTTATTAGGGATTGCGGCGGAGGATCGCAGTTGACAGGTAGATAGACATTGCGCATGCGTTAGGTGTTAGGAATTGTTTGCGCATGCGCTACATGTGAACGAGCATGGATTGTCAATGACGATTTGTTAGGGAACGCATGATCGCGTTATGTGTGCAAAAAGGGGCTGGACGCGACGGGGTATGAGCTATAATTCGTTAAAGGCAATGTCAATCAAATTAGATACAAGGGACAAGATGGCGGGCGGAGGAAGAAAGTAAGCGAAGTAGGGTTATAAATCCTTCGATTATGGTTTTAGTCTTAAATTATAAAAAAATGATGATTTAAACTAACGTTTATTTTAGGTAAGTAACAAGATGAGGAAGAGTGGTGAACGTGACTTGACATTCACTTTAACAACCAGTGATGTTTGAAAATATATCGAAATGATTGGTCCATTCAAAGGCTTGTTCAAATTGTTCAAATTATGTTAACCAATCACAATTGAAGAATAATTAGTGGATCTGGTCGGGTCTTACATTTGCTTATTACCTGCTTAGTTCGGCCGGCGCGTACCCCTCTGAAGAAGCGTTATGAGAAATGCGCGTCAGGGGCACTGTTCACGAGGTCATAGTACCTCACTGCTTTTAGATGCTCGCTCATTCAGATCTATGATATTTTTCAGTACTTGATCAATCGTATTTAGTTCAGGATAACGTTAATACAGTCTCTGATATAGTAGAGACTTTTCTAGCTCAGCTGTGTGTTCCAATAATCCAGCCAGCATAACGTTAATTATAGCCTCCGCTATAGAAGAGGCTTTTTGTAGCCAGTCAATACTTTGTATCCACTGGGTTTCTTTTTTGCTACCATGCTTAAGCAACTTATTACTCTAAATATCTTGATAATATCTATTTCAAGCAATTGGGTATATTTGGCAATATAGTTATATTGCTGGGTAATGTTATAACTGACAGGGCATGTTAACATTTATTTCAGAGTTGGCTCAAATGATTATTATGACGGTATTTACATATGAAATCCAATCTGGTAACTGATATAGCCGCATTTTAACCCTGTGATATACTATATACAAATCACACTATATGACCCATGTTTATATAATACTCATTACATATTTGCATAAAATTATAAGCAACATACCGGTGGAGTGCATGTCTCCTATTGGTATATCCTTATATATTCTGGCTATTTAAATGTTGGACCATATCTGGAGCTAAAATAACTACTGTTTTTACTATCCTGTACATTATTTATGTTATTGCAATCCTAGTATAAAATCGCATATGGGGGATACCTTTACTTTGTTGTAAGATTGTAGTCAATTTATTACATTTAAACTTCTTTCGATTGCATATCAGGCAACTTGCAAACAAGTCTGTGAGTTTAAACTATTTTTAATCAGTGTGTGTGTGTGCGTGTGTACGAGTCCAGTTGGACTAAACTCCTTGTCTCCAATAAAGTTTTTTAGAGTTTGAATGTTCTTTTTTTAAGACAATTTGATTACATACATTTGATTCCTTATATTTATGGGATTTGGTGATATAATCACTTAGAGATAAGCAGTCCTTTTTTTAGTTTTGCAAACTTCTTTGCATCAATTATACATACAAGCATCTTAGAATATACTGTACTGTTTTCAGCAATTAAACAGTTCTAGCCACCTGAGAAATTAAAATGGGGTACACAAAGCACACATTTGCAGAAAGTACACCCCTTAGTGCATCAAATGAGGACCTACAAGCATTTCTAGCATACATTTGTGGTGCACAGCAATTAATAGAATAAGTTGCATTGCTTAAAATACAATTCTAAGCAAAGAGCCATATTCTACGTATTATTACATTGTCTATTTTTATGCTAGCAATACATGTAGCCCCTTATTTGATGCGCCAAGGGGTGTACTTCTCAAAAATGTGTACTTTATTTAATGTATCTTAGTTTCCCAGCGCCTAGATTTAGAGTTCTGCGGCCAAAGGGGTGCGTTAGCTACGCATGCTTTTTTCTGGCCGCACCTTTTAAATACCGCTGGTATTGAGAGTTTACAGAATGGCTGCGTTAGGCTCCAAAAAAGGAGCGTAGAGCATATTTAACGCAACTTCAACTCTCAATACCAGCGATGCTTACGGACGCGGCCAGCTTCAAAAACGTGCTCGTGCACGATTCCCCCATAGAAAACAATGGGGCTGTTTGAGCTGAAAAAAAACACCTGCAAAAAAGCTGCGTTCAGCTCCTAACGCAGCCCCATTGTTGTCTATGGGGAAACACTTCCTACGTCTGCAACTAACACTCTAACATGTACCCCGAGTCTAAACACCCCTAACCTTACACTTATTAACCCCTATTCTGCTGCCCCCGCTATCGCTGACCCCTGCATATTTTTTTTAACCCCTAATCTGCCGCTCCGTAAACCGCTGCTACTTACATTATCCCTATGTACCCCTAATCTGCTGCCCCTAACACCGCCGACCCCTATATTATATTTATTAACCCCTAATCTTCCCCCCACAACGTCGCCTCCACCTGCCTACACTTATTAACCCCTAATCTGCCGAGCGGACCTCACTGCTATTATAATAAAGTTATTAACCCCTAATCCGCCTCACTAACCCTATAATAAATAGTATTAACCCCTAATCTGCCCTCCCTAACATCGCCGACACCTAACTTCAAAAATTAACCCCTAATCTGCCGACTGGAGCTCACCGCTATTCTAATAAATGTATTAACCCCTAAAGCTAAGTCTAACCCTAACACTAACACCCCCCTAAATTAAATATAATTTAAATCTAACGAAATAAATTAACTCTTATTAAATAAATTATTCCTATTTAAAGCTAAATACTTACCTGTAAAATAAATCCTAATATAGCTACAATATAAATTATAATTATATTATAGCTATTTTAGGATTTATATTTTTTTACAGGTAACTTTGTATTTATTTTAACCAGGTACAATAGCTATTAAATAGTTAAGAACTATTTAATAGCTAAAATAGTTAAAATAATTACAAAATTACCTGTAAAATAAATCCTAACCTAAGTTACAATTAAACCTAACACTACACTATCAATAAATAAATTAAATAAAATACCTACAATTATCTACAATTAAACCTAACACTACACTATCAATAAATTATTTAAATAAAATATCTACAAATAACTACAATGAAATAAACTAACTAAAGTACAAAAAATAAAAAAGAACTAAGTTACAAAAAATAAAAAAATATTTACAAACATTAGAAAAATATTACAACAATTTTAAACTAATTACACCTACTCTAAGCCCCCTAATAAAATAACAAAGCCCCCCAAAATAAAAAATGCCCTACCCTATTCTAAATTAAAAAAGTTCAAAGCTCTTTTACCTTACCAGCCCTGAACAGGGCCCTTTGAGGGACATGCCCCAAAGAATTAAGCTCTTTTGCCTGTAAAAAAAATAAAAAAAATCCCCCCCCCCCAACATTACAACCCACCACCCACATACCCCTAATCTAACCCAAACCCCCCTTAAATAAACCTAACACTAAGCCCCTGAAGATCTCCCTACCTTGTCTTCACCTCACCGGGTCCCGATCTGTCCAGAAGAGCCTCCGATGTCTTGATCCAAGCCCAAGCGGGGGGCTGAAGAGTGACGTCCATCCTCGGGCTGAAGTCTGGATCCAAGCGGCGGCTGAAGAAATCCATCCTCGGCTGAAGGTGGAAGTCCATCATCGGGATGAAGTCTTCTATCAAGCCGCATCTTCAATCTTCTTTCGTCTGGAGCGGAGCGGAGCCATCTTCTTTCCAACTGACACGGAACATCCTCTTCAACCGATGCCTACTCGCCGAATGACGGTTCCTTTAAATGACGTCATCCAAGATGGCGTCCCTCGAATTCCGATTGGCTGATAGGATTCTATCAGCCAATCGGAATTAAGGTAGGAATATTCTGATTGGCTGATGGAATCAGCCAATCAGAATCAAGTTCAATCCGATTGGCTGATCCAATCAGCCAATCAGATTGAGATCGCATTCTATTGGCTGTTCCGATCATAATTATAATTATAAAAATATTATTTGGTGTGTTTTTTTTTTAAATACCATTCCTCTACCATTTATTAATTTCTAACCACATTATCCAGGTGATCATGGGATTACAAATATAATATCGGTCCGTATTGTAAAAGGGGATGCAACATTTCTCAGCTAGGTGATAACTGCAGTAACCCTGGTTACCACGGTGATGATTTAGCTATAATACCTAAACCAATATTTATTTTTCAAAAATAAATACGTTTGTATTTTGGGGGTTTCTAGGCAATTTTCAACTTTATTTATGTGCCTTTAGAGACCAACAAATCCTTTTTTTTTTTTTTTACTTTTTTTTTTAAATTCTACAACCCAAAGACTTTTGACGATTACCTTTCAATGGTTCGTCAATTACCTTTCAATGGTTTTGGGGGTCTGTAGCTGCTTAGATGGATACAATAGAAAGTATTATAAACAACTTCTCCTCATCCCTCTGCTGTCTGTCACTCCGCTCCGTTCCTTGTGACCATTGCCACGAATGCAGGCGCCTGTTTCTGGGTTGCCATGGCCCTTGCCATGGACGCGGCAATGCTCTGGGTGCACTTGCCATGACGTCATGCCTCCTGGAACTGTTGCTTGGCGTAAACCTGGGGCTATGTAAGTACCTCTGTTCCTAACTTACATCGCCCAAGTATAGGTGTTACTGTTTGTGCTCCTGGGTGCTTATTTTACTAATTAACCCCTGAACTGCTGATTGCCTTATTGATGCTGAAGTCTGCCTGTTTCAAGACTACTCTGATTAACCCCTGAACTGCTGATTGCCTTATTGTTGCTGAACTCTGCCTGTCTCAAGACTACTCTCTGATTAACCCCTGAACTGCTGATTGCCTTATTGTTGCTGACCTCTGCCTGTTTCAAGACTACTCTACTGATTAACCCTTGAACTGCTGGTTGCCTTATTGTTGCTGAACTCTGTCTGTCCCAGACCTTTCTACTGTTTAACCCCTCTACTGCTGGTATTTTGGATTGCCTTATTGTTGCCGAACTCTGCTGCCTGACTACTCTCCAGTTTTCCTCTCTACTGCCGTGAAGGACTGCCCTCTTTACTGTGAGTACTGCTTACCTGTTCTCTTGTTCTGGGATATTCCTTATCCTTCCACTTGATGCCGGGATAAGAAAACTACTGGCCAAGTTGGGTCTGATAGGGAAATATCTCACAAGCATTACATTATACTTGAGCTATATACAGAGACAGACCCTGGGAACCCATGCCAAACACTTGCAGAATTTGGATTCTAAACTAGAGACTACAGGGAGTGCAGAATTATTAGGCAAGTTGTATTTTTGAGGATTAATTTTATTATTGAACAACAACCATGTTCTCAATGAACCCAAAAAACTCATTAATATCAAAGCTGAATATTTTTGGAAGTAGTTTTTAGTTTGTTTTTAGTTTTAGCTATTTTTGGGGGATATCTGTGTGTGCAGGTGACTATTACTGTGCATAATTATTAGGCAACTTAACAAAAAACAAATATATACCCATTTCAATTATTTCTTTTTACCAGTGAAACCAATATAACATCTCAACATTCACAAATATACATTTCTGACATTCAAAAACAAAACAAAAACAAATCAGTGACCAATATAGCCACCTTTCTTTGCAAGGACACTCAAAAGCCTGCCATCCATGGATTCTGTCAGTGTTTTGATCTGTTCACCATCAACATTGCGTGCAGCAGCAACCACAGCCTCCCAGACACTGTTCAGAGAGGTGTACTGTTTTCCCTCCTTGTAAATCTCCCATTTGATGATGGACCACAGGTTCTCAATGGGGTTCAGATCAGGTGAACAAGGAGGCCATGTCATTAGATTTTCTTCTTTTATACCCTTTCTTGCCAGCCACGCTGTGGAGTACTTGGACGCGTGTGATGGAGCATTGTCCTGCATGAAAATCATGTTTTTCTTGAAGGATGCAGACTTCTTCCTGTACCACTGCTTGAAGAAGGTGTCTTCCAGAAACTGGCAGTAGGACTGGGAGTTGAGCTTGACTCCATCCTCAACCCGAAAAGGCCCCACAAGCTCATCTTTGATGATACCAGCCCAAACCAGTACTCCACCTCCACCTTGCTGGCGTCTGAGTCGGACTGGAGCTCTCTGCCCTTTACCAATCCAGCCACGGGCCCATCCATCTGGCCCATCAAGACTCACTCTCATTTCATCAGTCCATAAAACCTTAGAAAAATCAGTCTTGAGATATTTCTTGGCCCAGTCTTGACGTTTCAGCTTGTGTGTCTTGTTCAGTGGTGGTCGTCTTTCAGCCTTTCTTACCTTGGCCATGTCTCTGAGTATTGCACACCTTGTGCTTTTGGGCACTCCAGTGATGTTGCAGCTCTGAAATATGGCCAAACTGGTGGCAAGTGGCATCTTGGCAGCTGCACGCTTGACTTTTCTCAGTTCATGGGCAGTTATTTTGCGCCTTGGTTTTTCCACACGCTTCTTGCGACCCTGTTGACTATTTTGAATGAAACGCTTGATTGTTCGATGATCCCGCTTCAGAAGCTTTGCAATTTTAAGAGTGCTGCATCCCTCTGCAAGATATCTCACTATTTTTTACTTTTCTGAGCCTGTCAAGTCCTTCTTTTGACCCATTTTGCCAAAGGAAAGGAAGTTGCCTAATAATTATGCACACCTGATATAGGGTGTTGATGTCATTAGACCACACCCCTTCTCATTACAGAGATGCACATCACCTAATATGCTTAATTGGTAGTAGGCTTTCGAGCCTATACAGCTTGGAGTAAGACAACATGCATAAAGAGGATAATGTGGTCAAAATACTCATTTGCCTAATAATTCTGCACTCCCTGTATAACCGCTATGCTATCCTCACTTGTTGCTGAGAAAAACACTACTCCTGCTGCCACGCAGTCTGCCCCTTCCGCTAGTGCCACAGCCTCTTCTCCTGCTTCTGGTAGTATACCCCGGATACCACTGCCTGACAAATATGATGGTGCTACTGACTGTGGGGGATTTCTCAAAAAGTGCAGACTGAATTTCCGCAATGACCCTCATACCTTCCAGTCCCATCAGTCAAAGGCCACCTCTATTGTTTCCTTATTGAAGGATAAGGCTCTAGCCTGGGTTTCTCCCCTATTGGAACAAGGTACTCAACTCCTGAATGATGCTGATACCTTTGTTTCTGCATTTTCTTCTGTCTTTGAGACCATTGGTCACACTTCTTCCACTGAATGCTCTCTTGGATCTCCATCAGGGTAATAGATCTGTGGCACAATACGCCATCAAATTTCACACCTTGGCACATGAGACCAGCTAGGATTGCAGTGCTCTCAAGGCGGCCTTTCAGAGGGTTCTACATGAACGCATCAAGGATGAACTCACTTATCGTGATATTCCATCTACCCTGGATGAATTAATTGAGCTGTGTATCAGTCTAGATTCTAGCTTTCAGGAGCAACAAGCTGAGAGAGAGAGAGAACTCACAGAGTCCTGCTTTCCCGTCCTCCTACCCGGCTAGCCACTAGACTACCCTCTACTTCTCCTGTACCTCTAGTTGCCTCTGAGGAGGAATCCATGGATCTCTCTTTCCTAAAGCCCTCTGAATCTGAAAGACAGAGAAGAAGGAGGTTTAGACTATGTTTTTATTGTGGTTTCAATTCATATCAACTTAAGAACTGTGCTTTATTGCCGGGAAAAGCCAATGTTTAGAGGATAAGAGTGGGGTACCTCTAAGCATGGCCATTACCAATTCCCCTCACTCTTCTGAAATCCTGGTACCTATTACCCTCACCTTTCTCTGGAACTCTGTTCAAGCACAGGCCTTTGTCGATTCAGGGGCAGCTGGAAATTTCCTAGACCACCGTTTCATGATTCAAGCAGGCTTGCTTCTTCTTCAGAAAAAACAATGTCTCAAAATAACCATTCAGGATGCCACACCCCTGGGATCAGGCTTAATCCATTTCAAATCATCACCTATAACTATGGCCGTGGGAGTCTTACATTCTGAACAGATACAATATGATATTATTCATTCTCCTGCTCAACTGGTTATCCTTGGTCTTCCCTGGTTACGCAAACACAATCCTCAATTTGATTGGACTGAAGGACAGTTGGCTTCCTGGGGTAAACCATGTTTCCATTCCTGTCTGGCCACAGTTACTCCATTGCTTTGCACCCCTTTGGCCACTTTTCAGACCTCTTCCATCGTTCCCTCATTATATGCAGATTTCATGGATGTGTTTGAAAAGAAGGCAGCCAATGTTTTAGCCACCTCACTGCCCATACGACTGCAAAATAGAATTGTTTCCCGGAGCTCCACTTCCTAAGGGAAAGACCTATCCGCTGTCCAAGGCTGAAACTAAAGCCATGGAAGACTACATCCAAGAGAATCTAGATAAAGGCTTTATTCGCCTTTCCTCCTCTCCTGCAGGAGCAGGATTATTTTTTGTTAGCAAAAAGGATGGTGGTTTGACTACAGAGCTCAGAACAACAACACGATTTAGAACCGTTATCCTATCCCCTTGATCACTGAACTTTATGACTCACTCCAAAATGCTTGTTACTTTACTAAACTTGAGCTTTGTGGGGCATACAACCTCATTCATATCTTCCCAGGACACTAGTGTTAGACGGCCTTCAACACAAGATCAGATCATTATAAATACTTAGTGATGCCTTTTGGATTGTGCAATGCCCCTGCTGTCTATCAAGCCTCAAGCCTTTCAAACTGTATTGTCATTGTTTATTTTGATGACATTGTCATAATTTCCACAACCTTAGAGGAGCATCATGAGCACATAAAACAGGTGCTTATTCGGCTAAGAAACAATTCTTTAGTAGTCAAGCTGGAGAAATGCAAAGTGCAGATCTAATTCCTCGGATATGTTATTTAAAGTTTCAGAAGAACCAGCAGACAGTGAAACAATCTGACTGTGACTGCCTGTCACCTCAGTGAAAAAAGAAAAAAAAACAGTGTTTCTCAGCAGGTTACAGGTAAGCTGTTTGTTTAAAAAAATCTTTATTATTGAATTTGCTGGAATGCTGGCTCAGGCTCACACAGAATCCCTCCTACCTATCCTAAGTAATCACTGCAGTCACCAGTCAGAATAGATACATGTCTGATGTGATGATGATTATCATAAATTATATAATATGAGTCATAATGTCATCATCACTCACATTCACATATCATAACATTACTGACTGTCATTAATTATAAGTCACTGTGACGGTCTGTCATTCAAATATCACATACTGATATTTTATATTCTGATTCAGCTGCATATATCAGTATGTGAGTGACTCAATAATGCAATTGTTTTTGCTGCCTTGGATAATCATCATCATCTCTTGAAGTCTTGAATTGAAGAGATTAATGTGATGATCAATCATCCAAGGCAGCAAAAACAATTGAAGAGATCATCATGCCCAATATATGTTATTAAAGGGATAGTGTAGTATTAATTAAACTTTCATGATTCAGACAGAGCATGCAATTTTAAGCAACTTTCTAATTTACTCCTATTACCAATTTTTCTTCATTTTCTTGGTATCTTTATTTGAATGTAAGCTTAGAAGCTGGCCCATTGTTGGTTCAGCGCCCGAGTAGTGCTTGCTGATTGTTGTCTAAATGTATCCATCCAATCAGCAAATGCTACCCAGGTGCAGAAACAAAAATGGGCTGGCTACTAAGCTTGCTTTCCAGCTTTTTAAAGTAAAGATACCAAGAGAACGAAGAAAAATTGATAATAGGAGTAAATTAGAAAGTTGCTTAAAATTTCATGCTCTAGCTTAATCATGAAAGTTTATTTTTGACTAGACTATACCTTTAAGAAGTACCATATGCTTTGAGCCCTATATCTGTGTGGTATGTTATGTGACATATACTTTGAGCCCTATCTGTGTGTTATAATGTGACATATACTTTGAGCCCTATATCTGTGTGTTATAGTGTGATATATACTTTGAGCCCTATATCTGTGTGTTATGTTATAATGTGACATACTTGTGCCATATATCTTTATGTTATATAGTGATATATACATTGTGCCCTATAGCTGTGTGTTATGTGAAAATATACTTTTAGCCCTATATCTGTGAGTTATGTGTGACATATACTTTGTGCCATATATCGGTGTGTTATGTGACATATTCTTTGTTTAATTGTGCCGTATATCTGTGTGTTATGGGAAATATACTTTTTGCCATATATCGGTGTGTTATGTGACATATTCTTTGTTTAATTGTGCCGTATATCTGTGTGTTATGGGAAATATACTTTTTGCCATATATCGGTGTGTTATGTGACATATTCTTTGTTTAATTGTGCCGTATATCTGTGTGTTATGGGAAATATACTTTGTGCCATATATCGGTGTGTTATGTGACATATTCTTTGTTTAATTGTGCCGTATATCTGTGTGTTATGGGAAATATACTTTGTGCCATATATCGGTGTGTTATGTGACATATTCTTTGTTTAATTGTGCCGTATATCTGTGTGTTATGGGAAATATACTTTGTGCCATATATCGGTGTGTTATGTGACATATTCTTTGTTTAATTGTGCCGTATATCTGTGTGTTATGGGAAATATACTTTTTGCCATATATCGGTGTGTTATGTGACATATTCTTTGTTTAATTGTGCCGTATATCTGTGTGTTATGGGAAATATACTTTGTGCCATATATCGGTGTGTTATGTGACATATTCTTTGTTTAATTGTGCCGTATATCTGTGTGTTATGGGAAATATACTTTGTGCCATATATCGGTGTGTTATGTGACATATTCTTTGTTTAATTGTGCCGTATATCTGTGTGTTATGGGAAATATACTTTGTGCCATATATCGGTGTGTTATGTGACATATTCTTTGTTTAATTGTGCCGTATATCTGTGTGTTATGGGAAATATACTTTGTGCCATATATCGGTGTGTTATGTGACATATTCTTTGTTTAATTGTGCCGTATATCTGTGTGTTATGGGAAATATACTTTGTGCCATATATCGGTGTGTTATGTGACATATTCTTTGTTTAATTGTGCCGTATATCTGTGTGTTATGGGAAATATACTTTGTGCCATATATCGGTGTGTTATGTGACATATTCTTTGTTTAATTGTGCCGTATATCTGTGTGTTATGGGAAATATACTTTGTGCCATATATCGGTGTGTTATGTGACATATTCTTTGTTTAATTGTGCCGTATATCTGTGTGTTATGGGAAATATACTTTGTGCATTATAGCAACCCCTAAATGTGTGTTATGTGACGCACACTTTGTGACCTATAAATTAGACCAATGATCATCCAACACAGCAATAAGCAAGTCAGTCACTGTCAGAATCTATAAAAGCAGTTGTACCTAGCCTAATTCAATGAAGTACATTTCATTTTGTTGCGTTAGACTATCTGCAACTAGTTTTATAGATTCTGAGTCAGACATCAGTAATCAGTATGTGTAATGATTCAATTTCTTATTGCTTCCTTGGATGATCATTGTTGATCTTCTCTAATGTTTATTGTATTTAATTAGGCTAGCTAGCTGCAACCAGTTTTGTACATTCTGAGTCTGCCATGTTTCACTGTCAGAGTGTCTGCAGCAGTTCTCAGTTCTTACTTGTTCTTGTCTTTTGTTAAATGAATCTAGAAGTGAGAACTGACAGTAAGGACATGACAAAAGGGCTTCCTTCCTAGGCGTAATTGTTAAAGGGATATGAAACCCAATATTTTTCTTTTTTGAATCAGTTATATCAGCAATTTAATTTTTTTCTCCTATTATTAATTTAGCTTCATTCTTTTTGTATCTTATCTGAAAAAATTAAGCTTAGAAACCTGGCCCATTTTTGGTTCAGAATCTGGGTAGCACTACCAATAAACAAGTGTTGATACCCAGGTGCTTAAAGGGACATGAAACCCCAAAAAATGCTTTCATGATTCAGATAGAGAATACAATTTTAAACAACTTTCCAATTTAATTATTTAATTTGCTTCCTTCTCTTGTTATCCTTTGCTGAAAGGTTTATCTAGGCAAGCTCAGGGGCTGCAGATAACCTAGGTTCTAGCTGTTGATTGGTGGCTGCATATATATATTGATTGTTTTTGGCTCACCAATGTGTTCAGTTAGAAACCATTAGTGCATTGCTTCTCTTTCAACAAATGATACCAAGAGAATGAAACAGATTAGATAATAGAAGTAAATTAGAAAGTTGTTTAAAATTGTATTCTCTATCTGAATCTTGAAAGAAAAAGTTTGCGTTTCATGTCCCTTTAAACAAAAAATGGGCCAGCTTTAAAGCTTTCATTTCTGCTATGTCAAATTTAGATACCAAAAATTATAATATGAGTAAATTAGAAAGTTGTTACTCTACCTGAATCATCATCAACCCTCAGAATGATGCAAATACTTTTTGGCATTTAACTTTGCACAAGTCTTATTCTGCTAATACCCATGATCACACTGACAATCATACTAAAATGACCCAACATTGAATATTGTGATAGTCAATCATACTAATGTTTCCTACAGTTGTCATAGTGTGCTATTTTTTATTTATTCATTTTTTAAAAGCATGTTTTTCAGATGCTTTGATAACAGTTAAAGTTGAGTTGTATAATGGCAATTCATTAGAATACACACAGATATGCTGGCTGCTTTATGAATTATTGTGTTTGTACATTATCATAAATATATCCATAATCTATGTCTCCAGTGGGGCAATTATATTAGTCAAAGGCTTTTTTTTCTTTGCAAGGCAGGAAATTAGATATAACTTTAAAGGGCCATAATACCCAAATGTTTAAACACTTGAAAGTGATGCAGCATAGCTGTAAAAAGCTGATTAGAAAATATCACCTGAACATCTCTATGTAAAAAAGAAAGATATTATATCTCAAAAGTTCCTCAGTAGCCACCTCCCATTGTAAAGGATTTCTAAGCAGCATATTAGTATGTCTGTCCCGGGACAACTGAAAGGATGAGCATCGTGCACTCTCATATTATTTCACCAATCAGGTAAAGGAAGCTTACTATGAAATCTCATGAGAGTTAAGTGAAATCTCATGAGATCACAGTAAGAGTTCATGACCTCAGCACTGCTGATGCTGATTGGCTGCTGTTCATTTCTTCATTTATTTATTTTTTACCTGCAGCTGGGAGCAGTTGAGTATAACTTTTTACACAGAACTTACTCTGCTGAGCTGAGGAGATTGTGAGGTAAAATATCTTCCTTTTTTACATAGAGATGCTCAGGTGATATTTTCCTGTCAGCTTTTTACAGTTACACTGCATCAGTTTCAAGTGATTTAGCATATGAGTATTATGTCCCTTTAATCTTACATTTGTGTATATTCTATTTAGATAGAAGATTCAAAGTTTCCCATTGCTTCATGTAACCTTTGTATTACTGTACTATACTATTACTATATATGACTTCTGTTATCAGGTTTGCTTTATTATCCTAATATCATATGTTAAAGGGATAGGAAAGTCAAAATTAAACTTGAATGATTCTGATAGAGCATGTCATTTTAAGACACTTTTAAATTCACTTCTATTTTCAAATGTGCTTCATTCTCTTAGTATCCCTTGTTGAAAAAGAATACGCACATATCACACAATAGTGGGAGCTGATGCTAATTTGTCTCTTCTGATTGGCTAAATAGATATTTTCAGCTTCCTGTCCCTTCAGCAATGGATAACAAGAGAATGAAGAAAATTTTATAATAGTATTAAATTGGAAAGTTGTTTAAAATTGTTGGGGTTACTATCCCTTTAAAGGAGCAGCAATGTGCTACTGTGAGCTACCTGAACACATCAGTTAAGAAATTCAGAAGAGGCATATATGTGCATCTGCCAATCAAGAATTGGCTCTCAGTATTACCTTCTAAGCCTACATAGCTATGATTTTCAAAAAATGATTTAAAAGAAACAAAGTAAATGATACACAGAGCCATAGATCAGTAATTAACGCCTTTGCTGACGACATAGCAGCAGATCAGTCTTTCACGTTAACACTGGTCATTTATTTTTGATGTGTTCCATCACATAATCTCTGCTTAAAGGGACAGTAAACATAAAATGAAACTTTCATTTTTCTTATTGGGCATATATTTTTAAACCAGTTTTCAATTTACATTTTTCATCAACAGGAGCTTACAGATGCAGAGCACACAACTTGTAATCTAGAGCCCACTGTATTGCTATAAACCAAAAGTTAGAATGCTAGTTATTGGAAAAAAAAAGAGCAGGGCAGCTGTTTGAGACAGTGACTAACAAGATAAAGACATTAAACACCTTCAGCTAGATTACGAGTCTTGCGTTAGCCTTTTTACTGCCCGCTGGTATTAAGAGTCAGGCAGGTACAGGTGTACCGCTCACTTTTCTTCCGTGACTCGAGCTTACCACAAATCCCCTTATGTCAATTGCGTATCCTATCTTTTCAATGGGACTTGCATAACGCCGGTATTACAAGTCTTGGAAGAAGTGAGCGGTAGACCCTCTCCTGTCAAGACTCCTACCGCATTTAAAAGTCAGTAGTTAAGAGTTTTATGGGCTAACGCCGTAACATAAAACTCTTAACTAAAGTGCTAAAAAGTACACTAAAACCCATAAACTACCTATTAACCCCTAAACTGGGCCCCCCCTGCAAACACTTAAATAAAGTTTTTAACCCCTAATCTGCCAATGCCAATGCATCAGCCAATAGGAGTTTTCCTACCTTAATTCCGATTGACTGATAGGATTCTATCAGCCAATCGGAATTCAAGGGATGCCATCTTGGATGACGTCACATAAAGGACCAGTCATTCAGTCATCGGCCGTCAGATGAAGAGGATGCTCCGCATCGGATGTCTTGAAGATGGACCCGCTCCGCTCCGGAAGGATGAAGATAGAAGATGCCGCCTGGATGAAGCCTTCTGCCGGTCTGGATGTCCTCTTCTGGCTGGATAGGATGAAGACTTCGGACCCTCTGGAGGACCACTTGTGCCCGGCTGGGTGAAGACATCTCAAGGTAGGGTGATCTTCAAGGGGTTAGTGTTAGGTTTTTTTAAGGGGGGATTGGGTGGGTTTTAGAGTAGGGTTGGGTGTGTGGGTGGTGGGTTTTAATGTTGGGGGGGTATTGTATTTTTTTTTAACAGGTGAAAGAGTTGATTACTTTGGGGCAATGCCCCGCAAAAGGCCCTTTTAAGGGCTATTTGTAATTTAGTATAGGGTAGGGAATTTTATTATTTTCGGGGGCTTTTTTATTTTATTAGGGGGGTTAGATTAGGTGTAATTAGTTTAAAATTCTTGTAATTCTTTTCTTTTTTCCTGTAATTTAGTGTTTTGTTTTTTTTGTAATTTAGTTTATTTTATTTAATTGTAATTAATTGTAGGCAGTTTAGTTAATTAGTTTAATTATAGTGTAGTGTTAGGTGTAATTGTAACGTAGGTTAGGGTTTATTTTACAGGTACTTTTGTACTTATTTTAGCTAGGTAGTTATTAAATAGTTAATAACTATTTAATAACTATTCTACCTAGTTAAAATAAATACAAAGTTGCCTGTAAAATAAATATAAATCCTAAGCTAGCTACAATGTAACTATTAGTTATATTGTAGCTAGCTTATGGTTTATTTTATAGGTAACTATTTAGTTTTAAATAGGATTAATTTATTTAATAGTAGTACATTTATTTAGTTTAATTTAAATTATATTTAAGTTAGGGGGGTTAGTCTTAGGGTTAGACTTAGGTTTAGGGGTTAATACATGTAATATAGTAGCTGTGACGTTGGGGTCAGCAGATTAGGGGTTAATAAATGTAGGTAGGTGTCGGCGATGTTAGGGACGGAAGATTAGGGGTTAATAAAATTTAACTAGTGTTTGCGAGGCCGGAGTGCGGTGGTTTAGGGGTTAATATATTTTTTATACTGGCGGCGATGTCCGGTCAGCAGATTAGGGGTTAAGCATTTTAGTTAAGTGTTTCCGATGTTGGGGGGGGCCTCGGTTTAGGGGTTAATAGGTAGTTTATGGGTGTTAGTGTACTTTTAGCACTTTAGTTAAGAGTTTTATGTTACGGCGTTAGCCCATAAAACTCCTAACTACTGACTTTTAAATGCAGTAGGAGTCTGGAAAGGAGAGGGTCTACCGCTCACTTTTTTAGGCGATCGTAATACCGGCGTTGGGAAAATCCCATTAAAAAGATAGGATACGCAATTGACGGAAGGTGATTTGCCGTAACCTAAAATCGCGGAAAAAAAGTGAGCCGTAGACCCTCTCCTGCCTGACTCGAAATACCAGCGGGCGTTAAAAAGCAGCGTTGGAATCCCTCAACGCTGCTTTTTAAGGCTAACGCAAGACTCATAATCTAGGTGAAGGTGTTTACTGTGCTTTTCATGCTCAGCAGGTCATTAGAGAATCAGACAGTTGCGGCTGCTCCTGATGATGATGTCACAATAGATCCATCATTTGATTATTTTGTTCGTCCCAATAAAAATCCACTTGAATTTTTTTTTTAATACCATCCACAGCAAGACATCACGGACCAAGTACAAAAAAAAGCCATAAAGCGTAAAGATGGAACAATCCGCAAGTGGCTAACCTACTGCAAACAACACAAAGCTATGTATTGCTTTTATTGAAGGAATGACCGATAAGAGGCACATTCATCAAAGGATTCAAGAGCATGAGAAAAGTACTATCCACAATGCTTGTGCAGAATCCTATTTTTTGAAATCCAGTGGTGCTGGTGTTGGTGATCTTCTTTTTTTCAATCAAATGTCCGTACGGCGCAAGCTAGTAGGAAACAGACGCCAAGTACTACAAAGGGTGGTAGACATTATGAATGTTATAGGAAAACGAGGATTGAGTTATAGAGGAGATAAAGATCAGTTTAGATGATATGGGACTTTTTTGAAGTTGATTCTACTTCTTAGCAAGTATGACATTTGTCTAAGAGAACATGTCAATAAGTGCATAGAAAACAGCAAAAAGATACACTCTTCTGGAGGAAAAGGTGGAGGATCATTGATAACATTACTCTCAAAAACAACTGTGAACAAAGTAATAGAAGCAATTCGACAGCTAATACAAGAGATCATCTGCAGAGAAGTAAGGGAAGCTGGTATGTTTTCACTACAGCTTGACACAACCCAGAATATCACCAGCAAAGAACAGTGCTCTATTATTGTTCACTATGTAACTGATTGCATCAATGAAAAGCTTCTTGCAGTTGTAGATTGTGAGTCTTCTACTGGACAAAGCATGTTTAACTTGCTAATGCGTTATAAAATCTTGTGACCTTAATATAAAACTATGCATTGGTAACTCAACTGATGGGGCAGCGAATATGCAGGGCCAATACAATGGTTTAACAGCCTGGCTGACGAAAGAATCTCCAGACCAAATTCATGTCTGGTGTTATGCACATATATTGAATCTTGTACTAGGGGATACCACAAAAGTTGTGATTGAAAGTGCTTCATTATTCAGCTTATTGCATGATGTTGCAGTATTTATTCATGATTCTTACCAGCGAATGAATATATGGGAAGAGGTTAGTCAGGATCCTCATCATCGAAGACTGTCATTGATTGGTGAAACTCGCAGGTGGTCTAAAGATGCATCTCTGAGAAAAGTATTTGGTGGATTTTCAAATCCAGATTCCGCCTTGTATCTAAGTTTGATCTATACGTTAAAAAGAGTTATAGAAAGTGGGACATTAGTAAAACCAGATATGCGTGCAAAAGCAAAAGCCTACGTAGAAGCCCTGCTCAAATATGAGACTGTTATTACAGCTCAACTTTTTCTTCGAATATTCATCACCTTTGTCAAAATATCTACAAACAAATCAAATGGATGTCTTAAAAGCTCATCAGATGGTACGGGGAACATATGAAAAATTAAAAACATTTTCAAGAGATTTTGAGTCTGTAAAGAAAGCTGCTGATAGTTTTGTAACCTGGGCAAATGACAAACTTGAAGAACAAGAAGATTATAAACTTGAAGTACAAACAGCACTACCGGAAAAAAGAATAAAAAAAATAAAATGTATGGCTGGTGAGAAAGCAGTAGATGAACCCATTTCTGAAGCTGGTTGAGCTTATAAAGTTCACAATGTAATCTTGGACATGGTCACAGAGAGCATGAATAGACGTTTTCTCAACTGTGGAGCTCTCTATGTTGACTCTGCTTTCTTGGAACCAAGCTCTTTTTCAGAAATCGCAAAATCTGGACTTCACCCACCAGCAATGGAAGAACTGAGTAAACAATTGGTTAAATTTGATGACAGTATATCTGCTGACATTCTGCGTTCACAACTAGTAAATTTTGCTTTGCAATGGGACAAGCTGAAAACATCACCACTAGAGGTTTATACACTTGTGGAAGAAGTATCTACAGAAGACCAGGAATCTGATGATACAGAAATAGAGCTTGTGAACAAGTCATGTTCAGCATGTAAAAACTGTGCAATCTGCTGCTATCTAATTCTACACCATTATAATTTGTTAACAGATGCTTATAATGTTATTGACTTGGCCTACAAGTTTCTGCTGACACTCTTTTTCACTCAAGTTGCCTGTGAAAGAAGCTTCTCAACTTTAAAATATATCAAAAACCGTCTCAGAAGCTCTTTATCCCAGGAACATTTAAGCTCTTTTATGCTAATGGAAACAGAAAAGAATATACTTATGAGCCTTGATTCAGATGATGTCATTGACAAAGTTGCAGAAACTAGTGAACTGCAAACGCTGATGAATCCCTAGTGAATATGATATGATCTGGCTGATTAGGCTGTGGGAATACCACAAATGTCTTAAACATAGATCTCTTTTCAAAAGGCAACTGTAACCAACCCTGTGTCTTTCCCCTTTCAGCTCAGTCTACGGGTGTTTCTGCTGCTGATCATCGTTTCACTGACCTTACTATTTATTGGCATCGTATACGCTCTCAGTTACATTCAGCTGTCTCCAGATACAAGAGGCATGCTGACCACCATTGATCTACAATTCTTGCCTTTGCAGTAGGTGAGTCTGGGTCTCTACTCGACACGTTCGCTTATATCAGCCCTGTTTCAAATTGGGTCCTCACTACATCGGTCCCTACAAGGTCCTCAAAAGACTTTCTCCTGCGGCCTAAAAAGTCACCTTACCCAGAACCCTGTATATCCATCCAGTCTTTCACATCTCTCTCAAACCCTACATCACGAACAGATTTACCCGACTCATACCTCCTCCTCCACCACTCTTGGTTCATGGCGAGCTGGAGTATGAGACTTCCAAGATCCTAGACTCCAGGTACAGACGCAGGCAATTGCAATACTTCATGTACTGTAAGGGTTATTCTGTGGCGGATCATTCCTGGGTTCCTGCCCATCATGTGCATACTCCTTCTCTGGTCTCCAAGTTTCATACTGCTCACCCCACTAAGACTATTTTGGCCGTTGCCACAGACGCAGGCGGCTGTTTCCGGTTGCCATGGCCATTGCCATGGATTCGACGGTGCTCTGGGTGAACTTTCTGCAACGTCAACCCTCAGAACCTCCTGGAACTATTCCTTGGCGCAAACCTGGATCTATATAAGTACCTCTGTTCCTTACTTACATCGCCCAAGTATAGGTGTTACTGTTTGTGCTCCTGGGTGCTTATTTTACTAATTAACCCCTGAACTGCTGATTGCCTTATTGTTGCTGAGCATCATAATAAACCTAATTAATCTATTAACTCTGAAACCACCAACCCCCCACAACGCAAATAACTAATTTAATTACTAAGTCCCCTAACCTAACACCCCCTAAACCCCAATTACTACTAAATTACACTTAAAATAAAAAATCCTAACATTAAATTAAAACAATCGGCCAGATTACGAGCTTTGCATTATGGCTGCTCGCTAGTTACTTGTACGTATTTCCATTGCATATCTTTTTATAATGTAGGTATTACGAGTCTAAAAACAACCTTGTAACGCGTCGCTGTAACACGACTACCGCGTTTATTTAATAAGCGTAATTACGGGTGCGTTAAACATTCTCCCATATAGATCAATGCTAAATGAACTAAGCATGGATTTTTCATCATACACTCGATCTCGCGAGAAATACACACTGCTCTGTCATATTACGTATACGGAATAATGCACAACAAAAACACATATCAAATGTACAAACAACAATCGCTCACGCAACATAGCACATACGCATTACACATTCATAATCGGAAACTAAAAATAATGCATAATAACAAAATTTACATTAAAAGAGGGATCCATAAATACGATGCAACATGGAACAAAACAATATGAAAAAAAACTTGCACACTGATACACAAACAAAACATTTGCATAGCAGATTATGGAACATTAGTAGAAATAAACATTTACACCACTTGACAAATACAAGACCATCACAAATCAGCATTTACATTTACAGATACTACTTTTGGACAATGTTATGTAAAACGATCACTATGACATCATCACATTATACACATTACACAAATACAAACTCAATATGAGCATGCGCAAATTCAAACAACTAATACACATTGCACACATACTAATTACTAAGAAAGCACACCTGAACCTCCTTTACTTTGCAAACCGGTACATCATTAAACATTTACATAGGGTATATAAGCACGCTCTAAGCATGGCTTCTTTGACTGTATTGCTTTTTCGAGTTAGGTGCAGGTCTAAGTGTTGGAGGGTTTGGTGAGATTTAAGAGAGTAGAGAGATTTGAGAGTAGAGAGATTTAGTGTGAGTTAGTTACTGAGAGTTACTGAGAGTTAGTGAGAGTTAATGAGAGTTAGTGTGAGTTAGTGTGAGTGTTAGTTAGTGATCAAGAGTTTGTTTGGGTGAGTGTGCGAGTGTTTTGTTCATACATTTATTATATAAACACATTTACACGCAAACACATTCAATACATAAATACACTTATCACTAACACTACATACACTCCATACCCCATTCCCTCTCATACTACACTCCATACCCCATTCCCTTTAAGCCCATATCCCATTCCCTTTAAGCCCATACCACATTCCCTTTAAGCCCATACCCCATTCCCTTTCATCCCATAGCTTTTTGTTTTCTTAAACTTATTGTTTAAGAAAACCTCAAATTTAGTTATTTTTAAACCTCAATTTAGTCTTTTTACTCATATACGTTTGTCTGTTTAATACCCCTTACCCTCTTTTATTTATATCCCATTCACAGTTTCAGCACTTTTTTCACTTTTTGTTCATTATTTTGACCCCCTTTGATTTGGACACATTCACATTTTGTTTGATTATGTCGAGAGAGGGGGTTAGGGGGCAGATTAGCCCGCAGCTATTAGAGCTCATTAGGCAGGAGGCTAGGGCTGAGTTCAAGGATGAGCTCGTAGAGGAGGCTAAGCAGGAGGTTAGTCAGGAGAGAGGGAGGGGGAGAGGAAGGGGGAGAGGAACGGAACAGGAAGGAGGAGAGGAAGGGGTGGGTGGACCCAGCCACATTGTTGAAGATGAACAAGTGGCTGGGCCCAGTGGTGTGCAGTGTGGACAGGGAGCTTTACAGTCCGGGGAACAGAGGCTCACATCACAGGGGAAGCACAGGCAGAGGGAGGAGAGATATACCACGGATGAGAAGGAGGCCCTCATCGAGGCTTACAGGGAGTGCAGAATTATTAGGCAAATGAGTATTTTGACCACATCATCCTCTTTATGCATGTTGTCTTGCTCCAAGCTGTATAGGCTCGAAAGCCTACTACCAATTAAGCATATTAGGTGATGTGCATCTCTGTAATGAGAAGGGGTGTGGTCTAATGACATCAACACCCTATATCAGGTGTGCATAATTATTAGGCAACTTCCTTTCCTTTGGCAAAATAAGTCAAAAGAAGGACTTGACAGGCTCAGAAAAGTAAAAAATAGTGAGATATCTTGCAGAGGGATGCAGCACTCTTAAAATTGCAAAGCTTCTGAAGCGTGATCATCGAACAATCAAGCGTTTCATTCAAAATAGTCAACAGGGTCGCAAGAAGCGTGTGGAAAAACCAAGGCGCAAAATAACTGCCCATGAACTGAGAAAAGTCAAGCGTGCAGCTGCCAAGATGCCACTTGCCACCAGTTTGGCCATATTTCAGAGCTGCAACATCACTGGAGTGCCCAAAAGCACAAGGTGTGCAATACTCAGAGACATGGCCAAGGTAAGAAAGGCTGAAAGACGACCACCACTGAACAAGACACACAAGCTGAAACATCAAGACTGGGCCAAGAAATATCTCAAGACTGATTTTTCTAAGGTTTTATGGACTGATGAAATGAGAGTGAGTCTTGATGGGCCAGATGGATGGGCCCGTGGCTGGATTGGTAAAGGGCAGAGAGCTCCAGTCCGACTCAGATGCCAGCAAGGTGGAGGTGGAGTACTGGTTTGGGCTGGTATCATCAAAGATGAGCTTGTGGGGCCTTTTCGGGTTGAGGATGGAGTCAAGCTCAACTCCCAGTCCTACTGCCAGTTTCTGGAAGACACCTTCTTCAAGCAGTGGTACAGGAAGAAGTCTGCATCCTTCAAGAAAAACATGATTTTCATGCAGGACAATGCTCCATCACACGCGTCCAAGTACTCCACAGCGTGGCTGGCAAGAAAGGGTATAAAAGAAGAAAATCTAATGACATGGCCTCCTTGTTCACCTGATCTGAACCCCATTGAGAACCTGTGGTCCATCATCAAATGTGAGATTTACAAGGAGGGAAAACAGTACACCTCTCTGAACAGTGTCTGGGAGGCTGTGGTTGCTGCTGCACGCAATGTTGATGGTGAACAGATCAAAACACTGACAGAATCCATGGATGGCAGGCTTTTGAGTGTCCTTGCAAAGAAAGGTGGCTATATTGGTCACTGATTTGTTTTTGTTTTGTTTTTGAATGTCAGAAATGTATATTTGTGAATGTTGAGATGTTATATTGGTTTCACTGGTAAAAATAAATAATTGAAATGGGTCTATATTTGTTTTTTGTTAAGTTGCCTAATAATTATGCACAGTAATAGTCACCTGCACACACAGATATCCCCCTAAAATAGCTAAAACTAAAAACAAACTAAAAACTACTTCCAAAAATATTCAGCTTTGATATTAATTAGTTTTTTGGGTTCATTGAGAACATGGTTGTTGTTCAATTATAAAATTAATCCTCAAAAATACAACTTGCCTAATAATTCTGCACTCCCTGTATATGGAGAGGGCTAGGTGGCTGCAGGCACAGAAGGCCACCCCTAAGGATAAGAGGAAGCTATGGCTGGAGATCAGGGATGCTGTTAATGCAGTGGAGGTTTATAACAGGGATGTGAAGTCTATCCAGCATCGCTACCAGGACTGCAGTGCGGAACTGAAAAGAAAGCTCACAAGGGAGAGGGAATACATAGCCGGGACCGGTGGCCGTCCTGAAATCATCTTTGAGTTTTCCCGCTGGGAAGAAATGCTGCATCCCAACATCTCTGAGGTGGCCATAGTCGGTATCGGAGAAGTTGATACCGAGAACCTGCCCCTCACATCTGCCGGTAAGCTCATTTACTAATCTCTTTACATCCACCTCATAACCCATTCACACGAAAAAATTATTTAAGGATATGATGAACGCAATTACGCTTTTTTATACATTACGTAAATGCATTCACAATTACCTTGCGAAAGTTGCATTTCCAGAAAAGCCATCACATTAGTATATAGTCTACAGATTAGGTGTGCATTTAAACAGATTTAAGACAAATGCAAAAATACATTCAGATTGACCATATAGATATCAAAAAGACGGGTTTGCAAATGATGAAATCGTATTGATTGCTTTTGCTTACAAAAGAATTACGAAGGCAGCGTCATTAATACACTTTCAAATAGAACATTAACATCTTTATATTAAACTGTGCTAATATCCCAATTTCTTTATTTTTAAAATATACAGAGTCTGAGCCCAGGGAGGAGGCAGCACAGCACCCACAGGCTTTTCCTTTACCCAGGCATGAGAGTGGTGCAGATGACTCGCCACCTCGGGGAGACATGGAAGACATCCCTGTACCATCATCCCCTGAAGAAGCCACCGCTACAGATGAAGCCCCTGCTTCAGAAGAGATCCCTGCAGCAGCCCCTCGTGCACCAGCAGCCCGCCATGCACCAGCAATCCGCCATGCACCAGCAGCCTGCCGTGCAGCAGATCCTCAGGAGAACATACCCAGAGAGATAGCAGAGGTGCAGATTTCCTCGAGGAGATGCGTGCCTCCTGGAGGGAACAGGAAGAAAGCAGAGTGTACCTGACCGGAGTACTAAATGATATTCGTGAAGACCAAAGAGAGATGTTGAATACTCTTAAGGATATATTGCAGGTCCTCCAGGAGGCGCAAAATGCACCATCTGTTCCTTGGCCATCTGCTCCTGGGCCTCCTCCATCTTCTCCTCTGCCTCAATCTCCTCCTCAGCCGGGTGATCCCTTAACCACTCACAGTATTCCTCCTCCCCCTCTTCCCCAAACATCTCCTATGTGAACTCGTCGGAGGGGGCAGTTGCCTCCCCCCAGAGGCTCAGTCTTGTGGGCAAAGGGGAAGGAAGAGGAAGTAATTTTGTAGACACTTTTATTTATTTAATGCGTAAAGGATAGGTATGTGATGATGTGGTCTTCTTACATTTGTGGAGCACACTCTACAGGGAGTGCAGAATTATTAGGCAAATGAGTATTTTGACCACATCATCCTCTTTATGCATGTTGTCTTACTCCAAGCTGTTTAGGCTCGAAAGCCTACTACCAATTAAGCATATTAGGTGATGTGCATCTCTGTAATGAGAAGGGGTGTGGTCTAATGACATCAACACCCTATATCAGGTGTGCATAATTATTAGGCAACTTCCTTTCCTTTGGCAAAATGGGTCAAAAGAAGGACTTGACAGGCTCAGAAAAGCCAAAAATAGTGAGATATCTTGCAGAGGGATGCAGCACTCTTAAAATTACAAAGCTTCTGAAGCGTGATCATCGAACAATCAAGCGTTTCATTCAAAATAGTCAACAGGGTCGCAAGAAGCGTGTGGAAAAACCAAGGCACAAAATAACTGCCCATGAACTGAGAAAAGTCAAGCGTGCAGCTGCCAAGATGCCACTTGCCACCAGTTTGGCCATATTTCAGAGCTGCAACATCACTGGAGTGCCCAAAAGCACAAGGTGTGCAATACTCAGAGACATGGCCAAGGTAAGAAAGGCTGAAAGACGACCACCACTGAACAAGACACACAAGCTGAAACGTCAAGACTGGGCCAAGAAATATCTCAAGACTGATTTTTCTAAGGTTTTATGGACTGATGAAATGAGAGTGAGTCTTGATGGGCCAGATGGATGGGCCCGTGGCTGGATTGGTAAAGGGCAGAGAGCTCCAGTCCGACTCAGACGCCAGCAAGGTGGAGGTGGAGTACTGGTTTGGGCTGGTATCATCAAAGATGAGCTTGTGGGACCTTTTCGGGTTGAGGATGGAGTCAAGCTCAACTCCTAGTCCTACTGCCAGTTTCTGGAAGACACCTTCTTCAAGCAGTGGTACAGGAAGAAGTCTGCATCCTTCAAGAAAAATATGATTTTCATGCAGGACAATGCTCCATCACACGCGTCCAAGTACTCCACAGCGTGGCTGGCAAGAAAGGGTATAAAAGAAGAAAATCTAATGACATGGCCTCCTTGTTCACCTGATCTGAACCCCATTGAGAACCTGTGGTCCATCATCAAATGTGAGATTTACAAGGAGGGAAAACAGTACACCTCTCTGAACAGTGTCTGGGAGGCTGTGGTTGCTGCTGCACGCAATGTTGATGGTGAACAGATCAAAACACTGACAGAATCCATGGATGGCAGGCTTTTGAGTGTCCTTGCAAAGAAAGGTGGCTATATTGGTCACTGATTTGTTTTTGTTTTGTTTTTGAATGTCAGAAATGTATATTTGTGAATGTTGAGATGTTATATTGGTTTCACTGGTAAAAATAAATAATTGAAATGGGTATATATTTGTTTTTTGTTAAGTTGCCTAATAATTATGCACAGTAATAGTCACCTGCACACACAGATATCCCCCTAAAATAGCTATAACTAAAAACAAACTAAAAACTACTTCCAAAACTATTCAGCTTTGATATTAATTAGTTTTTTGGGTTTATTGAGAACATGGTTGTTGTTCAATAATAAAATTAATCCTCAAAAATACAACTTGCCTAATAATTCTGCACTCCCTGTATATATAATAGGCTTCTATGGGACCGGGTCTATGGAGGCAGATTGTTTGCAGAATGTGTTTTACAAGTGTGTGGAGACCACATCATCACATGCTGTCCTTGCTGATTACATTGGTTGGTTTTTGTGATGTGATGTCCAAACTGTTCTCCTAATCTCTAACAAAATGACCATTACAATTTTGCCATCATGTATATCACTGTTTTGATGCCAACAACACAGCTTAAAGGGACAGTCATAACATGAATTATTGTTGGTTACAAAGAAAACACTTTATTACGCATTATCAAGTTTTGAATAACAAGACTTATAGAAATACACGGTTTACTTCTGTGATTAACCTTGTATCTATGCCTCAGCAAAATGACCCCTTATTTCTGTTATTTTGACAGACCTGCATTTCAGCCAATCAGTGATCAATCCAGGATAACTATACTGCATGAGCTCAATGTTTTCTATATGAAACACATTAAAGGGACACTGAACCCAAATTTGTTCATTTGTAATTCAGAAAGAGCATGCAATTTTAAGCAACTTTCTAATTTACTCCTATTATCAATTTTTCTTCGTTCTCTTGCTATCATTATTTGAAAAAGAAGGCATCTAAGCTTTTTTTTGGTTTCAGTACTCTGGACAGCACTTTTTTATTGGTGGATGAATTTATCCACCAATCAGCAAGGACAACCCAGGTTGTTCACCAAAAATGGACCGGCATCTCATTCTTGCATTTCAAATAAAGATACCAAGAGAATTAAGAAAATTTGATAATAGGAGTAAATTCAAAATTTGCTTAAAATTTCATGCTCAATCTGATTCATGAAATTAAATTTCGTACAGTACAGTGTCCCTTTAACTAATGCCCTCTATTGGTCAAAATGCATTCAGATTAGATGCACTCTTTAAAGGGCCACTGTAAGTAAATATTTTCTATGCCTGTTACTAACTAACTACCCCAAATACGCTTTTTATTAATAGCATTTCATTAACATATCTCTACCATATATCAGAAATCTTGTCTGCAAATTTAATTGTTTTCCAAACCCACTCTGTGGGTATCCTTTGCTCTGTACCAATCCGTTTACAATACCTAGGTTTCAAAATGGCGCTTTAAACACAATTTCATTGGTTTAAGTATTTTGAACACACAGTGCTGAAAATAGTGGGCAGGATAACGTGACATCATCGGGGAATAAAAGATATAACTTTTATAACGTTATGAAACTTTGCTTTGGAGAAAATATTGGTCAGTAGGTTTTAATTAATGTTTATTAACTTTAATATGTTAGTTGTTTGGCTTAAAAATTATAACAGAAAGTAATCCTTTAAGGTCTAAGAAATGAGCAGATGAACCTCCTAGGTTTAGCTCTCAACTAAGAACACCAAGAGAACAAAGATAAATTTGGGATAAAAGTTTAACGCCTAGATTTAGAGTTCTGCGTTAGCCGTCAAAACCAGCGTTAAGGGGTCCTAACGCTGGTTTTTACCGCCCGCTGGTATTTAGAGTCAGTCAGGAAAGGGTCTAACGCTCACTTTCTAGCCGCGACTTTTCCATACCGCAGATCCCCTTACGCCAATTGCGTATCCTATCTTTTCAATGGGATCTTCCTAACGCTGGTATTTAGAGTCTTGGCTGAAGTGAGCGTTAGAACTCTAACGACAAAACTCCAGCCGCAGAAAAAAGTCAGGAGTTAAGAGCTTTATGGGCTAACGCCAGTTTATAAAGCTCTTAAGTAATGTGCTCTAAAGTACACTAACACCCATAAACTACCTATGTACCCCTAAACCGAGGCCCCCCCACATCGCCGCCACTCTAATAAAAAATTTGAACCCCGCCGCCACCTACATTATCCCTATGAACCCCTAATCTGCTGCCCCTAACACCACCGACACCTACATAATATTTATTAGCCCCTAATCTGCCCAACGTCGCCGCTACCTACCTACACTTATTAACCCCTAATCTGCCGAGCGGACCTCGCCGCTACTATAATAAATGTATTAACCCCTAAACCGCCTCACTCCCGCCTCGCAAACCCTATAATAAATAGTATTAACCCCTAATCTGCCCTCCCTAACATCGCTGACACCTAACTTTAAACCCTAATATAGCTACAATATAACGAATTATATTGTAGCTATTTTAGGATTTATATTTATTTTACAGGCTACTTTGTATTTATTTTAACTTGGTACAATAGCTATTAAATAGTTATTAACTATTTAATAGCTACCTAGTTAAAATAATTACAAAATTACCTGTAAAATAAATCCTAACCTAAGTTACAATTAAACCTAACACTACACTATCAATAAATTAATTAATTAAATAAACTACCTACAATTACTTGTATACGGTATGCATGGTTCGTGAGGCGGGCAGGTACCATTCATGGGAAAGGAACTATACCTGGACTCTCCTTGGATAAATATTATACTGGGGTTGTAGAACAATAACACTAGGATGTTAGTAGTTTTAATCCTATTATTAATGTTTGCTGTCTGTGTGTACGCACATTAGAGCCTAGTTCTTCTCGCTGAAATCGCTACCAGCTGATTTGGTACTACTCTCTTATTAACCCCATATATTAAGCCTAGAGACGACTCATTATCTATTCTCTAGATCATCTTCATGCTGGCATGATAACACATATCGATGTAAAACATATATCCACTCAAAGAATTTCCTACTTTAATAGTAAGCTTTCCCAGCTACCTGCTAATATTAGCTAGATTTATTTTAGCCCCTTAATGCTAATTTTGGCTCATAACCATTTATATTTACTATCGCCTGACTATACCATCTAGCCATCCAGAGGCTGACATGTGGCTCCGAGAAGTTCAGCATTCTTTAATAAACTAGCTCTGGTAAATCCTTCCTACCCCGGTAGCATAAGATCCAACGCATTTAACCCACCACCTCCCCCCCACCCACCATATAATGAGCCCCCTGAATTAGGAGGACTACATATGCGGTTTTTGTCGTGTATACCGCAACCTTAATAACTCCCTTAATATTTACTCTCATATAATTCCACACTGATGATTCTATCTGCCCTATTTAGCAAGCTTTATTAACACTACTTACCAGCTGAATCTATAATCTTTAAATAAATTTTGATTATATTTAAATTAAAACCTGAGGTTCAGATACCAAGACCCATGCGTGCTCTTTCACTTTTGAAGTAATCTTCGGGTATTGTTCTGTATTCCATTTGACTTGTGGCCCAAGAGTGGTCTCTTAGTAAGATTTGAAGGTTTAAACTTTTTCATTGGCATGCTGCTGTACTGTTTCTTTTCTTTCTTTTTGCAGCAATCGTATGTGTTATTTGTTTTCCATCATATAGGTAACAATCAGTCGGCCAGATTACGAGTTTTTTGTTATGAGCTGTGCGGCGCTAACGAGCAGTTTTTTCTCATCGCTCACTTACCTGCAGCGCTGGTATTATGTGTTTTTACAAACCCGGCGTTAAAAGGCAAGAAGTGAGCATTGAGCAAAATTGTGCTCCTTACCGCACTTCAATACCAGCGCTGCTTAAAGGGACACTGTACCCAAAAATTTTCTTTCGTGATTCAGATTGAGCATGAAATTTTAAGCAACTTTCTAATTTACTCCTATTATCAAATTTTCTTCATTCTCTTGGTATCTTTATTTGAAATGCAAGAATGTAGGTTTAGATGCCGGCCCATTTTTGGTGAACAACCTGGGTTGTCCTTGCTGATTGGTGGATAAATTCATCCACCAATAAAAAAGTGCTGTCCAGAGTACTGAAATCAAAAGAAAAGCTTAGATGCCTTCTTTTTCAAATAATGATAGCAAGAAAACGAAGAAAAATTGATAATAGGAGTAAATTAGAAAGTTGCTTAAAATTGCATGCTCTTTCTGAATTACAAAAGAAAAAATTTGGGTTCAGTGTCCCTTTAAGTCAGCGGTGAGCTGGTCGTACGTGCTCGTGCACGATTTCCCCATAGACATCAATGGGGAGAGCCGGCTGAGAAAAAGTCTAACACCTGCCAAAAAGCAGCGTAAAACTCAGTAACGCAGCCCCATTGATTCCTATGGGGAAATAAAATTTATGTCAACTAACACCCTAACATGAACCCCGAGTCTAAACACCCCTAATATTACACGTATTAACCCCTAATCTGCTGCCCCCGACATCGTCGCCACCTACATTATATTTTGTAACCCCTAATCTACCGCTCCGGACATCGCCACCACTATAATAAACATATTAACCCCTAAACTGCCGCACTCCCGCCTCACAAACACTAGTTAAATAATATTAACCCCTAATCTGCTATCCCTAACATCGCCGCCACCTATCTACATTTATTAACCCCTAATCTGCCGTCCCCAACGTCGCTGCCACTATATTAAATGTATTAACCCCTAAATCTAAGTCTAACCCTAACCCCCCTAACTTAAATATAATTTAAATAAATCTAAATAAAATTCCTATCATTAACTACATTATTCATATTTAAAACTAAATACTTACCTATAAAATAAACCCTAAGCTAGCTACAATATAACTAATAGTTACATGATAGCTAGCTTAGGGTTTATTTTTATTTTACAGGCAAGTTTGTATTTATTTTAACTAGGTAGAATAGTTCAGTGTTTTTCAACCAGTGTGCCGTGGCACACTAGTGTGCCGTGAGAGATCCTCAGGTGTGCCGCGGCAGACTGAGAACAGTGTGACATATTTTTTAAATTTTGCTTGTTTTGATGTGACAGGCTCATCAGGCAGACAGGCAGGCATCATTTACAACCATGACATATTGATATTCATTCACAGGCAATCATTATGATGTATAATATATGCTGTATTAGGCTACAATGTGTGATTTTGTAAAATTTTGGGATGGTGGTGTGCCGCAGGATTTTTTAATGTAAAAAAGTGTGCCACAGCAAAAAAAATGTTGAAAATCACTGGAATAGTTATTATAGTTATTAACTATTTAATAACTGTCTAACGAAAATAAAGACAAAAGTACCTGTAAAATAAAACCTAACCTAAGCTACACTAAGACCTAACACTACACTACAATTAAATAAATGACCTAAATTAAATACAATTAAATAAATTAAATACAATTAGTTAAAGTACAAAAAAACAACAGTAAATTACACAAAATAATAAACAAATTACAAGATATTTAAACTAATTACACCTAACCTAATAGCCCTATCAAAATAAAAAAGCCCCCCCCCCCCAAATAAAACCCCCCTAGCCTAAACTAAACTACCAATAGCCCTTAAAAGGGCCTTTTGCGGGGCATTGCCCTAAAGAAATCGGCTCTTTTACCTGTAAAAAAAAAATACAAACACCCCCCAACAGTAAAACCCACCACCCACACAACAAACCCCCCAAATAAAAACTAACTAAAAAAACCTAAGCTCCCCATTGCCCTGAAAAGGGCACTTGGATGGGCATTGCCCTTAAAAGGGCAGTTAGCTGTTTTGCAACCCAAAGCCCTAAACCTAAAAATAAAACCCACCCAATACACCCTTATTGCATATGTAATAAACACTCGGCTAGATTACGAGCTGTATATTAGGGTTAAAAAGCAGCGTTAACAGTTCCTAATGCTTTTTTACGCCCGCTGGTATTACGAATCTTGCAGGTTTAGGGGCCCGCACACTTTTTTGGCCTTACTGCAAAACGACTTACGTAAACTTCGTAAAGTCTTTTTTCTATGGGACTTCCATAGCTCTGGTATTACGAGTCTATCCTGGGAGGCCAAAAAGTGAGCGGTACACCCTCTACCTCCAAGATCCCTAACGCATTCTAAAGTCAGTAGTTATGAGTTTTACACTACAACGCCGTAGCATAAAACTCATAACTAAAGTGCTAAAAAGTACACTAACACCCATAAACTACCTATTAACCCCTAAACCGAGGCCCTCTCGCATCGCAAATACTAAAATAAAATTTGTAACCGCCGCCACTATAATAAACATATTATTACAGAAACTTATGAGTTCATCAAGGTGATTGTAAAGAAAATGATGTCTTTCACATATGTTGGATTTCTTAATATATTAGACAGCCAATTATTCTCATATTAATTGATGGCATATCTAAATATAACTATTGATCCCTGTTTTAAAAATAATACAGACACACACACACACAACACTTTGAATACCAACTGGTGACAACTAGAACCGAATTCATGTGGCACATAGATCCATTTGTGCAATGTATAGTAATCTGTTTTAGGACACATCACATATTGATCACAATACAAAACATAAGATATTTTTGTAAATATTGAGCATTCAGTGCTCAAGACCTCGCTGACTATTTTTTCAATAAAACACTTGCAATCCGAGGAAACATCCCAACACAAACCTGCAATCTCCCAACTCCGCTCCCAGTCACCCCCTCTGCCACTCTCTGCACCCTCCTCCCAACCACTGAGAGTGAAGTGGCTTCCCTTTTGTCTTCCTCACACCTCACTACCTGCCCACTTGGCCCTATTCCTTCACATCTAATCCCTCCTCTGTCTACCACCCTCACTCCGGCTCTTACTCACATATTTAACCTATACCTTTCTACCGGCTCATTCCCTGCCTTCAAACATGCGAAGGTCACCCCCATCCTCAAAAAACCCTCCCTCGACCCTAACTCCCCTGTAAACTACCGCCCCATATCACTGCTCCCACTAGCTTCAAAACTCCTTGAAAAACTAGTTTTCAATCGCCTAACCCACTTCCTGTCCTCAAACTCATTGCTCGAACCCCTGCAATCTGGCTTCCGTCCCCAACACTCAACTGAAACTGCCCTCACCAAGGTTACTAACGATCTCCTTTCTGCTAAAAACAAAGGCTACTACTCTATACTCATCTTACTTGACCTATCTGCTGCCTTTGACACTGTTGACCATCCCCTTCTCCTACAGTCTCTCAGTTCTCTTGGTCTCTGTGACACTGCCCTCTCCTGGATTCACTCTTATCTCTCTAACAGATCCTTCTCAGTCTCTTTTGCTGGTGACTCCTCCTCTCTATTGTCCCTGTCTGTTAGAGTACCTCAAGGCTCTGTCCTGGGTCCTCTACTCTCCTCTATCTACAATTCTTTACTGGGTAAACTTATCAACAGCTATGGCTTCAGCTATCATCTCTATGCTGGTGATACCCAGATCTACCTTTCCACCCCTGCACTCTCTCCTTCTGTCAACTCTCACATCAGCGACTGCTTATCTGGCATTTCCTCCTGGATGGCCTCTCACCACCTAAAAATAAATATGTCCAAGACTGAACTACTTCTAATTCCCCCCTCTAGCTCCACTCCAGTCTCTAATTTTTCCATCACTGTTGGCGGCACCACTATCTCCCCATCACCCCAAGTCCGCTGCCTCGGAGTCACGCTTGACTCAAATCTGTCCTTCATTCCCCACATCCAACTGCTCTCTTCATCCTGCCGCAACCACCTACGCAATACCTCCAAAATTCGCCCATTTCTGAGTGCTGAAACTACCAAACAGCTCATCCACTCCCTGGTAATTTCCTGACTTGACTACTGTAACAACTTACTAACTGGCCTCCCTCTCTCCCGCCTCTCTCCCCTCCAATCCGTCCTAAATGCATCTGCCAGACTAATCCACCTCTCTCGACGCTCTGTTTCTGCTGCGCCTCTCTGTGAGTCCCTTCACTGGCTCCCCATTCACAACAGAGTTAAATTCAAAACTCTCACCCTCAGTGGCGTCACTAGGGGGGGGCGGGGGGGGGCGGGCCGCACCCGGGTGACACCCTCCAGGGGGTGACACCAAAAAAAAAAAAAAAAAAAAAAAATTTTTTTTTTTTTTTTTTTTTTTTTACATTTTATTGAAATTGAAAGAAATACAATGTTGAGATGCATAGATTTTTTTTTTATTAGAGGGTCTGGCATTTGGGAACATTGGTGGGACTGGGGAAGTTGTAGACACACAATTGTTTGCCCCTTGAGCCAGTGCTGCAATTTCAACAAATAGTTTTCCCGGCTGCTTTTGCTTGTTTGTACTTTGCTTCTCCCCTGCCCAATTTCGCTATGAATGTTGTGGGCATGCCGTGGGGCTTGCAAAGTTGCGCTGCTAGCCTAAACCTGCCTGCCTATCTGTGCTCACTGCTCAGTGACATGTGGAGCAGTGGAGTCACTCACTGCTGTGCTGTCTCTCTAAACGGGAATTAGCAAATCATGAGGGGATGCCTGGCACCTGACCGCATGACTGTTTTACACTGTCTTTAAAGTGAAGGAGCCACGTATGATGCCCACCAGACCATTACGGTTACGGTACACTAAGTGCACACTGAACAGGTAGGAGGGCGGGCGGGGGTCTGGGGGTGGGCAGAGTGCAGAGGTGATTGGCCATAAGAAGCGGTAGGCACGCGGCCCGGGGTTGTGCACTGACAGGCTTGGAACAGAGTCAGAGAGCAGAATTTTCATAGTTTGCGCCTAAACCTTTTCTTTAGTGATTTATTTTAGAGTGCTCTGTTTATTTTTCATTTGATGCTCTGCTGAGCCAGGGAGCAGCTCTAGGCATGAGCTTCATAATTATTGCAGTGCAGTTTACATATTTTGTAAGTGTGTGTCTGAGTTTTTGTGTGTGTGTGTCTGAGTGTGTTTCCGAGTGTTTGTGTGTGCATCTGAGTATGTTTTTAAGTGTGTCTGAGTGTTTGTATGTGTGTGTGCCTGTGTTTTTGTGTGTGTCTGCTTTCCGGGGGGGGGGGGGGTGACACCATAACTTACCGCACCGGGTGACACCAACCCTAGTGACGCCACTGCTCACCCTGACCTACAAAGCCCTCACCAGTGCTGCCCCACCCTACCTGTCCTCACTCATCAACAAATATACGCCTGCCCGTCCCCTAAGATCCAACAACGACTTGCTTCTTGCGTCCTCTACCATCACCTCCTCTCATTCTAGACTACAGGACTTCTCTCGTGCGGCACCAACCCTCTGGAATGCACTTCCTCGAGATGTCAGACTTGCCCCTAACCTCTCCTCCTTTAAATGTTCCCTAAAGACCTTTCTGTTCAGGGAAGCTTATCACCCGACTTAACAAACTGACTTCAATTAACTAACATTTGCCCTCTATCTCCTCACTAATATCATTCTCACCTCTGCAGTCCCCACCTCCTGTTTCCAATCCTCCTACCCATCTAGATTGTAAGTTCCCATGGGAACAGGGCCCTCAACTCCCCCTGTATTTGTCTGTAAAATTTTGTGTCTTATCGTTTTGTTTCTCCATTGTACTGTTATCCTTGTACCCATGGGCAGCGCTGCGGAATCTGTCGGCGCTTTATAAATAAATAATAATAATAATAATAATAACTATGTCATCATGGTGCTGTTAGAATATTTATATAAAGGTAGTCCAAGAGTGAAATATGTGATTAAGATATCAATATTGTTTCATCAAAACAGGTTAAGGATTAATTAAGATATTTTGAATAAATATTAAAACTTAAAATATCTTTATTTGACAATTTCTCTGTTAATGAATAGTCTAGTACATATGTTGATGTAATGAATGGGATAGAACATGCAATTACAATCAAATATATAATTTCATGCTATCATCAAGAATCTTTCATTCTCCTTCTCTCTTAAAGGGACATGAAACTCAAAATGTGTAATTGTATTAATTTTTATGGTTAGAATTCAGCCTGTTATTTTAAAATGCTTCCAAATAGACTTATTTTAGCTAATTTGCTTCATTGTCTTTGAATCTTTTTATGAAGGATAAACTATGCACTACTGGGAGTTATCTGAAGACATGTATTGAACCAATGAAAATATGCAATGTTGTGCATCAAACAATCTGCAGGTTACTCCCAGTAATGCATTGCTGCTCCTGAGCCTACCTAGATATGATTTTCAACTAAGGATAACAATAGACTGAAGCAATTTAGATAATAGAAAAATACTATACTTACAAAAGACAGAGGTGGATTGGGAGTACAAAACATAGCCACATATAAACAAGCAATCACCATCCATAGACTCTTGGGCTGGTGCCACAATAATCCTAGAAAAGAATAGATCCGCTTGGACTGTGACATCCTGGGAACAAACAATGCTAGATTGACAGCTTGGCTTAAAGGGATACTAACCCCATTTTCTTTCTTTCATGATTCAGAAAGAGCATGCAATTATAAGCAATTTTCTAATACTCCTATTATCAAATTTTCTTCATTCTCTTGCTATCTTTATTTGAAAAAGCAACAATTTTTATTCAGCACCCTGGATAGCATTTGATGATTGGTGACTACATTTAGCTACCAATCAGCAAGCACTACCCAGATCCTGAACCAAAAGTGGGCCGGCTCCTGAGCTTAGATTCCTGCATTTTCAAATAAAGTTAGCAGGAGAATGAAGAACAATTGATAATATGAGTAAATTAGAAAGTTGCCTATAATTGCATGCTCTATCTGAATCATGTAAGAATTTTTTTTTGGGTTTAGTATCCCTTTAATGCTAAACACAGACCATAGGCTGCTTCACAATACCCGCTGTTCTCAGACTTTTACACTATATGGGAAAAAATCCTAAACACCTCAACAAACATATCAACTATGCTCTCTCCACTAACACCTATATGCAAAAACTCCACCCTGCCATGGAACCACAAGGAGACAAGACACATTTCACAAATGCCCCTCGGGGCCAGAACTCTCTCTGCTCTAATTGAAGGGAATAAACTTAAACTCGAATAGTCAAATACCGCTTCATGTAAAAGTAAAAGTTCCTTTATTCCGACATCTTTAAAAACTGTGACACATGTGCAGTAAAAAAGTCAAAACAATAACAATCTCACAGACTTAACAGGTCAGTCTGACGCGTTTCGGCTGACTGCCTTATTCATTACTCCGAGAAGACTTGGTCTTCCTTGGCTTCGGATACACAATCCACAGTTCGACTGGGCTGAAGGACAACTGGCTTCCTGGGGTACCTCCTGTTTCCACCCCTGCCTTGCTAAAGTCACTCCTCTACTCCGCATCCACATAGCCAGTATACAGACTCCTCCAAACCTTCCCTCAGTATATGCGGGCTTCACTGATGAGTTTGAGAAAAAAACAGCCGACGTGCTGCTACCCCACCGTCCTTATGACTGCAAGATCGACCTCTTTCTCTGAGCCCCACTTCCTAAAGAGAGGGCTTATCCAAAGCTGAAACCAAATCCATGGAGGAGTATATTCAAAAGAACCTAGCTAAAGGTTTCATTCGACCTTCCTCCTCTCCTGCTGGGGCAGACTTCTTTTTCGTCAGTAAGAAGGATGGTGGGCTCATACCCTGCATCGACTACAGGAACTTGAACACTATAACTATTGCAATCTCATTCCCTTGATCACTGAACTATATGATTTGTTCCAGGATGCTCGCTTCTTCACCAAGCTGGACGTGGGGCATACAATCTGATTTGTATCTTTTCAGGCCACGAACGGAAGACCGACTTCAACACAAGATCTGGGCATTATGAATACCTTGTAATGCCCTTTGGGCTGTGTAATGCCCCTGCAGTTTTCCAGGCATTTGTCAATTATGTCTTCCGTGACATCCTCAACTGCACTGTCATCGTCTATCTGGATTACATCCTCGTTTTCTCTTCCACTTTGGAGGGGCATAATAAACACATGAGAGAGGTACTTCAACATCTCAGAGGAAATTCTTTGGTAACCAAGCTAGAAAAATTTGATTTTTATCAAGTTCAGATCCAATTCTTTGGTTACGCCATATCAAAGAAGGGTTTTGCCATGGATCCTGCTAAACTCACCGCAGTTCTAGAATGGCCTCAACCTACTTCATTAAAATAATTACAGAGGTTCTTGGGGTTCTCCAATTATTACTGCAAGTTTATAAAGAACTTTTCTCAAACAGTCGCTCCTCTCACTGAGTTGACAAAATGGAACAAAGACTGTAAACATTGGCCTCCTGAAGCCATGAATGCCTTCTCTTGTCTGAAAAAGGCTTTCTGTTCTGCTCCTGTGCTCCGCCATCCTGATCCTGACCTACTGTTCACTTTAGAGGTTAATGCCTCTGAGATAGGGGCTGAAGCAAATACTAAACCAAAGGGATCCTTTGACTTCCAAGTCACAACCTGTAGCTTTTTTCTCTAAACGCTTTACTCCTACAGAGAGGAATTATTTGGGTAACCCTGAACTCTTAGCCATTAAGATGGCTTTGACTGAATGGTGTCATTGGTTAGAGGGCACCGCCAATCTTATTCAGATTCTCACCGACCACAAGAATCTGACTTACCTAGAAACTGCTCATCGACTCAATCCTCAACAGGCCAGGTGGGCCTTGTTCTTTTCCCATTTTAACTTTGTGGTTTCTTATGTTCCTGGGACCAAGAAGAAGGCGGATTCCCTTTCCCATCAGTTCCCTCACTCAAGTGATTCCTCCCCTATTGAACACATTTCTCCCTCCTGTCTGGTAGCTCAACTGAATACCACCATTCTTCAAAGATTGCAACGTGCCCAGTCTAGTAAACCTCCTGAAGCTCCCGTGGCTTCCGATATCCCTTTTATACCTCTGAATCTACGCACTCCTGTACTCTCCTTGGCTCATGATAGTAAACTCTCAGGACATCCTGGTTTAACAAGAACTGTTAAGCGTCTTTCCCAACACGTATGGTGGCCTACTAAGAAGTCTGATGCTCAAGATTATGTGAAAGCCTGCACAACTTGTGCTGCCAACAAAACTCCCTGATCCTTGCCTCCTGGCTTGCTCCAACCATTGTCCATTCCCAAACAACCATGGACACACATAACAATGGATTTCATTGTAGACCTTCCTCCTTCTGACTACCATACAGTTATCTGGGTTGTGGTGGATCGCTTTTCCAGACTGGCCAATTTTGTACCCCTAACCAAACTGCCTCCTGACCAAAAATTATCATCTCTTTTTCTCTTGCATGTGGTACGACTTCATGGCATTCCTCTGAATGTTGTTTCCAACAGAGGTCTACAGTTCGTCTCTACCTTTGGGGGAGCCTTTTGTTAGTTGATTGGAACCACTGTTTCCTTGTCTTCTGGCTACCAATGGACTAACTGAGAGAGTAAACCAGGATCTTGAAGCCTACCTTAGAGCTTTTGTCAACGCTCGCCATATCAACTGGTCTGAGTTGTTACCTCTAGCTGAACTGGTAAGAAACACTCATAGGCACTCTTCTCTTCGATGTTCTCCATTTCAAGCCGCAGTAGGGTATCAACCTTGTGTCTTCCCTCTTTCTGCTCAGTCCACTGAGTTTCCTGCTGCAGACCGACACATTACTGAACTCACCACTCATTGGCACCATATTCTCTCTGTTACGTTCAGCTTTCTATAGATATAAAAAGTTTGCTGATAGTCATAGAGCTTCTGTATGTGCCATCCCAGTGGGATATTCGTCGATGTCAACCCTGCCAGAAATTGGGGCCTAGGTTTATCGGCCCTTACAAGGTCCTGAAAAGACTGTCTCCTGTTGCCTACAAAGTGGCCTTAGCCAAAACTATGCACATACACCCAGTCTTCCACATCTCTCTACTCAAGCCTTACATCAAGAATAGCTATACCCGGCCCCAAGCTCCTCCTCCTCTGCTCCTAGTCCATGGTGACCCTGAATATGAGGTAGCTAAGATCCTGGACTTCAGATACAGGCACTGAAGACTGCAATATCTGATACATTGGAAGGGTTATTCTGTGGCAGATCGTTCCTGAGTTCCTGCCCATGATGTGCATGCTCCATCTTTGGTCTCCAGATTTCATGCTGCTCATCCTTTGAGGTCAGCTCTGGTTCCCTGGAGGGAACCCTTGAGAGGGGGGCTATGTCACGCTGCGCCGCTCTAGCCATTGCTAGGGGCGCGGTGTCACCTTCCCTGCTCATTGCCAGGGGCTGTGTTGGGTCTAGATGCATGCGGCACTGACATAATCGCCGCATGCTCCTCTCTCACTGATGCCCGTCCGGACATCTGTGGTGCGAATCCTGTGCCTGTGTAAGTATATTCAAACGATCTATCACTGCCCAAGTATTACTACTGTATTGCCTTATTGTATTTGAAACCTGCCTGTCTGACTACTCTACCTGTTTTACCCCTAAATTACTGGATTGATACTCTGCTGCTGAAATCTGCTTGTCTGACTATGCTGCTTGTTAACCCCTAAATTGCTGGATTGATTTAATGCTGCTGACCTCTGCTTGCCTGACTACTCTGCCAATTAAACCCTATTATTCTGGATTGCCTCTCTGTTATTCCCTATCTTTCATGCTTGACACCGAGATAACAAGACTACTGTCCGAGTTCGGTGTCATTGAAGAGTATCCCACGAGCATTACATAAACCACTTAATGAGATACAAGAGAACATGCCAGATATCTCTATGAACTGGTATTCACATACACAACTAAATCACTTTCTGACTACACATCAGCATAAACACTATTTTACAAGGCAAGCTACATCCTTTGAAAGGTTATGCCTATGGGACTCACAAAACATGCAGTATCACTACTTTACAAACTCCTACTTCTAGAAGAAACTCAATCCCTTCCCTCATACGTTAAAGCATAGGAAAGAGAACTGCAAACGGGCATTATGTCTCAGGAATGGCAGGTAGCCTTCCAAGTCATTAAAAAGTCATCTATATCTGCCAGGGTACAATAAGCTAGTTACAAGTTTCTTTCCAGATGGTACCTCACTCCCAGCAGATTGCAACGTATATACAAATCGGCCTCAGGGAGCTGCTGGAGGGATTGCGGGGGGGATGGAACACCCACACACATCTAGTGGGAATGCCCTAAAATAGATACATATTGGACAGAGATACTCATACACATAAAAAGGACAATAGGGATAATGAACATAAGATTCTCCTATTCTTATCCTTACCAAAAATTGAGATTAAAGCACACAGTGCATTGTTGTTGGTAATGGTAAGCAGCGCTAAAATGTTAATCCCTAAAAACTTGAAATCACGAACTACGACAACACTCGAGGACTAGAAACAGCAGGTAGATATGCTAATCCATTTAGAGAGATACCACCACATGCAACAGGGGACCACAGATATACATGAACTCATGCTGAAAACTTGGGCGACCGGTAGGACACAGACTGTTTGACAAAAAAAAACACATAGCACTTAACGACGGTAGAGAAATGAAACAGGAGACAGGAAACACAAAAACCTCTCGGATGATACAGAACATAAGAAAAATCTGATCGACTGATAGAAGTAAAGTGGTGATGATATTTTAGACTCCAATGACTCTTCCCCCTTTTTGTTATCTATCCGTGTCAATTTAAACTCTGTCTATAATGCTTAATAGGGTATGATGCTTATCCGGACTTTAACTAATGGTACCTAGAGCAGTACCTATATAGTACCTACAGCTTTTAATGTTGGGACTATACTGAGAAGCAAACACATTTAATGTATCAAGATTGTTAGAAAAATGCAAGCAATGTGAACCTTTGCACATGTTTTCTTTCTTTTTTTGGGGGGGGGGGGCTCTTTACTCCTCCTTTTAAGTTTACATTGCAGTGTTACATTATGTTATTGTTTCTTGGTAATAACACCATTGTTCTTAGATATCTGCTTTATTACTTTTTACTGATACCCAAAATAAATATGGACTATCTTCTTACCATAAATCCACATGGGACATGGACTAAAAACTGCAAAAACGATGATACAGTCACTTTTACTATTGCACTGTTGTACTCGAGACATAGTTTCATGTTTTGATTTGTACTGTAAACATTTCTTATAATAAAGCTTGTTCGGAAAAATATATATATATATCAAATAATTTTAATTTAGCCTCAATATATATTAAAATAAAACGTAAAATAAAAAAAATAAAAAGTCTAACATTACAGAAAAAAAATAAACAAAATTATCAAAAATAAAAAAAATTAAACCTAATCCCTATGAATTAAAAAAACACCCCAAAAATAAAAACACCCCTAATCTAAACTAAAATACCAATAGCACTTAAAACAGCCTTTTGTAGGGCATTGCTCTAAGTTAAACAGCTCTTCCGTGGTGGCAGTCCTCAGCGGCAAGGAGGCACCACTTCACGCGATCGTCTGTAGCACACTGAAGATTGAATGCAAGGTACCCCATATTTATTGGCGTACCTTGCATTCCTATTGGCTGAAATTTTGAAATCAGCCAATAGGATGAGAGCTACTGAAATCTTATTGGCTGATTTGAACAGCCAATAGGATTTCAGTAGCTCTAGTCCTATTGGCTGATCTGAAAATTTCAGCCAATAGAAATGCAAGGTACCCCAACTTGATTGTGGTACCATCCATTCAATTTATAGTTTACGCCGGAGATCAGATGAAGAGGAGCCTCCACGCCGCTGAGGATCGCCGCCGCTGAAGACCACTGCTGAGAACTGTTGCTGAGGACCGCCGTTTCAGATCCGCGTATCGGGGAAGACTGCTCTACACCTCCGCTCTGCGCCGTCTTTGCCCATGATGAAGATAGAAGATGATGAAGCCACCTGGAAGAAGACCTTCTCCGCCGGACTTCAGGAATGGTGAGTACTTATTTGAGGCTTAGTCTTGGGATTTTTTTTTTATTTTGGTTTTTTTTTTATTTTTAAAATTAGGGATTTAATGGGCTGTAAAAGAGCTAATTGCCATTTTAAGGGCAGTAAAAGAGCTGAATGTCCTCTGGCCCATGGATGCTTCTATAACATTTTAAAGAGACTTTTTAATCATCTTTTTAATCTGCTTATTTTTTTTTTCTAAAGGTGTGCCGGCACTCTTTACTGAACCATTAGCCATTATTTTAGTCATTAATTTTGGTCATTTATTAACTGGCTCAGTGTTACCCTTTTATTGTGTTTCCCGTTATTGTGTTTTACACTATCACATATTTTTCACATTTTGTTGTTGAATCTTTGTATTTATGTGTTTATTAATTAATTAGCAACCAATATATTAACTGTTTATGATTAGCACTTATCAACTGTTTATTTTATTATTGTTCACCTCACTGTTGCGCTGTAATTTGCACACTTATTTACACATTTCATATATGGTCCAAACCCCACCTCCACTATTATACACAGATTCCTAGACCTTATTTGGGCTAGTTATACCCATGGGAATCCTTCATTGATTCTTTTTATACTTTTTATATTTTTTTGCCATCTGATTTGTTAACTTTAGTTAAGTCCTTTTTTCTGCTATTTATCGAGGTGGTATTTGATGCATCATATTGTGTAAATCCTCTACCCTTTGATGTCACATTTATAGATCTTTTAGATCTATCTGGTATATATCTGTCCCCCTGGGTTGATCCCAGTGTGGACCAACGTCCTATTTTTTATTCATATTTTTTATTCGTTTTTTGTATGTGGTTTTTTATATGTGATTTTTCATACTTCTTCTCATATCAGTAGTTTTATGATAATTTGTCATTTGATTTCATAATAAATTCCTAAGTTTTATAATCATTTGATTCACCGATCAAGTTAATTTGTTACATTGTTTTATTGGTATATATAATTTATTTGGTCATATTTGGCACTGCCATTTCTTTTTAACCTGTTAACCTTTGGCGCTCCTATACTTGCATAGAACACCCATAAAACTCACGTGGATAGAATGCCTATATACGATATGTAGGAGATCACCCTTGTTAATAAAGAGCAGAAATAAATAAACCTATAGGAGCTAGGGATTGTGGGTATATTGTACATGTGAATGTAGTTTCTTATATGTATTTTTATATTATATATTTTTATATTGTGTGTATATATATATATATATATATATATATGTGTGTGTGTATGTTCTTATGTACATATACTGTAAAATAGTATATTTTGCATTTAAAGTAAATGTGTTATTTAAATAAACATGTTTTTAACTTTTGATGTGTTCTTTTCTTTTTAGAAACAACATTTTGTGTACAAAATATTAATATCCCATAGAAGACAGTAGCTACCGCTTTTTCTTTTTACTAAAGTGAGTTTTTTCAGCTTTGCACTATGTAAAACGTGTTGTTTTGAATTGACAGCTTTTTTAATACTATATTTGTTTTGCCACTGCAAGTTCAAACTGTACTATTTGTGTTTTAGTTCTAATATCACTACTGCACTGTAACAAAAATATTCTGTAGTAATAACATAAATATTACAGTGTTACTGCAATATAACAAATAAAGTTGTTCAGTAATGTGTAAACTTACTTTGATCATTTTTTTAATATTGATGAAGATATCTGGTATAGTGCAACTGTCTTCTGTGGGATATTAAGATACATGAAATCTTGTTCCTAAAAAGAAACAATGCAAATTTTAAAAACACATTTATTTAAATAATGAGATTGCATTAAATAAAAAATATACGGCTAGATTTGGAGTTTTGTCGGTAACGACCCGAAAAACTAACGCCGGCTTTTTTCTGGCCGCACCATAAAAATAACTCTGGTATTGAGAGTCCACAGAATGGCTGCGTTAGGCTCCAAAAAAGGAGCGTAGAGCATTTTTAACGCAGCTTCAACTCTCGATACCAGAGTTGCTTACGCAAGCGGCCAGCCTCAAAAATGTGCTCGTGCACGATTCCCCCATAGGAAACAATGGAGCTGTTTGAGCTGAAAAAAAACCAAACACCTGCAAAAAAGCCGCGTTCAGCTCCTAACGCAGCCCCATTGTTTGCTATGCGGTAACCCTTCCTACGTCTGCACTTAACACTCTAACATGTACCCCGAGTCTAAACACCCCTAACCTTACACTTATTAACCCCTAATCTGCCGCCCCCGCTATCGCTGACCCCTGCATATTATTATTAACCCCTAATCTGCCGCTCCGTAAACCGCCGCTACTTACATTATCCCTATGTACCCCTAATCTGCTTCCCTAACATCGCCGACCCCTATATTATATTTATTAACCCCTAATCTGCCCCCCACAACGTCGCCTCCACCTGCCTACACTTATTAACCCCTAATCTGCCGAGCGGACCTGAGCGCTACTATAATAAAGTTATTAACCCCTAATCCGCCTCACTAACCCTATAATAAATAGTATTAACCCCTAATCTGCCCTCCCTAACATCGCCGACACCAAACTTCAAACATTAAACCCTAATCTGCCGACTGGAGCTCACCGCTATTCTAATAAATGTATTAACCCCTAAAGCTAAGTCTAACCCTAACACTAACACCCCCCTAAGTTAAATATAATTTACATCTAACGAAATTAATTAACTCTTATTAAATAAATTATTCCTATTTAAAGATAAATACTTACCTGTAAAATAAATCCTAATATAGCTACAATATAAATTATAATTATATTATAGCTATTTTAGGATTTATATTTATTTTACAGGTAACTTTGTATTTATTTTAACCAGGTACAATAGCTATTAAATAGTTAAGAACTATTTAATAGCTAAAATAGTTAAAATAATTACAAATTTACCTGTAAAATAAATCCTAACCTAAGTTACAATTAAACCTAACACTACACTATCAATAAATTAATTAAATAAACTACCTACAATTACCTACAATTAACCTAACACTACACTATCAATAAATTAATTAAAAACAATTCCTACAAATAAATACAATTAAATAAACTAGCTAAAGTACAAAAAATAAAAAAGAACTAAGTTACAAAAAATAAAAAAACATTTACAAACATAAGAAAAATATTACAACAATTTTAAGCTAATTACACCTACTCTAAGCCCCCTAATAAAATAACAAAGACCCCCAAAATAACAAAATGCCCTACCCTATTCTAAATTACTAAAGTTCAAAGCTCTTTTACCTTACCAGCCCTGAACAGGGTCCTTTGCGGGGCATGCCCCAAGAAGTTCAGCTCTTTTGCCTGTAAAAAAAACATACAATACCCCCCCCAACATTACAACCCACCACCCACATACCCCTAATCTAACCCAAACCCCCCTTAAATAAACCTAACACTAAGCCCCTGAAGATCATCCTACCTTGTCTTCACCTCACCAGGTATCACCGATCCGTCCTGGCTCCAAAATCTTCATCCAACCCAAGTGGGGGCTGGCGATCCATCATCCGGTGGCTGAAGAGGTCCAGAAGAGGCTCCAAAGTCTTCATCCTATCCGGGAAGAAGAGTAGATCCGGACCGGCAACCATCATCTTCCAAGCGGCATCTTCTATCTTCATCCGATGAGGACCGGCTCCATCCTGAAGACCTCCGACGCGGACCCATCTTCATCCAAGGACGTCCAACTGAAGAATGAAGGTTCCAATCAGATTGAGGTCGCATTCTATTGGCTGTTCCGATCAGCCAATAGAATGCAAGCTCAATCTGATTGGCTGATTGAATCAGCCAATCAGATTGAACTTGATTCTGATTGGCTGATTCCATCAGCCAATCAGAATATTCCTACCTTAATTCCGATTGGCTGATAGAATCTTATCAGCCAATCGGAATTCGAGGGACGCCATCTTGGATGACGTCCCTTAAAGGAACCATCATTCTTCAGTTGGACGTCGCCGGATGAAGATGGGTCCTCGTCGGAGGTCTTCAGGATGGAGCCGGTCCTCATCGGATGAAGATAGAAGATGCCGCTTGGAAGATGATGGTTGCCGGTCCGGATCTACTCTTCTTCCCGGATAGGATGAAGACTTTGGAGCCTCTTCTGTACCTCTTCAGCCACCGGATGATGGATCGCCAGCCCCCGCTTGGGTTGGATGAAGATTTTGGAGCCTGGACGGATCGGTGATACCTGGTGAGGTGAAGACAAGGTAGGATGATCTTCAGGGGCTTAGTGTTAGGTTTATTTAAGGGGGGTTTGGGTTAGATTAGGGGTATGTGGGTGGTGGGTTGTAATGTTGGGGGGGGGGTATTGTATGTTTTTTTTACAGGCAAAAGAGCTGAACTTCTTGGGGCATGCCCCGCAAAGGGCCCTGTTCAGGGCTGGTAAGGTAAAAGAGCTTTGAACTTTAGTAATTTAGAATAGGGTAGGGCATTTTGTTATTTTGGGGGTCTTTGTTATTTTATTAGGGGGCTTAGAGTAGGTGTAATTAGTTTAAAATTGTTGTAATATTTTTCTTATGTTTGTAAATATTTTTTTATTTTTTGTAACTTAGTTCTTTTTTATTTTTTGTACTTTAGCTAGTTTATTTAATTGTATTTATTTGTAGGAATTGTATTTAATTAATTTATTGATAGTGTAGTGTTAGGTTAATTGTAGGTAATTGTAGGTAGTTTATTTAATTAATTTATTGATAGTGTAGTGTTAGGTTTAATTGTAACTTAGGTTAGGATTTATTTTACAGGTAAATTTGTAATTATTTTAACTATTTTAGCTATTAAATAGTTCTTAACTATTTAATAGCTATTGTACCTGGTTAAAATAAATACAAAGTTACCTGTAAAATAAATATAAATCCTTAAATAGCTATAATATAATTATAATTTATATTGTAGCTATATTAGGATTTATTTTACAGGTAAGTATTTATCTTTAAATAGGAATAATTTATTTAATAAGAGTTAATTAATTTCGTTAGATGTAAATTATATTTAACTTAGGGGGGTGTTAGTGTTAGGGTTAGACTTAGCTTTAGGGGTTAATACATTTATTAGAATAGCGGTGAGCTCCGGTCAGCAGATTAGGGGTTAATAAGTGTAGGCAGGTGGAGGCGACGTTGTGGGGGGCAGATTAGGGGTTAATAAATATAATACAGGGGTCGGCGGTGTTAGGGGCAGCAGATTAGGGGTACATAAGGATAACGTAGGTGGCGGCGCTTTGCGGTCGGCAGATTAGGGATTAATTATTGTAGGTAGCTGGCTGCGACGTTGTGGGGGGCAGATTAGGGGTTAATAAATATAATATAGGGGTCGGCGGTGTTAGGGGCAGCAGATTAGGGGTACATAAGGATAACGTAGGTGGCGGTCGGCAGATTAGGGGTTAAAAAAATGTATTCGAGTGTCGGCTATGTGGGGGGACCTCGGTTTAGGGGTACATAGGTAGTTTATGGGTGTTAGTGTACTTTAGAGCACAGTAGTTAAGAGCTTTATAAACCGGCGTTAGCCCAGAAAGCTCTTAACTACTGACTTTTTTTCTGCGGCTGGAGTTTTGTCGTTAGATGTCTAACGCTCACTTCAGAAACGACTCTAAATACCGGAGTTAGAAAGATCCCATTGAAAAGATAGGATACGCAATTTACGTAAGGGGATCTGCGGTATGGAAAAGTCGCGGATGAAAAGTGAGCGTTAGACCCTATTTTGAGTGACTCCAAATACCGGCGGTAGCCTAAAACCAGCGTTAGGAGCCTCTAACGCTGGTTTTCACGGCTAACGCCAAACTCCAAATCTAGGTCATAGTATTTTACAGTATAATACATACATTTAAGAAACTAAACACACATATACAATATGCCCACAATCCCCCATTTCATATAGGTTTATTATTATTATTCGTGTAATAGTTTCACTGTTGTACTATAACAAAAGAGGTTGAGTTTCGATTGACACATGTAAATTATTTTTCCATTCAATTCTGTCTAAAGGGATCATTTACATTACACCTTCATTATAGGTGGCGACTCTGCTTTTAAAATTCCACCACTGTCAGAAAAGCATCACCTCCCACAGAGAAGTGTAGTAAAATGCATCTTGGCAAGACTGCCCTCAAACACTGCTTTCAGCCTATTATAACACTTCACAGGCAATCTCGATCACAATACAGTACATCCCTTTATAAAATAGAACTATTGTCACAATGCTTTTATTATCGGGGCCTAAGGGACCAATTTATCAAGTGCCTGGCGGACATGATTCGATGTAGCATCATGATACGCTATCGGCATTTAACATTGCACAAGCATTTCTTGTGAAATGCATGTGCAATACTGCCTCCTGCACATTCATGGCCGCAATACTGCCTCCTACACATTCATGGCCAATCGGGCGCTAGTAGGGGGCTGTCAATCGTCCCGATCGGATCGGAATGATTGCAGTTTGACACCTAAAAGGTGGCAGAGAAGTTAACTTCAGTTTCCGGCGAGCCGGAAACTTCGAGGGGATTCACCAGCATATGCTGCTTGTTAAATCCGGCCCTTGGTCTGAATTTTAATGTAGTAGTAGAAGATGTTTTTCTAACCAATGTCAGTTAGTTCCATTTATTCTACTCCTATATTACTAGACAGCCATCAGCCTATCAGAAAATGCATATACTTCTGTACCGTGAATTATTGCACATGCTCATGCATCAGATCATGTATATTTAAAAATATTGTGCACATTTTGATAATGGAAGTAAATTCGACTTTAGTGTCCCTTTAATGAGAGGAAAAGTTTGTTTTTGTTGTTGTTAGAAAACTCAGAGAAACACCCAGCTCCAGAAATATGTGTGTGCAATTGAATGGAAGGAGTGCTTTTTTTCCGTTTATTTAAAGGGACATGAAACCCAAAATTTTTCTTTCATGATTCAGATAGAGAATACAATTTTAAACAACTTTCCAATTTACTTCTATTATTTAATTTGCTTCCTTCTCTTGTTATCCTTTGCTGAAAGGTTTATCTAGGCAAGCTCAGGGGCAGCAGAGAACCTAGATTCTAGCTGTTGATTGGTGGCTGCATATATATTGATTGTGATTGGCTCATCCATGTGTTCACTTAGAAACCATTAGTGCATTGCTGCTCCTTCAACAAATAATACCAAGAGAATGAAACAGATTAGATAATAGAAGTAAATTAGAAAGTTGTTTAAAATGGTATTCTCTATCTAAATCATGAAAGAAAATGTTTGGGTTTCATGTCCCTTTAACTGTGAAAATTGTGGGTTTCCCAGTTCCCTGGCGTCTCTATAAAGCAATTTGCATTTATGGCATGTTGTAATGTAGTTATCCTAGAATTAAAGGGACATGAAACCCAAATGTTTTCTTTCATGATTAAGACAGAGCATGTAATTTTAAACAACTTTCCAATTTATTTCTATTATCTAATTTGCTTCATTCTCTTGATATCCTTTGCTCAAAAGCATATCTAAATAGGCTCATTAGCTGCTGATTGGTGGATGTATGTAGGTGCCTCGTGTGATTGGCTCACCCATGTGCATTGCTATTTCGTCCACACAGGATATATGAAGAATGAAGCATATTAAATAATAGAATAAAATTTGAATGTTGTATTCTCTATCTGAATCGTGAAAGAACATTTTTGGTTTTCATGTCCCTTTAAAAGGCTGTTTTTCTTATCTAATATCACTGCTGAAGCTAGTTAGTAGTACCAGTTATATATGGGCTGATATATAGTATATTGGTCGATAATTATCCACCGCAGAAGAGATTAGATAGGTGAGACTTAAGTTTCAGCATAAAAGCACCCAACATAAAAGCACCCATTACTTTATAGAAGCTAAAACTTTACACTTTTTTCAACAACTTTTAAATAATTAATATAGTGGTTGATCTCAGTATTTCTCTGAAATTGATGATCACAATCTTACTGAGTCAAATACAGCAAAGCTTGATAAATCCTTTTGACATTTGATCTCTTTTTCTCCACAAGGGAACAGTTTACGACCAAAGATGGCTGTCGATCATTGAAAACCATATTGATAGATGACAAAAATACAACTGCTCCCAGGTTGCCCAGCTGCTCTTTCCAACAGACCAGGTCACTTCTCCTTATTCTGCTGGTCCAGCAATGTCTCCTCTCTTGACACTTACATCTCTTGATCTGCATGTCACAACTGTCAATATCATGTAGATATGTTTGTCCTTGTGATCTTACATTTAATAGATGAGGACAATGTATTTAGTATTGATTGATATTTGGTGCAATTCGGTCATCATCAAAAATGGTCTTCCCTATTGTGGGCATGGGCAGCACCATGTTGTTTTTTTGGATCCAAGCATGAACTGATTATATATAATATAATATAATTATTGATCTAATTCCCTAGAGAACGTAATATTTGCATCACTGACCTCTGCTTACTTCCTGTAAAGGGGTTAAAGACCACAATGCTTTTGGCTCCCAAGCAGTACACAGCCAATGATCTAATCAGGAGTGTCAGTCACACAGAGCCACCAATCACTATTTGCTTCCTACTTGGGAGCTCTAATGCTTTCAGCAAGTGGTACTTTAGCTATGTGTTTAACCTATTTACTCAGATTAAACATATTGGAACAGATTACATGTCAAACGCAAGTATGCAAACATTATGGCGCATTAACACAACTGGCATTTATTGTATACAGATTGCATTTATGTAGCTGGTATTAAGTCAGTGGTTAATATTTGTCATGCCAGCCTTCATCAGTACGCTACAGTAATCATGTCAGAAAGTACAGATAAGTCTTTAAGCATATAATGTTCCCTCAGATAAGATGCTTCTATTAGGACCTGCTCTACATTATTCTTGTCAGATTACCATGAGGGTGCAAAGCAGCTCTAGCGTATTGCTTCTGTTCACGCAGTTTTTTTTTCATCTAATATAAACATTGTACATGTTAGTATAATTGTACATATTATTACTTAACAAATAGACCCTTGATCCTTTCCCTTCCCACCCACTTTGTAATATACCTGTTTCTCATCACCTCACACCTTTTTTCTTATTAACCATCTTTTTTCCTATTTTTGAACCTTAAATCAACCTCTGTGCCTATGGCATTTTTTAAAACAATATAGAAATCAATACTAGTTAATACCATTTAAAAAAAGAAACCAAAATGTTGGATTACCTGCCAGTACAATACTTAATTGAAAACTTGTACTATAAGTACAACAAGCATGTCACTAGCCACTACCACTTATGCAGTTCTCATTTAAAGAATATGGCAGGGCTTGATAAAATATCTCATCAAGGTGCCATCTGGCATGACATTTTATCTCTCTAAAACAAGCTAATCATTCTGCAGCTGAGGAGTTTAAAGTTTTTGAGCTGGTTGCCAGCACCAGGACACCAGAGCTCATATAGAGGCTGTGGCCTCCTATCTACCCCCCGGCAGAGTGCTCTGCTGCCTCTGTCGTAACGCAACGCCAAGGGTCCGTTGTAACACTTATCAGAAATGGAGGATATATATTTAACTTTACAGACTCTTTTGAAGGCACAGGAGCTCAAAATGTGGTTATGGTGAGGGACACTCCTGTAGTCTCATTGGCGGATGAGGCAGATACTACAGAACCGTGACAGCCCAATTTAGTGAAAACTGAGCAGCCTTACATAGAAGATCAGGCTTGCTCACCACTAAAATCTATGTTCCATGTTGGGAGAGACAAACTCAGCATTCCAGATGGGGTTGATGCGATCGGCCTAAATGAGCGAAATACCGGAATCGATCCAATGGGATATATAACCAGCTAGATGCGCTCAAGCAGAGAAGGGTTTCGGTGACATTCCATGGTCCGAGATTACAGGGAGAGGTTCCATCGGAAGGTCTCTGTCATACTCTGCAAGGCAGCAGGTTCAGGAGTAAGGAGCTGTTGTGCAGAGGTGTCAGGTTTTGGGGTTAATGTTGTGTTTTGTCTGCGTGAGTCTTTCCTTTTTGGCATAATTAAACAGGTACAACATTTTAGGAAATAAAGGAGATGGTTTTATTTATAGGATAAAGCAATGTAGAGATATGCAATTAGATAAGACAAAGTCTATAGGTTGTATTATAAGGCAGGAATACAGTTCTTTGTGATAACAGGCAGGAATGCAGAGCTTTGAAATAACAAACAGGATATTTGCATATGCTGTAGACTGGAACTGTGTAATAACACTCAGGAAAGCAGCGCTTTGTAATAACAAGCAGGAATGCGGAGCTTTGTAATAACAAACAGGATATTTGCATATGCTGTAGACTGGAACTGTGTAATAACACTCAGGAAAGCAGAGCTTTGTAATAACAAGCAGGAATGCAGCGCTTTGTAATAACAAACAGGATATTTGCATATGCTGTAGACCGGGACTGTGTAATAACACTCAGGAAAGCAGGGCTTTGTAATAACAAACAGGATATTTGCATAGACTGCAATTGGAACTTTGTAGAAACAAACAGGATATTTGCATAAACTGCAATTTGGAACTTTGTAGAAACAAACAGGATATTTGCATAAACTGCAATTGGAACTTTGTAGCATCAGGAAACAAGCAAGCAAAAGTACCTGAGTCAGTCCTTAGGAAAGAAAGTTTTAGGCAAGCTCAATTGCCAGGAAAGCAGTCCAAAAATTAAACACAGTGCCAAGGGATTATCCAGAAGAGTAGTCAGTAATTGAAGCAGAAATCAGGAACCAGGAAATCCAACAAATCTGTATTTTTCACAGGATACAGGAGCAGAGAGTCTTTCAGAGTATCACTCTTAATGTGAAAACACAAAATTGCAAACAAACCTCCCAGATAAAGCAGGCTGCTGATTAAATTATTTCTTTCAGCTGGCTACAGGCAATTCAAATGAAAACAGCAGGAGAATATAAAACAAAATCCTGCCCGTCTAGGCACTAACTAAACATACAACAACAGTGCCTAACTACTGTCAGACAGCTAGTCTAGAACCTTACAAAACTATCATAAAACAAACAAAGTTAAAGGCAAAATATGTTTACCTTAATGTACAGGGCCCTCAAACAGCAGACAGCTGCTCCTATTTCCTGCAGTGAGGAAGTGAAGGCCCTGAACTAACTCAGACGTCAGGCTGTATAGCAGCATGATTACATACCTGTGTACTGCTGCAGTTTCTGAAAAACTGATTAGCTGCAAATCCTGGACTGGAACCTAAAGTAACCAAACTATATGACAGAACCCTTTTCCTCAAATACCTGTCTTCTATGACAAAACCATGGGATCTGTCAAATATATCTCCCCCCCAGCTTAGACCTAGAGGGCCGTGTATCTATGGACATCATAGAGTACATTCTAGACAACCCATCCGTGTTGCCATGGCTTGACCCAGCTCTGTCCTCAACAGTAAAATAAAAGGGCTGTAAACTCAAGAGCCACCTAGTGACCCTAGTTTTTTGTCTTTATTTTGGCACATCCAGGTTAAAGGAGCATGATCAGTAACCAGACGGAAGTTTCTAACAAGCACGTAGTATTGAAGAGTTTCTAAGACCCACTTAATTGCAAGGCATTCCTTTTCCACAATAGAATAATTCTGCTCTGGGGCAGAAGCTTCAGGCTGAGATAAATGACAGGATGCCCTGCCTCTTGATTTTCCTGGGAAATGACTTCCCCTAAGCCTTTATCTGAAGCATCTGTTTGAACTATAAACTGTTTAGAGAAATCAGGTGCTACAAGAACAGGAGTAGAGCAAAGGGACTCTTTTAGCTTCTGAAAGGCTTGCTCTGTCTCTGTAGTCCACTTAACTTTAACTGGACTTCTTGCCTTAGTGAGATCTGTTAGTGGGGTTGCTCCTGTAGAATCCTATAAATCCCAAAAGGTTCTTACTTGATTTTTGGTTACTGGCCTTTGCCAGTTCTGTAAGGTATCTATCTTTGTAGTTTCACTAATTCCCTTCCAATGGAGAATCCTAAATATTTTGCTTCTTCCAACCCTATCAAACATTTAGCTGGGTTGGCCGTAAGACCAGAACTCCTAATGGAATTGAGAACAGCTTGGACTTTTGGGATATGGGACTCCCAATCCTCACTGTGGATGACCATGTGATCTAAATAGGCAAATGTATAGTGAGTATGGGGTTTTAAGACTTTATCCATTAGTCTTTGAAATGTAGCTGGGGCCCCATGCAACCCAAAAGGCAAAACTGTGTATTGGAAGAGTCCATCAGGGGTTGAAAAACCAGTCTTCTCTTTTGTGCGTTCTATAAGGGGTACCTTCCAATACCCCTTTGTCAAATCCAAAGTAGAAATATAGCAAGGCCTTCCAAGTTTCTCAATTAATTCATCTAACCGTTGCATAGCATAGGTGTCAAATTTTTAAATAACATTATGTTTTCTGTAATCATTGCAAAACCTTATGGATCCATCAGGTTTAGGTACAAGAACAATAGGGCTATTCCAGTTGGGACTCTTCGATCATCAGAAGTTTAAGCATCTTTTTTACCTCTGAGCTAATAGATTACAGTTGAGCTTCAGGAATCCTGTAAGGCTTAAGATTCCCAATCCTAACTGATTCTGTAATTATTTCAAGTTTTATAAGACCTGTTTTCCCAAGCACTTTAGAAAACACATCTTTGTTCCTTATTAAGAATTATTTAACCTCTTGTCTTTGATGGCGGCATAAGCTTTCAGAAATATTTACTTATGTGGACATGTCAGCAAAGAGTGTTGTTGCCCCTGACGCTAGCAAGGCCTCCCTATCCTTCCAGGGTTTAAATAAACTTGTTAAGGTTTTCTTCTACTTTGTAATTTACCTCTCACTCCCTCTCAATGACTTCATATGGACCTTGCCAGGTGGCAAGAAACATATTTTCTACAGTTGGGATGAGGACAAGTACTTTATCACCCTCATGAAAAACACGGACTCTGGCATTATGATTATAAGTATTTTGCTTGGATTTCTGGGCCTTTTTCATGTATTCCACTACTATAGGCCTAATGGAAGCTATACGATCATGCATTTGAGTAATGTGTTCTATGACACTACGGTAGGGGGTGGTCTCCTTTTCCCAAGCTTCTTTAACTATATTGAGTAAGCCCCTAGGGTGTTGCCCATACAACAACTCAAAGGGGAGAAACCTGTAGAGGACTGAGGAACCTTCCTAATGGCAAACATTGCATTGTGTAGCATGGTCTTAAAGGATCAGACTAGTCAAAATTAAACTTTCATGATTCAGATAGGGCATGTCATATTAAACAACTTTTCAATTTACTTTTATCATCAAATTTGCTTTGTTCTCTTGATGGTATTTTTGAAAAGCTAAACCTAGGTAGGCTCAAACTGATTTACAAAAGGTTGAAAACCGCCTCATAGCTCAGAGCATTTTCAACGTTTTTCACAGTTAGACAGTACTAGTTCATGTGTGTCATATAGATAACATTGTGTTCACTCCTGTAGAGTTATTTAGGAGTCTGGTATGATTGACGCATGCTTGACTGTATCAGGAAATGTGCCAATGGTGAGAGATTGGTTAAAGAGATGAGTAAGGGTAGGGGTTAGTGAAGCAGAGAGAGAGGGAAGAAGTCATGAAGGAATAGGGTCAAGGGGGCAGGTTGTGAGATGAGCCAAGGATAAGAGTACAGAGACTACTTCCTCTGTTACTGGAGGGAAGTAGCATAGAGTTTTGTTAATAGAAGGGGTCGGTAGGATTGCTAGGTTTGAGGGGGGTAAGGTGCAGATATCTTTTCTAATGGTGTCAATTATATTTTTTAAGTTATCAGCAAAAATCTGAGCAGTGAGGTTGGTAGTGGACGGGCGTTGTCACGCTGCTCAAATCTCCAAGTATGAATCTCAATGGCAGATTTACTTTAATAAATAATATATTTGTTTCACTATCTTATAAGACATTCACTATTGTACAAGTGATATCTAGTGAGATAGTGTATTTATCTGATTAAATAGATCTACTAAGATGTTTAGTAGATTAAGGTTAGAACCACATTCACTGAGAAGAGGTTGTGCAGGATGACAACTAGAACAGGCACAATAGATTGTTTATACAGTTCACAGTAAGCAAATGTTGGAAAAGAGTCACTAGATACTTTAGGTCACAGCCAACTTACACAGTAAGATATAATAAACACACTTACTTTAGAAGATTGGAAGAGATACAACTGATGCAAGCAGACGGAGCGCTCTGAGTAAAGAGCAACAGGGACAGAGTTTTCCTTCCTCATACGCTACACTGAATTGTGTAGCGTACAACATCAGCTTAGAGGCGGCCCCTGTCGGATCCGTTACTGTGTTGCGGATACAATCAACTGTAGAGCATAGAGGAATAGGTAAACAGGGTAAGTTTGTAGCAATAGTACCTTTCTGAGTTTGTAGATTCCAAATTTCTTAGGGGTATCTCTTTTATCAGAGAGATATTGTGAGAGACTCAGTAATACTCCGGTTTCAATCCAGTTCAGGCGGTAAGTAGGATTTCACAAAAGCAAATAAAGTCTTCATCTTTCGCCACCAATAAAATCTGGAAAGAAGATCTAAGGTACATTTTATTCCTGGATGTCCTGCCATAGGGGAATCGTAATGCTGTATAAGAAGTTTGAGTCTGAGGTCGATTGGAATGAAAATCCTGTTGTTATAATAAAATAATCCATCACGATTGGTTAAGTAACAGCCAGAAAGCTGAGGTGGTTTCAAGGAGGAATCTCTAATTTCAGTGAGTAAATCAGTGGTCAAACCAATAAAACGTTCAGTGGGAATAATGGATGTTGGTGTAGATGTTCCCATAGGATAGGATAGTTGACGAGATAAAGCATCAGCCTTACTGTTTTTTTATGAGGGACGATAGATTATCTGGAAGTCGAATCTGGAGAAGTATAAGCTCCAACGTACCTGTCTCGAGGATAAAGTTTTATTGTTTTGCAGGTATTGTAAATTTTTATGATCTGTATAAATTATAATTGGAGTCCGAGCTCCTTCCAAGAGGATGACAACTAGAACAGGCACAATAGATTGTTTATACGGTTCACAGTGAGCAAATGTTGGAAAAGAGTCACTAGATACTTTAGGTCATAGCCAGCTTACACAGTAAGATATAATAAACACACTTACTTTAAAAGATTGGAAGAGATACAACTGCTGCAAACAGACAGAGCGCTCTGAGTAAAGAGCAACAGGGGCAGAGTTTTCCTTCCTCGTATGCTACACTGAATTGTGAGTGCTGCGTGTGACGTCAGCTTAGAGGCGGCCCCGGTCGGATACGTTACTGTGTTGCGGATACAATCAACTGTAGAGCATAGAGGAATAGTTAAACAGGGTAAGTTTGTAGCAATAGTACCTTTCCAAGTTTGTAGATTCCAAATTGCTTAGGGGTATCTCTTTTGTCAGAGAGATATTGTGAGAGACTCAGTAGTACTCCGTTTTCAATCCAGTTCAGGCGGTAAGTAGGATTTCACAAAAGCAAATAACCTGAAGATGGGAACAATAAGGCAAAAGTTCAGATATTATAATCCATGAGTTAGTAAGTTAGAGCTCAGCAAGCAAGCTGCTGCACGAAGCAGAGATCACAAAATACTAAGCAGTAAGGTGTCAGTGCGGAAAGGATTTAAAGGGGCAGAAAGGCTATGATTGGTGGTTAGGATTTAAAGGAAAAAAGTCCAAACAACCAATCCTGACAGGCGTGCAGGCGGATGTAGAAGGGAGTTAAAGGTTTAGAACAGCTTTCTGGGGTTGGATGCATGAGATGACACAAGGGAGGAAAAATAGACTTGTTTGGCCAGGCTGAGCGCAGAGTTGTAGGACTTAAGGATAAATTCATAATGCCAGAAATCAGTACAGGTGCATGATTTCCTCCACTGCCATTCAGCAGCCCATGAACATCGCTAAAGATATCTGGTCTATATGATGTGCCAAGGTTGCCATCGAGTCATCAATGTACGGAGAACAGTGAAGGGTGCAGCTTTGCCAAGTGTTGATTTTAGTGCTGAATTATACTGTAAAGCCACAAGGTTTGGGCAAGAGAGGGACAAAATGTCAGAAAGCAGAGGATTCAGTTGAGTGGAAAAGTCTGTGAGATCCAAGTCATTTAAATTCCTGTAAGGTAGCAATTTCTTGGGGGCTTGCAAAGATGTAGCAGGTAGAGTAAGAGAGAAATTTAGTAGATGGTGGTCAGAGAGAGGAAAGGGGAAGTTAAGGAAGTTGGAAACGGCACAGAGATTAGTGAAGACCAGGCCTATGGAGTTGCTTTCACAGTGGGTTGGAGATGTTGTCCACTGGGACAGGTCAAAAGAGATAGTAAGGGATAGAAGTTTAGAGGCAGCAGGCATATTAGGATTATTAACGGGAATGTTGAAGTCCCCTAAGATGACAGAAGGGACATTACAAGAGAGAAAATGTGGAAGCCAGGCTTCAAAGTGGTCCAAAAATGTTGATGCTGGGCCAGGGGGCCAATAGATAACTGCAGCACGAAGAGCTAGAGGGGAGAAGAGGAGTATAGCATGAACTTCAAAAGATGAGAAGGAAAGAGAGTGGGTGAAGGAATGCAGCGAAAGGTACTGTGTAGAGAAAGGAGAATTTCTACTCCCCCTCCTTGCTTGTCTCCTGGATTAGGAGTGTGACTGAAGTGAAGGCCACCATAGGACAGAGAGGCTACAGCAGTTGTATTAGAGGAGGAAAGCCAAGTTTCAGTGAGGGCTAACAGGTTAAGTGAACGTGAAATAAATAGGTTGTGAATAGATATAAGCTTATTGCATACAGAGCATGCATTCCAAAGGGCACAAGAGAATTGGGGTGTACTAACAGAGGTGCAGTTAATGAGGTTTAGAGGGTTACGTGGGCATGGTGTATGAGGTGTCATTTGGGGTAGTGAGCTTAGGAAGCACAGGGTGGACCTGGGTTAGGTGAGACATCCACAGATGCAAGAAGAAGAAAGATGGTGAGTGAAAGGAGATGAGAATGTGTCATATGTGAGTGTTTAAGTTTAGGATCAGTGAAGCATGGCTGGCTGAGGGATGTTAGGGTCTTATGTAGATAAACAAAATAAGCTAGTTTACCAATGTATTATAATGCAGAGAAATGGAGAGTGACACTGACACAGACAGCACAAGTGTAATATTTGTGTGACACAGATGAAAGTTTTTTCCCACATACCACCAACTCATAGCCTTGAAGAAAACTAAAACTAGGTTGTCCTATTTTACTTACTTTGCCGGTGTCTCTCCACTGCTCACTAGCTGTAGCCGCTGCCTCACTGAATGGACCCAGACCGGCGGCAGCATCTTTCTAGCCTCCACGCACTGAAACACATTAGTCTACCTAACAGCATGTGTCATGCACGTGGACACGGTATGCGGCATGCCGGCATCAGTGTAGCGCAGTCGTATGCTGGGCGTGTCGTCACTCACAGTGCGCTCAGACCAGTCAGCTGCAATTCACCGTTGGAAACAGTGCGTCTGTGCGGCCGATTTGGGAATGGCCCAGAGGAAGGAATATGATTGGCTGAAGTACCATAACCTAATGGTTAAACTAACTAAGTTAAGAATGAGGATTCTTAATCAGGAATGTGATGCCGTTGCATACATAAATGAGTAATAGTACTAGTATACACTTTAATAAACATTAACATTTATTAAATATAATATTACAAACAAAAAAAAAATTGTATGCGGTCTGTCGCAGTGGGCGGTGCTAAACTCCCTCGTGGCCTACCGGGCATTTGCCCGGTATGCTCGACGTCCAGTCTGGGCCTGGATGCCTGGATGTGAGATAGGAATAGAGCTCATGTGTGTTGTAGAGGGGGGAAGGTAGTAGAGAAGGAGAAAAATAAATTGTCTGAGAGCTGTTTGTGAAGAGCTGTAAATTTAAGGAGAAGGTAGGGAAAGGTTAATGCAGATATTAGAAAGTGTAGCATGTTTGCAGTTAATTTGGGAGATTTGAAAGTACTTTTTTCTGTTGTCCACTCCTTTGTCTAACTCCCTTGTTATAACTGTCTACACTTATGTACTAGCACACTTAGAGAACTGCACATACTGCAATGATCTAACAAGCTAGCTTTATGTAACAAACTAGGGGTATTCAATTTAAAGATAATAACAGTCACATGCTTCTAATTAGCAAAGGTCATAAATTACAGCAGGATCAAACAAGGCCTGAGCAATCAATGCATATGACACCTTTCTTATCAAAGTGGAAGACAGAGAAATGAAAGGTTTTAAGGTAATAAAGACATACCATAGATAAAGATTTTTAGGGGGAAAGGGCAGTTATAGTGTGTGATGCAGGGTTAAAATGGATTCTGTCCTCATACACATACCATAGATAAAGATTTGTAAGGGGAAAAGGCAGTTATAGTGTGTGATGCAGGGTTAAAATGTATTCTGTCCTTATACACATACCATAGATGTATATATGTTCTAGTTATTTTGCTATGGATTTAGAGGAGGACTTATGAAGAGATATGGAGGCCGATTTATGTAAGGTCTTGCGGACCTGATCCGACGGTGCGCAATACGCTCTCCATATTCAGCATTGCACCAGCAGCTCACAAGAGCTGCTGGTGCAACGATGCCCCCTGCGGGAGGTGTCAATCAACCCGATCGTATTGGATCGGGTTGAATTGCGTCGATTCAGACGGACAGGGTTATGGAGCAGCGGTCTTTGTGACCGCTGCTTTATAACTGCTGTTTCTGGTGAGTCTGAAGACTCGCCAGAAACACGGGCCCACAAACTCCATTTGGAGCTTGATAAATGGGCCCCATAGCCTCTGGATTACATGTAGCATAGTCTAAGACCAATAATAAATACTGGTGTCCTCTAGCTGACTTTGGTAAAGGCCGCACTATATCCATAGCAATCTTTTCAAAGGGAACATTGATTATGGGCAGTGGAATTAACGGACTATGAAACAACTTAATAGGGGCTGTGTGCTGACATTCAGGACATGAGGAGCAATAATTTGTTATATCAGCCATTATTCCTGGCAAGTAAAACCTCCTAAGGATTCTTTTTGTTTTTTTCTTCTCCTAGGTGTTCTCCTAGTAAATGGCTATGAGAGAGATTTAAGAAAGTATTTTGATGGGGGCGGAGCCAACTTCCAAGGGAACCAGACATGCACGAGTGGAGCTCCTGGCTCCAATAAGACTTAAACCTTATTTATTCACCCCTTGGATTAAAAATAATGTTATCCTACAAAGTGATTTATTGATATTTACTACTCAAGAGTCCTAATAAGTGTTCAAGTGGATGTTTTCGACTGCCGGAGTCCCTGGGAGTTATGGCCGAGATGGAGGCCCTACGCAGATGGATGGAGGATGTGGCGCAGCTCTTACATGAACACTTCACTAAGATGGAGACTACACTACTTGGGAACTGTGATGAAGGTAGCGGACCCACACATGTTGTCCCTAACCCACCTAATGCTAACACTATCTTGGAGCGGAGCAATGGTTCTGAAATACCAACTTCCAGGACCTTTTGCTATCTGTTTGACTCTCCACTGTGTGGAGAATTGCCCAATTGCCGTTATGGAAGTCAAGCCGACTGTGCAGCATATATTCCAGCATTGGCGGAGGAGGGCGACTACCCGGGCAAGTACCCAGCACCGGAGCTAACCGGCGAGGTACCGGACTACTATGTCGTCCGGCCTCTGCCCCCACATTTACCTGCAGCTGCGGGGTGCACAGTATTTTCAGCCTGCAGTCAGGATAGGAGGGCTCTCCTTCTACCGCAAGAAGTCGGTACAGGAACGATTGGATATACCCACAGAAGTGAGACTACAGAATTTGCCATGAGAGGTAGCCCTCCTGAGTATTCTATCTTACCGATTCCAGTACATGCTCACGCAAGTTGGGACCCTGGTGGTGCGGAATTTTGAAATGGGACATAAGCCATGGAAAGCTGGTGAGGGGAACTTACAGAGCTTTCTAACACCTCCGGTCCTGTAAAATAGCTTCTGTCTGGCATACCATCTGCGTATTAATACAGGAGAACTACTACTAGATGCAGGAAGAGGCTTTTGCTGTCTAACGTGGACACAGCCATATTTTATAATGACGGCTCTGCTTGTGACTACTGGAGCGCAGTGGTTGTTTAGTTACTGCGGCTGTTACCCTTATTGCTTTCCCCCACCCTGTCCGCAGAGTTTAGTACATGGCTATTAGGTTTACTAATGGGACTGAAAGAGAAAACTGATATTCCTTATAGTCACAAACTGGATACCTGGGTTTACGATCCCAGCAGCTTGTTTGCCCTGTTCTATCCACATGGTTTAGCGTGCTTGTTTTTTGTTAAACATCTTATACTGCTTTAGATACTTTCAAATTCAAAATGAGGTAATACCTATGTTTGTGCTTTTTGTGCTTTGTTGGGTTAAATTTATAAGCATCTTAGATGAGAGCTGTGTAACCAATTTATCTCTGCCAATTTCTGCAGTACACTACTGATTAGTCATTTTAGATGTCTCCAGTTTTGTGCCATTTAGATAGATTAATATGTATTATACACTATCTTATACATCATGTAATGTATTTCTCTATGGTTTTAAAGGGCTCTGTTCTAATTAGAAATGCTTACCTAATACCTAAGGTGTGTTCCCTTGCTGAACCTAATACTGCTTAACGCCCTACCACGTGATACTTGACCTATCCAGCCCTAAAATATGCCTTGCACCATATCAAACCTTTTAAGTCTGGGCTCCTGCTGCTCTTAGCGGCTCATAACTTCTGAAAGTCAGTTTGCTTATCGCATATTAATGAGTCCAAGGGGCCTTCATACTACACTTCTGGGTAAAGGGTATCCTTATTGTATTAGTCATGCTTGTGGAGCCTTGGAGTTGTCCCTGATTAGGACACATCACTGCCAGCGGCCGGGGCAGTGGGTGCCCATTTTTTTTTTTTTTTCAAGTTCCGGGCTCTGGGGAAGAATCTCAGCTCTAGCTTTTAGTTCTCGCTCTACATTACATTGCAAATCGTCCTACATAAGTAGTGTATTTTTATTTTTTTATAAAGTCTCAAACATGTTGCCATTACTGTATGTTTAAATGCCCCACCACAACAGCAAATGCATATGATTTCTATGCTGGCTCATTTCACGCTTGTAAAGCTCACCCTTACTAGGGTCCCCCTGTGGTTTATCTTGTGAATACCTCAACCGCAACTTTCCACAACAGCAACTTTATCATTTCAACTATCATATTTGCTTATTTTCATTTTACAGATAGCTCCAGATTTCTGTTTACCACCAATACCTTACATTACCATATGTATCCTCTCATCCAAGTCTCTAATATGCTCCCTAATGCAGGCTGGACCTGCATCCTTTATAGTCTCCCTCCACATAGTGCCAGAACTGAGCTGTATAACGTACGTCAACTTCATTCATCGAGATCTCATGGGCTTCAGCCTATTGAGTTTTGCATTGTTCCAATATGCAATCAGCCCTTTTCTCATACCAACCCACTCCATGTCTGATTAGCCGGCTTTTAATAAGCCCCCACCTTCATATAATTTTATAAACCTAAGCCCAGTGTGCCTCCTCAAGTCCTACCCTCTAACTTCTAATATAATTGATCTCCCCTATTTTAGCTTGATATACACACTCATATTACAGACCATCCTAGTTGGTATTAAATGACTATATTGTTCCTGGATCCCCTTTTATGCTGAGCCATATCCTTATTACTATTCACTATCTATTTACTATCTTCAATATCCTAAGCCAGATATACCATTAGCTTACTTTATAAATAACTCACCTCTATTTAGCCCTGGGAAACCAATATGTTTCAGTAACTATACACATGACGATATTACCCTAGGGCGTTAAAACATTTCTACCTAATATCTGCTGCCTACCACACTTATTTAATTATCTCCTTCTTATCCCATAATGAGCCTCTTAGCTACATATCCTACTTATAGCACTTAACTTACCACCTCCCCCCCCCCCTTTATAATGACCCTCCTATCTCAGGAGAGCTAACTATGCGACTCATCTTTTCTATGCCGCACCCTAACTGTACTTTTTTGTACTATACTCCCTTTTGTTTTCAAATAAAGGATTTTATCCTCTCAATATTATCCCTATTCATACCCAACCCTATATTTGATATAGAAAAAGAGGTTTGTTTTGTGGCCCATATGTGGTCTCTATTACCCCATACCAACCTTCATTAGCTGTCTTATTTTGTTTATGTTTGAGGCCCAAAAGAGGCCCTTAAAGTTCATTAGAAGGTTTATGTTTAAACTGGCAAATTTTCATTACAAACTACAGTTGTTCATTGACGCTTGTCCTCTCTCGATTGTCTGTATGCACTTAACGCTGTATTGTACTTGACATTCTTTGCAATGACTAATTGTGTATACTGCTTTTCTTTTTTCTATTTTGTAATTTGCCTTTTGAAACCTCAATAAAAGAATTTAAAAAAAAAAAGAAAAAGAAAGTATTTTGAAACACCTTTGGTACAAGTAACTGCCTAAATACATCTGCTCCTTTTTTGTCATTTCGATATAGCAAGTTATTAGACACTTCAAAGTGTGGAACAGTAAGTAGCCTTTCTGGTTCCTTTACTACTCCATTTGTGACTCAGTCTTTCTAGCTTCTGCTAGAGTGGGGTCTTCTCACTCGGGACCTTCTGAAATCCTTATGACTAGTCTGTAGGTGGACCATGCCAGTTTCAGGACTATCATCTGGGTTGTTTCCATCAGAACTTAAATTCTCTCCCAATAGAGTAGTCATGGGGAACAGAACCTTAGTCTTCTTTTTCTTTTCTACTACTTTTCCCACTATGTCAACCTCTGAGAATGGGAAGTCCTTCCAAGACACAACTTCCTTTTCAACAATTTTTCTTCTGACTGTTTTCCTTTTTCTAACAGAGCCCCCAAATCAAGAAACTTTGGAAAATCTCTTCCAATAAGAACATAATGTAGTAGTCGGGGTAATACACCCACATAAAAATGTATAGACCCAAAATGGGTTACAAACTCAACTTCAGCTGTGGGGTATTCTCAGGTATCCCTGTGAACACAAACAACTTTTAATTTCTTTATGTAATCAACTTGGTAACGTGGTATAAGACGTTCTAAGATTAAAGTTACTACACTTCCTGAATCAAGTAAGGCTTTAATCCTTCTTTTGCTTATCATGACTGTACACCAGGGATAACAATTCAGATACCCCTCAGTATTAGAGAACTCCCCAAGGGTTGACCACAATGACTAAGGAGTTGCTTCTTTACTCATACTACACTGCATTGGTTCTATCTGTAAAGGACACTCATGTGAAAATAGCCTGTTTCGTGACATTTAAAACATTTTATCAAAGAGTTCTGGCCATATTTAGCCCCTTTAACAAAGTTCATAGACTGGTAATGATTTCTGGCACCCTGGATTTCTGTGCATGATTTTTCCATTCCTTTTGGTTTTACTACAGTCTTGCCAACTTTAGTTGGTGCACTTTTCAGTATGAGTTGGCATTAACAATTCTCCAACTCTAATATACCTCTCTACCAGGGCAACCAGTTCCTCAACACTATGGGGATCACATTGACCCACCCAGCTGCGAAAAGGCATAGGTAGACTTCTCAAGAATCTGTCCATTACTAAAATTTCAACAGTACGCCTGGGTGTGTTGCTTTCAGGTTGCAACAATTTTTGAGTGAGGTGAATAAGGTTAAACATTTTAGACCTCACTGACGTGTCAGAACAGAATGTCCAATCTCTGGGCATGTACTGCCGATGTCACTCCAAGTGGTGCAAGAATCTCTGACTTTAGTTTAGGGTAATCGTTGGCATATGCTAGCTCCAGGTCATAATATGCTTCTTTGGGTTCCCCAGTCAGGAAAGGGGCTAAGAGGGTGGCCCATTGCATAATTGGCCACCCCTCTCTCTCTGCAGTATGTTCAAAAGTCAATAAATACTCCTCTATGTCATTGTCAGGTGCCATCTTTTGTAGATAATGACTTGCTCTCATATGTTTGGCTCACGGTTATTGCCTCAGCAGTTACTTTAAGTCTTTCTGACAAAGACCGGAGCTCCTATTGTACAGTCAGAGTATCCTTTCTCTGTTATGCCAAAACTGGCTGACTTGCTCCTGCTTTTGCAGTCACCATCTGTTGCACAAGAGCTTCTGTGCTATCCTTCTGAGTCTTAGTTAATGCAGCAACCCCCTACGTCTGAACCAGGACCAACTGTTGTAAGGCAGCAATAGTCTGAGTGGTTTTCACATTTGCCTCTTGTTGGGCGGCTGTGGAGTGCAGTATCGCTTTAAAAAAGTCCTCCATTTTATTAACAGAGAAAACACTTATGCCCTCAGACCTTCAGTGCAGCTTGCCTGTATTCTTCACTATATGTGACAGGATTCCTCTTGTTTCCTGTCTTGGTACTTTACACTGCCACACAGTCTTTTAGGGACTACGTTTCCACACACGGTAATGGAGTTCAAGCGTCAGTCTGCCTGGTATTTTCCACGTCACAGGCAATTCAAATGAAAACAGAAGCAAAATATAACACAAAATCCTGTCCATCTAGGCACTAAGTAAACATATAACAACAACAGTTTCTAACTAGTGTCAGTCAGCTAGTCTAGAACTGACAAAACTATCATAAAACAAACAAAGTTAAAGGCAAAATGTTTACCTTAATGTATAGGGCCTTCAAACAGCAGACAGCTGCTCCTCTTTCCTGCAGTGAGGAAGTGAAGGCCCTGAACTAACTCAGACTTCAGGCTTTATAGCTGCATGATTACACACCTGTGTACTGCTGCAGTATCTAAGAAACTGATTAGCTGCAAATCCTGGACTGGAACCTAAAGTAACCAAACTATGTGACAGAACCCTTTTCCTCACATAGGAAAGAAGAAAGAGAGGGCGCCGCATAGTGTGATACTGTTTCAATATAATGTGATTCAGATGTAGACAGGTAATGCGCTTACCAAAAGGTGTGGTACTGTGCTGTGACCAGTACAATCTCGCCTGCTAGCACTTAATACAGTGGCTAGTACACTGCCAGACTAGATCCTTCCTGGAGAACACCCTCCTTGCTGTAAGAGACGGCTACCATAGGGATCTTCAGTGTGGCTGTAAAGAAATCCTCGTTTTGCAACTTTGAAAAACTTGTTCAAAATTGTTGCATAAAAAAGTGTAAACAACTTCCAGTGTTAAAAGATTAAAAGGCTTTATTATAACGCGTTTCTCAACCTCTAAGGGTCGTTTCATCAGATATCAAAGCGAATAAAAACAATTCTAAATTTTGACATTATATACACCTTTGTTGATTAAAAACGGAAGTTGTAACAAAATTCTTAAACCAATAGAATGCATTGCAAAAAATATACTGGTAAACCAATTAGGGAATCACAGCTGTTGTAGTTGAATTCACTTAATAAATGTTGAAATGAAAAACTTGTTTGCAATTGTTAGGAACTTGTTTGCTGTTGAATGTTAATGAAAAAACAACAAAACCTAAAACTTAAATCAGCTGTATGAATCAGCCGATTGGCGATTCAAGGCCAGCCTATGTTACAAATACAAAGTTGATACATAGCCCATAAAGGAAATATAACGAACATTTTCCATGTTATAAATTTGTTAATAAATTTATTAAACACATCAGAAATAAACATATGATTATCCTAGTTGCTAAGAATATTTTTAAAAGATTAGCACTCAAGTCATCTTGCACTCGGGGCTGTTGCAAAATATAACCAACACATTATAGATCTCGTGTAAACATTGAAAATGGACATGTAATTATCCTCATTGATAGACATAGTTTTGAAGATCAGCACACAAATGGTCTTAAATTCGCGGCTGTTACATAATTGAAAATAAGCACAATATCGATCTGTTATAAACATTAAAAACAGGAAGCAGAAATAAGATCATCCTCACGATTTGTCAAAAATTGCGGCTGTTATATGATATTGCATAAACATGAATGTAGGTTGATCCTGCTGATTCATACAGCTGATTTAAGTTTTAAGTTTTTGTTGTTTTTTCATTAACATTCAACAGCAAACAAGTTCCTAACAATTGCAAACAAGTTTTTCATTTCAACATTTATTAAGTGAATTCAACTACAACAGCTGTGATTCCCTAATTGGTTTACCAGTATATTTTTTTGCAATGCATTCTATTGGTTTAAGAATTTTGTTACAACTTCCGTTTTTAATCAACAAAGGTGTATATAATGTCAAAATTTAGAATTGTTTTTATTCGCTTTGATATCTGATGAAACGACCCTTGGAGGTTGAGAAACGCGTTATAATAAAGCCTTTTAATCTTTTAACACTGGAAGTTGTTTACACTTTTTTATGCAACGATTTTGAACAAGTTTTTCAAAGTTGCAAAACGAGGATTTCTTTACAGCCACACTGAAGATCCCTATGGTAGCCGTCTCTTACAGCAAGGAGGGTGTTCTCCAGGAAGGATCTAGTCTGGCAGTGTACTAGCCACTGTATTAAGTTCTAGCAGGCGAGATTGTACTGGTCACAGCACAGTACCACACCTTTTGGTAAGCGCATTACCTGTCTACATCTGTATCACATTATATTGAAACAGTATCACACTATCCGGCGCCCTCTCTTTCTTCTTTCCTAAACAGCCACATCCCTGTTCTCTGGGAACAAGAGGAGCTGCCTGCATAAAAGCAACGAGCAAAACACAACCATTTAGCAACGGACTTTTCCTTTTGAGGCATTACAGCCATATATCCGAGTAAGATATACTCGATAAGGGACTAAGTCAGCTTGGTAATATCATTATTCAATGTTCTAACTTTTATTTATTATTTCATATTTGCTTATTATCATTTAATTTGTTTGTCTTTTGTGATATCCTTTACCCACAACTAGCGCACCTTTTTTTCCCTTTCCTGGGGATATTACAATTTGTGACCTTTTCCTCACATACCTGCCTTCTATGACAAAACCATGGGATCTGTCACAATATAAACAGTATCTCACAAAAGTGAGTACACCACTCGCATTTTTGTAAATATTTGATTACATCTTTTCATGTGACAACACTGAAGAAATGACACTTTGCTACAATGTAAAGTAGTGAGTGTACAGCCTGTATAACAGTGTAAATTTGCTGTCCCCTCAAAATAACTCAACACACAGCCATTAATGTCTACACCGTTTGCAACATAAGTGAGTACAACCCTAAGTGGAAATGTCCAAATTGGGCCCAAAGTGTCAATATTTTGTGCGGCCACCATTATTTTCCAGCACTGCCTTAACCCTCTTGGGCATGGAGTTCACCAGAGCTTCACAGGTTGCCACTGGAGTCCTCTTCCACTCCTCCATGACTACATCACGGAGCTGGTGGATGTTAGTCCCCCACCTTCTGTTTAAGGATGCCCCACAGATGCTTAATAGGGTTTAGGTCTGGAGACATGCTTGGCCAGTCCATCACCTTTACCCTCAGCTTCTTTAGCAAGGCAGTCTTGGAGGTGTGTTTGGGGTCGTTATCATGTTGGAATACTGCCCTGCGGCCCAGTCTCTGAAGCTCTGCTTCAGTATGTCACAGTACATGTTGGCATTCATGGTTCCCTCAATGAACTGTAGCTCCCTAGTGCCGGCAGCATTCATGCAGGCCCAGACCATGAAACTCCCACCACCATGCTTGACTGTAGGCAAGACACACTTGTCTTTGTACTGCTCACCTGGTTGCTGCCACACACGCTTGACACCATCTGAACCAAATAAGTTTATCTTGGTCTCATCGGACAACAGTGAAAAACAATTAAGAGTGAGTGCACCTATTGGATTGAGACAGCTCAACCCTAATAAACAGTTGTTCCTTCAAACAACTGTGAGGGATCGATGGGGTAAAAAAAACAGGTGAGGGGAGCTGTGTGTATTTCAATACATATATATGTGTGTAATCGTGACCTATAGATGAGCTTCTCGTGTTCATTTTTGATTTTTCTGCAATATATATTGCACTAAGAAATGGGTGAACAAATAGGTGAAAAATAATGGAGGTATGACTACAAGAGGTTAAAAAACAGAATATTTAATTGTTGCAATAAAAAACACAATATTTGACTGGATTATAAGTTCTGACTTGATTAAGTTAGTGGTAAAGAGCTCTATTACCTTGAGGAAAATAGTATAGTTAAAATTTCTTAAAGTTAAAATGACATTACTTTCATACTATAGTATTCAAAGCATTTGATAAGAACAAAAATAAAGGTAAAAATAATTATCGTGGAAGGTGGAAATAAATGTTCATCTGATGATTTGCATGTATCTTTTGATGTGACTTTATGTGGAAAAGTAATTACTCACAGTTTGCATGAAAAATTTTTCAAGGTGTCTGGTTGGTTGGAACAGACAAGCCTTTATGTGAATAAGATAATATATTCCGCTGTGATTTTGACTAAAATTCTTTAAAACTTGTAGATCAAGATTGTAGCTTTTGATGTGACTTTAAGTGGAAAAGTAATTACTCACAGTTTGCATGAAAATTTTTCCAAGGTGTCTGATTGGTTGGAACAGACAAGCCTTTATGTGAATAAGATAATATATTCCGCTGTGATTTTGACTAAAATTCTTTAAAACTTGTAGATCAAGATTGTAGATGAGGATAACAAATACTTGATGGTAAAGATGCTGAAACGGTTTACCTATACTGGGTTTGCAGGAGTTTCAGTTGTTGGTATAACTTGGTTAATAGAAACTGTTTACCTTGTATTGGTTTGCTGGATTTTCTAGTTGTCTAGTTGCGTGGGTTGTTCTCTGTATTGTTGTTTAGAACCGTTTGAACAATTCTTTTTGTAGGCGTCTGTTGTTGCTGAAACTATATACCCTCCCAGGGTTTGCTGGAGTTTCAGTTGCTGGTAGTTGATCTATAGTGAAACTGTTTACCTTAAAGTGGTTTGCAGGAGTTTCAGATCAACTGGTAATTACAAAGAAATTTTCTTGACACGAGAAGCTCATCAGACAACAGGACATGGTTCTAGTAATCCATGTCCTTAGTTTGCTTGTCTTCAGCAAACTGTTTGCAGGCTTTCTTGTGCATCATCTTTAGAAAAGGCTTCCTTCTGGGACGACAGCCATGCAGACCAATTTGATGCAGTGTGCGGAGTATGGTCTGAGCACTGACAGGCTGACCCCCCCACCCTTTCAACCTCTGTAGCAATGCTGGCAGCCCTCATACGTCTATTTCCCAAAGACAACCTCTGGATATGACGCTGAACATGTGCACTCAACTTCTTTGGTCGACTATGGTGAGGCCTGTTCTGAGTGGAACCTGTCCTGTGAAACCGCTGTATGGCCTTGCCCACCGTGTAGTGAAACCTGTCCTGTGAAACCGCTGTATGGCCTTGCCCACCGTGTTGCAGCTCAGTTTCAGGTTCTTGACAATCTTCTTATAGCCTAGGCCATCTTTATGTAGAGCAACAATTCTTTTTTTCAGATCCGGAGAGTTCATTGTCATGAGGTGACATGTTGAATTTCCAGTGACCAGTATGAGAGAGTGTGAGAGCGATAACACCAAATTTAACACACCTGCTCCCCATTCACACCTGAGATCTTGTAATAATAACGAGTCACATGACACCGGGGAGGGAAAATGGCAAATTGGGCCCAATTTGGACATTTCTACTTATGGGTGTACTCACTTTTGTTGCCAACGGTTTAGACATTAATGGCTGTGTGTTGAGTTATTTTGAAGGGACAGCAAATTTACACTTATACAGGCTGTACACTCACTACTTTACATTGTAGCAAAGTGTCATTTCTTCAGTGTTGTCACATGAAAAGATATAATAAAATATTTACAAAAATGTGAGGGGTGTACTGACTTTTGTGAGATACTGTGTATGTATATATATATCAAACAAGATTCCAAAAGAGGCACACCGGAACCAAAAGTCTTGATAAAGGTGTATTTATTGTGCTGTGCCAAAAAAACGCCTTAGGCATTACTGTCTGTGACCCTTTGAATGTTTTTTGGCACAGCCCAATAATATACCTTTAGCAAGATTTTTGTTTCCAGCGTGCCTCTTTTTGAATGTAGTAATCTTTATTAATAAATAAAAATATTAGCATCTTTATTTTTTTAATAAAGGAAATGCAATACGCAGTTATACGGGACTAAAGTGGGAGGGTGTGGGGTGTTTGAAGAAAAAAAAACAGCACTGAAAAGTGCCTTTAAATTGCTGTCTATGGAGACTGTGTGTTCCCAGTAAATATATATATGTATAAGTTTATATACCAATATATTTTATTTATGTGGTAATATGTACATATTAATTTATCAATTTATAATACCCAACACCCCCGTTCATATTAGTAGATATTAGTAGCAATGTGGTTTTGTTAGAAGAACAAATTATGTTGCAACTGCACGTGCACAGGAAACTTTGAAGCTTTTGATATTGAGAAATTACAGAAACAAAAGAATATAATGTATTTTACAATTTAACAGAAATATTTAACCCCATGATTGCATGCAGTAATACAGTAATATAACAATAAGTAATAAGCCACATATATAGGGCCTATTGAATATATAGCAACATGCAATGATTATGAGTGGGTAGAAGGACATTTGTAATATCTGATTACCTGTTGTTGACCAGCCGGTCAGCGAATCATACCAATGATGTGTTAGATCATTTTGTATTTTTGAAGATACAGATAACAACTTGTTTTTAACAAAATGCGTTTGTATTTCCCAATGAGAAATAGCTTTTTCATGTTGTTGTAATGTATTGAACAATTCTTTCTTTCCAATCATTAATTGTAGAATGGTGGTGGAGGGTAACTGGTATGAAGAAATAGGTAGGTCATGTGGCACAAAGAATGCATGTTTGTAAATATTCAGTACAGAGTGTAATAGATAGCTTTTACCTCTCCAGGTAAAAAAAACTAATATTAAATACACATCCAGAGAATGGTAGCTGACTGTCAACCATAGGAATGTTTACTGGCAAACTGGTAGACATGCTTACTGTTTGAGGTGCAATTTCTATCATGACTGAGAAATTTCCAGGATATACCTGCCATGTGCATGAATTAATCTCAGATGCCAATTAACATGGTTCAAAATTTGGAGAGGCGTGACGACACACCAATCCATGATCAGTCTGATCACAATGTTCAAGTGAAGATGTAGTGTTGTCGTGAGGAAATATATATTTTCCATGATATGTGGGTTTCCACCATGTCCAATTAGAATGCAACAAATTAAAAACTGGATGTGGTAATGTGAAAAATTTGCAAGCTACCTTAACAATATCAGCTGTGTAGGCAGTGATTGACGCTAGGCAAGAGTGTTTGGAAACATTACCATTATGTTCCCATTCTACACACTTAACACTAGTAGTATCAATATGTATCCATACATTCTCATTGTTGTGTCCTATTGTTAACAAGCTGCGTAATTTATCAGTTTTAGGGATCATTAGTATGTTTTCTAAATCTAAACGTTGTTGACTCATATATACATACCGTAAACCACAAAGACTCCAACTACTACTATCTGATACCAGGTTTTCCACAGCCATAGTAAGGTTATTCAAATATATATACATACTTGACTCAAGCTCTAGGCCTTTTCTTTGTGCCTCATAGACTGTAGGTGCCCATTGTCCTATCAAGTGTAGTGATGAGCCGATGTCTGCACCAGCACTAGATAATTTGTTATTGATAACTTCATTGTCTATACCATTAAGGACACCAAGTGTAGTCCCAGTTCCCCCTAGCAAGGTGTCATACCATTCACGTCGCCTGCGTGAGCGGCGGCATAAAGAGACATCTGGCGTAGAAATGTTAAGGGATATTTGTACCATTTTTGAAAATGTGGTAGTATTTACACAAGTGTGAGCTAAAGGAACAGTGGTACAGTTATGGGTACTGCTGGGAACAAAAGGCAGGCAATAAGCCAATTTCCAATAATATGCATAAGGATATTCCTCCCCCTGCACATTACTAGGCCTTATATATGTAAATATGACATAAGTACCTGTACTCCATTCTATGTCTATATAATTGGGTGCTTGGTTTATCTTAAATATGTGTGGTAGGAAGTAATTGTTAGAGCGGAGTATATCTTTAATGTTATCATGCGTGTTCTGACTGTCCCTCAAATCCTCCAAACTTCTCAATGCCTCATGGAGTCTAGAGGGTGTGAATGATAAATGATAAGTGGGTTTGGGGCCTGGGGGATAGGCAGTAACTCGAGTATTACATTTCTTTGAGTCTTTATTGGGCAAAAACAGGAATTGACCTAAAGGCCTGTCATAGCAAATGCGCTTAATAGGGGAAGTGATTTCCAATTAGTACAATTAACCTTTTTATCAGTCTCCCTTTCAGCTGACATCAAATATGTATAATTGAAATGGGTACCTGTATGCCAATCATGTGTACTGCAGCAATCAACAGGAATATATGGTGTCCTATGAGCAAATAATGGTTTTGTATATTCATTACAGAATTGTACAAAAACATTAAGTTCTGTTGTGTACCTTGGCATATTCATCGTATTTAAAAATACGAGATATGCGTTCTGAGGCCATGTTACCATTGTAGTTTGACTCCCCCCCTCTTGTATAATTGTTACATTAGATGATAGTTCATTTTGTTTAAGGAAAAACCAAAAAGACCGTATTACCTTAAGTTCTGTTGTATCGTATGATTTTGGATTCTTTACTTTAATCACAAAGTCATTTTTCATACCCATAAACCGGAGAGGAAGATGTGACAAAAGATAACTTGCATAATTAGTAAAAGAAGTTACCTGCATGCTACAGTGTTGTGTGTCGTAATGCGGGGTCAATGTTAATACATTTGAAGTGACATTGTGACATAGATTCTTTGATGAAGATTTAAAAATAAATACTTCACATCTTTGCCTTGTTTTACACCTTTTTTTATCCATACCTTCTATGTTTATACTATAATCATGTGTAGTATAACCATTCCAAGCAAACAAATCATAACAATTTACAAGTGTACCTGGAGTCCTATGCAATGGTGCAGATCTTTTGTGTTTCCCTTGGGAAATAGAGGTATTTGCATATAAGGTAAATGAAGTGTCAGAACCATTTTGAAACTCTGTATTTGTATTTGTGTAATTAATGTTCCTTCTACTGAGCAAAAATTCACATTGTGGATCAAAAGATCCTGTAGCCTCAGGGTATCCATAACAGGAGAATATTATGACTGGTATGTAAGCAAACAAAAGAGCGCTAAACACTATCATTATCGTTTTGAATGGGTGGTCCATCATTACAATGGGATCCTTAAGACTTAGCTGACACTGAAAAGTTCAAAATCAGTACCACTGTTAAAACTGATTGCAACCTAAATAGTAATGTCTGCCAAGGCTATGGGACAGTGTGTTAAGTGATGTGCTATATCTCTTTCTACAACTGCATGTAAGTGTTTCAGAGATGCCACTTGATCACACAACACCTTAATCTCTTGCTCTAAGCGCTGTTGTTTTTCCCAGGCCTGTGTAAGCTCAGCTGTCTTTTTTGCTCTGTATTTTCTAGAAGCTAATCTATTATACTGACGCTCCTTAATCTGACGTTGACTAACCTTCTGCTGTTTAGTAATAGCAGCAAGGATCTTAGCACACCTGTATGGATTGGGAGGCGGTTCCTGATATCCCTCCAACACAAAACTAGTCTCTACTGACCCTATTTCAGCCTTAGTAGGTGTAGGTGTATGTAAGGAAGATGGGCCTGCTAAGGAATCTTCCTGTATTGGTTGTGTGGCTGTTTCCTCTTCTATCAAAGGAAGAGAAGTGTAAGTAGCTGCTCTCAGCGGAATGTTACTCATTAGATTTTATAAAATCACCCTGATTTACCTTTAAAGAAATGTATATGTGGTAATACTGCGTTAACCCTTTCTCTCCCTGTGTTTACTCTCTATATTATCTAGAGATTAACATAACCCAAGGAAATGGGGACAGTAGGATTTTCACTCTCTTCGTGGGTATCATAAACTACCAGGTGCAGATAGCTAGTTGAGCACTGAGCTATAGAACAACGCCAAAAATGCTCCTCGAGTATACTCTGAATAGTTTTAGTAGGTTCTATGAGTTCCAGCAACTCCCTAACTAGTGCTCTCCTTTGGGCTTTTAAAACTAAACAAGTGTGATGAAATAGTTGGGCCTTTTCCTGTAGTTTATTACAAAATCTTCTCTGATATTGTGTTTTGTTATGCCTACGTATCTTACGTTTAAACTCCTCTTCAGCAGTATCTGGAGATATACACCTTTTTTTTTTACTTTTATTTTTAAACAATAAGGAAGTTTGAGCAACTGCAAAATTGGGTTCTGGCTTTGATAAATTATCTTGTAAGAAAGCAACAAAAGGTTCAGAGGTCATTGGGTATAGATGTGGTAGCTATTTGGACGGTATTAATGTCAATATGGCCGTGAGATGTAGTAGCACTGGAAGTAGTAGGTGTTGGGAGTGGTGCAACCTGTCTAGATAAGTCGAGAGCAGTAACCTCTGGACACTGGACTAAAGGACAAATCAAAGAGTGAGCTTGCAAATTTTGTATAAGTACCCTATTAAAGCTTTGTACCTGTCCCAACTCGTGTACAAGCCAATCTTTTTGTCCTTTTAAAATGCTACTATCGTATTGGAGCTGGTTAAAAAGTTCTCTTATTCTAACACAACCCTCGTGACTGCCAAGACTTAACTTACGTCTAACCTCTTCTATAGCAGAGTCAGATACTCTTTTTCTCCCCTTTTCCCTAATCTTTAGTAAATTTGTAAGTGATGCTGTAATAGTGGCTAGAATACAGGGAGTGCAGAATTATTAGGCAAGTTGTATTTTTGAGGATTAATTTTATTATTGAACAACAACCATGTTCTCAATGAACCCAAAAAACTCATTAATATCAAAGCTGAATAGTTTTGGAAGTAGTTTTTAGTTTGTTTTTAGTTATAGCTATTTCAGGGGGATATCTGTGTGTGCAGGTGACTATTACTGTGCATAATTATTAGGCAACTTAACAAAAAACAAATATATACCCATTTCAATTATTTATTTTTACCAGTGAAACCAATATAACATCTCAACATTCACAAATATAGATTTCTGACATTCAAAAACAAAACAAAAACAAATCAGTGACCAATATAGCCACCTTTCTTTGCAAGGACACTCAAAAGCCTGCCATCCATGGATTCTGTCAGTGTTTTGATCTGTTCACAATCAATATTGCGTGCAGCAGCAACCACAGCCTCCCAGACACTGTTCAGAGAGGTGTACTGTTTTCCCTCCTTGTAAATCTCACATTTGATGATGGACCACAGGTTCTCAATGGGGTTCAGATCAGGTGAACAAGGAGGCCATGTCATTAGATTTTCTTCTTTTATACCCTTTCTTGCCAGCCACGCTGTGGAGTACTTGGACGCGTGTGATGGAGCATTGTCCTTCATGAAAATCATGTTTTTCTTGAAGGATGCAGACTTCTTCCTGTACCACTGTTTGAAGAAGGTGTCTTCCAGAAACTGGCAGTAGGACTGGGAGTTGAGCTTGACTCCATCCTCAACCCGAAAAGGCCCCACAAGCTCATCTTTGATGATACCAGCCCAAACCAGTACTCCACCTCCACCTTGCTGGTGTCTGAGTCGGACTGGAGTTCTCTGCCCTTTACCAATCCAGCCACGGGCCCATCCATCTGGCCCATCAAGACTCACTCTCATTTCATCAGTCCATAAAACCTTAGAAAAATCAGTCTTGAGATATTTCTTGGCCCAGTCTTGACGTTTCAGCTTGTGTGTCTTGTTCAGTGGTGGTCGTCTTTCAGCCTTTCTTACCTTGGCCATGTCTCTGAGTATTGCACACCTTGTGCTTTTGGGCACTCCAGTGATGTTGCAGCTCTGAAATATGGCCAAACTGGTGGCAAGTGGCATCTTGGCAGCTGCACGCTTGACTTTTCTCAGTTCATGGGCAGTTATTTTGCGCCTTGGTTTTTCCACACGCTTCTTGCGACCCTGTTGACTATTTTGAATGAAACGCTTGATTGTTCGATGATCACGCTTCAGAAGCTTTGCAATTTTAAGAGTGCTGCATCCCTCTGCAAGATATCTCACTATTTTTGACTTTTCTGAGCCTGTCAAGTCCTTCTTTTGACCCATTTTGCCAAAGGAAAGGAAGTTGCCTAATAATTATGCACACCTGATATAGGGTGTTGATGTCATTAGACCACACCCCTTCTCATTACAGAGATGCACATCGCCTAATATGCTTAATTGGTAGTAGGCTTTCGAGCCTATACAGCTTGGAGTAAGACAACATGCATAAAGAGGATGATGTGGTCAAAATACTAATTTGCCTAATAATTCTGCACTCCCTGTAGTTGTTAAAGACTGTGTTGGAACCTCTAATGGAGGGGTTTTAGGAACTATAAGTACCGGTGGGTTGTTAGTAGAATCTATCAAATTAGATTCGTCAGACAAAAACAGAATTTATGCTTACCTGATAAATTACTTTCTCCAACGGTGTGTCCGGTCCACGGCGTCATCCTTACTTGTGGGATATTCTCCTCCCCAACAGGAAATGGCAAAGAGCCCAGCAAAGCTGGTCACATGATCCCTCCTAGGCTCCGCCTTCCCCAGTCATTCGACCGACGTAAAGGAGGAATATGCATAGGAGAAATCATATGATACCGTGGTGACTGTAGTTAGAGAAAATAATTCATCAGACCTGATTAAAAAACCAGGGCGGGCCGTGGACCAGACACACCGTTGGAGAAAGTAATTTATCAGGTAAGCATAAATTCTGTTTTCTCCAACATAGGTGTGTCCGGTCCACGGCGTCATCCTGACTTGTGGGAACCAATACCAAAGCTTTAGGACACGGATGATGGGAGGGAGCAAATCAGGTCACCTAGATGGAAGGCACCACGGCTTGCAAAACCTTTCTCCCAAAAATAGCCTCCGAAGAAGCAAAAGTATCAAATTTGTAAAATTTGGTAAAAGTGTGCAGTGAAGACCAAGTCGCTGCCTTACATATCTGATCAACAGAAGCCTCGTTCTTGAAGGCCCATGTGGAAGCCACAGCCCTAGTGGAGTGAGCTGTGATTCTTTCAGGAGGCTGCCGTCCGGCAGTCTCATAAGCCAATCGGATGATGCTTTTAAGCCAAAAAGAGAGAGAGGTAGAAGTTGCTTTTTGACCTCTCCTTTTACCAGAATAAACAACAAACAAGGAAGATGTTTGTCTGAAATCCTTTGTAGCCTCTAAATAGAATTTTAGAGCACGAACTACATCCAAATTGTGCAACAAACGTTCCTTCTTTGAAACTGGATTCGGACACAAAGAAGGCACAACTATCTCCTGGTTAATATTTTTGTTAGAAACAACTTTCGGAAGAAAACCAGGTTTAGTACGCAAAACCACCTTATCTGCATGGAACACCAGATAAGGAGGAGAACACTGCAGAGCAGATAACTCTGAAACTCTTCTAGCAGAAGAAATTGCAACCAAAAACAAAACTTTCCAAGATAATAACTTAATATCTACGGAATGTAAGGGTTCAAACGGAACCCCTTGAAGAACTGAAAGAACTAAATTGAGACTCCAAGGAGGAGTCAAAGGTTTGTAAACAGGCTTGATTCTAACCAGGGCCTGAACAAAGGCTTGAACATCTGGCACAGCCACCAGCTTTTTGTGAAGTAAAACAGATAAAGCAGAAATCTGTCCCTTCAAAGGACTTGCAGATAATCCTTTCTCCAAACCCTCTTGTAGAAAGGATAGAATCTTAGGAATTTTTATCTTGTTCCATGGGAATCCTTTAGATTCGCACCAACAGATATATTTTTTCCATATTTTATGGTAAATTTTTCTAGTTACAGGCTTTCTAGCCTGAATAAGAGTATCAATGACAGAATCTGAGAACCCACGCTTTGATAAAATCAAGCGTTCAATCTCCAAGCAGTCAGTTGGAGTGAGGCCAGATTCGGATGTTCGAACGGACCTTGAACAAGAAGGTCCCGTCTCAAAGGTAGCTTCCATGGTGGAGCCGATGACATATTCACCAGGTCTGCATACCAAGTTCTGTGTGGCCACGCAGGAGCTATCAAGATCACCAAAGCCCTCTCCTGATTGATCCTGGCTACCAGCCTGGGAATGAGAGGAAACGGTGGGAATACATAAGCTAGGTTGAAGGTCCAGGGCGCCACTAGTGCATCTACTAGAGTCGCCTTGGGATCCCTGGATCTGGACCCGTAGCAAGGAACCTTGAAGTTCTGACGAGACGCCATCAGATCCATGTCTGGAATGCCCCATAATTGAGTTATTTGGGCAAAGATTTCCGGATGGAGTTCCCACTCCCCCGGATGAAATGTCTGACGACTCAGAAAATCCGCTTCCCAATTTTCCACTCCTGGGATGTGGATTGCAGACAAGTGGCAGGAGTGAATCTCCGCCCATTGAATTATTTTGGTCACTTCTTCCATCGCCAGGGAACTCCTTGTTCCCCCCTGATGGTTGATATATGCAACAGTCGTCATGTTGTCTGATTGAAACCTTATGAATTTGGCCTTTGCTAGTTGAGGCCAAGCCTTGAGAGCATTGAATATCGCTCTCAGTTCCAGAATGTTTATCGGGAGAAGAGATTCTTCCCGAGACCATAGACCCTGAGCTTTCAGGGGTTCCCAGACCGCGCCCCAGCCCACCAGACTGGCGTCGGTCGTGACAATGACCCACTCTGGTCTGCGGAAGCTCATCCCTTGTGACAGGTTGTCCAGGGTCAGCCACCAACGGAGTGAATCTCTGGTCCTCTGATCTACTTGGATCGTCGGAGACAAGTCTGTATAATCCCCATTCCACTGTCTGAGCATGCACAGTTGTAATGGTCTTAGATGAGTTCGCGCAAAAGGAACTATGTCCATTGCCGCAACCATCAAACCTATTACTTCCATGCACTGCGCTATGGAAGGAAGAAGAACAGAATGAAGTACTTGACAAGAGCTTAGAAGTTTTGATTTTCTGGCCTCTGTCAGAAAAATCTTCATTTCTAAGGAGTCTATTATTGTTCCCAAGAAGGGAACTCTTGTTGACGGGAATAGAGAACTTTTTTCTACGTTCACTTTCCACCCGTGAGATCTGAGAAAGGCTAGGACAATGTCCGTATGAGCCTTTGCTTGTGGCAGAGACGACGCTTGAATCAGTATGTCGTCCAAGTAAGGTACTACTGCAATGCCCCTTGGCCTTAGCACCGCTAGAAGGGACCCTAGTACCTTTGTGAAAATTCTTGGAGCAGTGGCTAATCCGAATGGAAGTGCCACAAACTGGTAATGCTTGTCCAGAAAGGCGAACCTTAGGAACCGATGATGTTCCTTGTGGATAGGAATATGTAGATACGCATCCTTTAAATCCACCGTGGTCATGAATTGACCTTCCTGGATGGTAGGAAGAATTGTCCGAATGGTTTCCATTTTGAACGATGGAACCCTGAGAAATTTGTTTAGGATCTTGAGATCCAAAATTGGCCTGAATGTTCCCTCTTTTTGGGAACTATGAACAGATTGGAGTAAAACCCCATCCCTTGTTCTCCTAATGGAACAGGATGAATCACTCCCATTTTTAACAGGTCTTCTACACAATGTAAGAATGCCTGTCTTTTTATTTGGTTGGAAGACAATTGAGACCTGTGGAACCTTCCCCTTGGGGGTAGTTCCTTGAATTCCAGGAGATAACCTTGAGAAACTATTTCTAGCGCCCAAGGATCCTGAACATCTCTTGCCCAAGCCTGAGCGAAGAGAGAGAGTCTGCCCCCCACCAGATCCGGTCCCGGATCGGGGGCCAACATCTCATGCTGTCTTAGTAGCGGTAGCAGGCTTCTTGGCCTGCTTACCTTTGTTCCAGCCTTGCATCGGTCTCCAGGCTGGCTTGGTTTGAGAAGAATTACCCTCTTGCTTAGAGGATGTAGAATTTGAGGCTGGTCCGTTTCTGCGAAAGGGACGAAAATTTGGTTTATTTTTAGCCTTAAAAGACCTATCCTGAGGAAGGGCGTGGCCCTTTCCCCCAGTGATGTCTGAAATAATCTCTTTCAAGTCAGGGCCAAACAGCGTTTTCCCCTTGAAAGGGATGTTAAGCAATTTGTTCTTGGAGGACACATCCGCTGACCAAGACTTTAGCCAAAGCGCTCTGCGCGCCACCTGAATTTTTCGCCGCTAATCTAGCTAATTGCAAAGTGGCGTCTAAGGTAAAAGAGTTAGCCAATTTAAGTGCTTGAACTCTGTCCATAACCTCCTCATAAGAAGATTCTTTATTGAGCGACTTTTCTAGTTCTTCGAACCAGAAACACGCTGCTGTAGTGACAGGAACAATGCATGAAATTGGTTGTAGAAGGTAACCTTGCTGAACAAACATCTTTTTAAGCAAACCCTCTAATTTTTTATCCATAGGATCTTTGAAAGCACAACTATCTTCTATAGGGATAGTAGTGCGTTTGTTTAGAGTAGAAACCGCCCCCTCGACCTTGGGGACTGTCTGCCATAAGTTCTTCCTGGGTTCGACCATAGGAAATAATTTCTTAAATATAGGGGGAGGGACAAAAGGTATGCCGGGCCTTTCCCATTCTTTATTTACAATGTCCGCCACCCGCTTGGGTATAGGAAAAGCTTCGGGGGGCACCGGGACCTCTAGGAACTTGTCCATCTTACATAATTTCTCTGGAATGACCAAATTGTCACAATCATCCAGAGTAGATAACACCTCCTTAAGCAGAGCGCGGAGATGTTCCAATTTAAATTTGAATGTAATAACGTCAGGTTCAGCTTGTTGAGAAATTTTTCCTGAATCTGAAATTTCTCCCTCAGACAAAACCTCCCTGGCCCCTTCAGACTGGTGTAAGGGCATGTCAGAACCATTATCATCAGCGTCCTCATGCTCTTCAGTATCTAAAACAGAGCAGTCGCGCTTTCGCTGATAAGTGGGCATTTTGGCTAAAATGTTTTTAATAGAATTATCCATTACAGCCGTTAATTGTTGCATAGTAAGGAGGATTGGCGCACTAGATGAACTAGGGACCTCCTGAGTGGGCAAGACTGGTGTAGACATAGAAGGAGATGATGCAGTACCATGCTTACTCCCCTCACTTAAGGAATCATTTTGGGCAACATTATTATCAGTGGCATCATTGTCCCTACTTTGTTTGTCACATTCATCACATATATTTAAATGGAGAGGAACCTTGGCTTCCGAACATACAGAACATCGTCTATCTGATGGTTCAGACATGTTAATAGGCATAAACTTGATAACAAAGCACAAAAAACGTTTTAAAATAAAACCGTTACTGTCACTTTAAATTTTAAACTGAACACACTTTATTACTGAATATGTGAAAAAGTATGAAGGAATTGTTCAAAATTCACCAAAATTTCACCACAGTGTCTTAAAGCCTTAAAAGTATTGCACACCAAATTTGAAAGCTTTAACTCTTAAAATAACGGAACCGGAGCCGTTTTTACATTTAACCCCTATACAGTCCCTGGTATCTGCTTTGCTGAGACCCAACCAAGCCCAGAGGGGAATACGATACCAAATGACGCCTTCAATAAGCTTTTTCAGTGGATCTGAGCTCCTCACACATGCATCTGCATGCCTTGCTTCTCAAAAACAACTGCGCATTAGTGGCGCGAAAATGAGGCTCTGCCTATGACTAGAAAAGGCCCCCAGTGAAAAAGGTGTCCAATACAGTGCCTGCCGTTTTTTTTAACACAATTCCCAAGATTAAAATAACTCTTCAAAGTTATAAACCATTAAATATGCTTATAAAGTAATCGTTTTAGCCCAGAAAAATGTCTACCAGTCTTTAAAGCCCTTGTGAAGCCCTTTATTCTTATATTTAAAACTAAGAAAATGGCTTACCGGATCCCATAGGGAAAATGACAGCTTCCAGCATTACCAAGTCTTGTTAGAAATGTGTCATACCTCAAGCAGCAAAGTCTGCCCACTGTTTCCCCCAACTGAAGTTACTTCATCTCAACAGTCCTGTGTGGAAACAGCCATCGATTTTAGTAACGGTTGCTAAAATCATCTTCCTCTTACAAACAGAAATCTTCATCTCTTTTCTGTTTCAGAGTAAATAGTACATACCAGCACTATTTTAAAATAACAAACTCTTGATTGAAGAATAAAACTACATTTAAACACCAAAAAACTCTAAGCCATCTCCGTGGAGATGTTGCCTGTGCAACGGCAAAGAGAATGACTGGGGAAGGCGGAGCCTAGGAGGGATCATGTGACCAGCTTTGCTGGGCTCTTTGCCATTTCCTGTTGGGGAGGAGAATATCTCACAAGTAAGGATGACGCTGTGGACCGGACACACCTATGTTGGAGAAATAGGCAATGCAGAGGATGGAAGTTCGTCAGGTATGGTGGTCAAAATAGGTTCAGAGTTCATTGAAAGAAATATGCAGTGTTGCAATATCTTTCAATGAATAAGACTTATTAAATCTTTATAGAAATGTGTCTGTATGGTGTATTTTGTGTCTTACCCCTATTTTACTTTATTGCAACCTCTAATCAGCTATTGATACCAATATAACATCATAAAAAAACATCAACAGGTATTATAATTGTTTTGAGGACTGTTGGGTAATGTGGGTATTGTTCAGGGTAATGTAACTGTTCTTTGTTACACTTAACGTGTTGAAAGATCTGGCAATGGGGTAGATGTATCAGGATGCTGAATGCAGGGATCTGGAGTACTGTTCACAGCGTCCGCTGTCTGTGTCTTTATGAGGCGTGCCCAGTCCTGGGCATACTCTTCTTCTGTGTCTTTGTGAGAGGTGACCGATACCTTGTCACCCGCTTCTTCCCTCTTTGGGCAGAGCTTGACACGCGAAGCATGTATCCAGATATCCCTGTTGTCAGTCAGTACTGCAGTCCTTGTCACAGCTATCACGGTCATGGGTTTGCTGAATGGAAAACCTCCTTTCTTAGATCTATTCAGCTGCCGAATGCAGACCAGGTCTCCAGGTTTAAAAAGATGTGTTGGTTCCTGTGCAGGAAGAGGTAAACGAGAGGACACATCACCATAGTTTGCATTGAACTTTTCAATTAATTGCTTTACATATTGTTCCTTAATACACTCTAAATCACCATTCTTAATGATAAGTGGACCTTTTACCCACAGAGTTGGGAATGGTCTTCCCATTAGGACCTCAAATGGGGACAACCTGGTTGTCCGATTTGGGGTCATATGAATTTCTGCCAAAATTGCAGGTAAATACTGCTGCCATCTAACCCATGTACCAGCTGTTGCCTTTAAAAGTTTTTCCTTAATAGTACGATTCATTCTCTCTACCATTCCTGAGCTTTGAGGATGATATGGGATGTGAAAATGCCAATTAATTCGTAACCATTGTACTAATTCTCGAGTAACCTTACTAATAAAAGCAGGGCCATTGTCAGAATTAATCTGGAGTGGACAACCAAATCTGGGTATAATTTCAGTGGCTAATATTTTAGCAACTGTTTTTGCATCTTCCCTCTGTGTAATAAATGCTTCTGGCCATTTAGAGAATTGATCAATTATGACAAGCAAATAAAACTGTTTATTGCCAGTCTTTGGCATATGTGTAAAATCAATTTGCAAATGTGTAAATGGTGCCGTTTGTGCAGGCAAATGGTCATGCTTTGCTTTATTTGGAATAACTGTGTTTGCCTGCAAACAATATACACATCTGTTAATATATGATTTGCAATGTTCATCTATTTTATTCATATAAAAAGATTGCTTCAGCAAGTGTAATGTTGGCTTTATTCCTAAATGTCCTACACCATGGGCTTGTGCTATAAAAAGTGGTGCGCTACTTTCTTGTATAGCCACCTTCCCCTTTTTAGAAAACAAACCATTTTCATCTAAAGTTAACCCTTTAGTTTCCCAGAAAGACATGTCACTTACAGTGGCATGTCCCTGTAATTCATGAAGCATGTGATCTGTGGGACATGAAGGGGGGGGGCAAAACAGCATACATTGTAACAGATGGTCCAGCTGTATGTGCAGCAAAAGCAGCTTCTTTAGCAATTCTGTCTGCCAGCGCATTACCCATAGAAATAGGATCAGTCCTATGTGTGTGTGCACAGCAATGAATGATCGCTATATCTTTTGGGAGTTGTGTTGCCTGCAAAATGTCATTAATGAGATTGGTATGAGATATGGTCTTGCCATCTGCTGAAACAAACCCACGTTGTTTCCATATCATACCAAAATCATGCACAACCCCAAAAGCATAGTGAGAGTCAGTGTAAACATTAACAGACTTATCCTTAAACATTTCACATGCTTTTGTGAGTGCTATTAGCTCTGCTGCCTGCGCTGAAGGATAATTAATAGGTCCTGCATACTATGTCTGGTAACTGCACGACAGCATATCCAGTTTTGTAAATCCCATCACTAGGTTTAGAACAGGAGCCATCAACAAATACATTTTCTGCATAGTCAAAAGGTTTGTCCATTAAGTCAGCTTGTGGTGTTGTTATATGATGTATTACCTCTAAACAGTCATGGTCAGTTGTCAGATCTGGTGAACCTAAAAGTAGTGCATTAAGAATCTGAGCAAGACCTGAGTTGCTATTACTATATTTAATAGTAAGGTTAGTGATATTTAACAATATACATTCATAACCAGAGAGCCTCTGGGCAGTCATATGTTGTGTAGTAACATTTTTTACAAGATGTAAAACTTGGTGACTTGTGTGTAGTACTACTGGGTGACCTAGCGTGATTGTTTCAACCATCTCCACAGCCATGGCGCATGCCGCCAATGCTCGGAGACACGCCGGCATCCCCTGTACCGATACTGGAACTACTTTAGAAAAATAAGCTATGGGACGCATATTGCCTCCGCCATGTTCTTGGGCACAGACAGCAGCCATGGTTTTACAATTGTCCCTGATATACAAATGAAATGGTTTACAATAATCAGGTAGTCCTAAAGCAGGGGCACTAATAATGCTGGTCTTAAGTGCAATGTAGGATTTAGTAATTTCTGTGGTCCATTGTATACATTTTGGGTTTTCACTTTTTGTAGCTTGTCTTAGTATGGAATCATGATGGGAACAGGAATCCATTGTCTGCAATAGTTTATCATCCCTAGAAAAGTAAGCATTTCTTTTCTAGTGTTAGGTTTGGGGACCCTCTGGATTGCTCGTACGCGCTTAGAACTAACAGATCTGTGACCGTGGGAAAGTACAAAACCCAAGTATTCTACTTCTTTCATTCCTACTTGTAACTTGTGCTTAGCTATTTTATGACCTTCAGCAGCGAGGTGTTTAAGCAGACTGACAGTGTATGCTGTATTTGCCTCCTGATTTGGACTACACAACAGCAAGTCATCGACATACTGAAGCAGGACTGAACCCCAGCTGCATGTCCATGCCTGCAAACTGCGCTGGAGCAACAGAGAATACACCGCCGATGATGACACATAGCCTTGAGGAAGGCGACACCATGCCATCTGGAATGCCCCATATGTAAAAGCCATAAGTAGCTGTGTCTCAGGGTCCAAAGGGACCGAAAAAAGTGCGTTAACTAAATCAATCACTGTAAATATACGGGCATCATGTTGAATGGCTGTGAGTAAGGTTGTAACATCAGGGACAATAGGGGCAATAGGCACCACTATTTCGTTAATGGCCCTTACATCTTGGACTAGTCTATATTCATTATCTTTCTTTGGGACTGGATTTATTGGGGTATTATAGGGAGAAACCACTGGATGAAGAACTCCTTTAGCAAGGAATTCTTCTATCATGGGTTTAATACCCTTTATTTTTTCCTTAGATAATGGGTATAATAAAACTAGCATTTACCCCCGAGAAACGCGTCGCTGTCTATCTCTATATGCTATAGGAGACTTGATTTTAACACACCCAGCTGTAATGTGTTACATTGCTGGCTATTTTATTTTGTACAATAAATGCTACTTTTATTATTTACCAAGACTGGTGTGTGTATCAATCTCCCTTCAAGTAACCCAAGGGCT